>NC_073261.2:76393750-76707500 GCF_029289425.2 Pan paniscus | reverse complement strand
CTCAGATATCGGACTCCAAGTTCTTCAGTTTTAGAACTCAGACTGGTTCTTCTTGCTTCTCAACCTGCAGACAACCTATCGTGGTACCTTGTGATCACGTGAGTAAATACTTAATAATCTCCCCTTTGAGTATATATCTATTCCATTAGTTCTGTCCCTCTAGAGAACTCTAATACACACCCCTTTTCATTCCAAAACATTCCCTGTTTGGAGGATTAATTATGTCATCACTAAACTCTTGAAGCTACTACCAATTGAAATGCTAAGCAGTCCTACAAAACACCTCCCATCCTGTTTGATCACATCTTGATTTTTCTGATCTCCATCTCATCTCCCTGGTCTCACAGGGTCTCAACTCAACCCTGGTTCTTGCCTTCCTGGGTATTGGAGTATATACTTGTAGTTTCTGGCTGATCTCACTCACCTTTCATGTTGGGAATTCTTTGCTTTAATCTGGATTCTACAGAGCTTTTTGCTGTTCTGGCTCCTTGGCAGAGTTAAGGTAGCTGGGCTAGTCTTGACCTCATTTTGGAGAGGAGAGGAAGGCCCAGATAATCCATCCTTATCTCTTACCAGATATTGCATTGTTCTTTCTCTCCACAATACTAGGCATATTTCCTAGCACACAGTAGAGACCCTAAACATGTATTGGATCAAATCTAGTACCTCAGAATGTGATCTTATTTGGAGCTAAGATCTTTATGGGATAATCAAGCTAAAATGAGGTCATTAGGGTGGACCCTAACTAAACACAACTAATATTCTTACAAAAAGGGAAGTTGGACACAGATACACATAGAGGGAAGAGCCATCTATTAGTGAAGGAGAAAGGCTTGAAACAGATCCTTCCTTCATAGTTTGCAGAAAGAACCAACCCTGCCAACACCGTGATTTTAGACTTCTAGATTCCAAAAGTGTAAAATAATAAATTTCTGTTGTTTGAGCCATCCTTTCTGTGGTCCTTTGTTAAGGCAGCCCTAGCACATTAATGCAAACTCGAGTGTATTTTCTCACATATAAAATGGAGAGAGTAATACTACCTTAGAGTTTGTGTGAGGATTAAATGAGATAGTATATGTAAAATGCTTAGCAATATCCAGTATACTCAATAAATGTTAGCTGTTATTGTTATTATCTGAAGTTTCCTTGACTAGGCACTGCATTCCTTGCTAATTTGTTCTTATGAGTTATTTATTAACCTCTTATCTAAGGTTTAAAAATCTATTTTCCTGATTATTAGAATATTTTATTTCCCCTTTTATGCTTAAACATATTTTAGTCATATATTTAAGCTTCTAAGCTTTATTTTCATTAGCTAAATTCCATAGCCCTATTTACATGTGGAACACACTACAGGAGAGTTGAGGTAAGAGACATGTTTAATAATTCAAGTACATCAGTTACTAAATGACATGCTCTTAACTGCTGTATACCATAGTTATGCAAAATATCTCAAAACGTGTGCCTTTGAAGAGTGAACCCCATTCACTTCTCAAAATAATTTTGTCTGATGCAGAAGAGCTGGTTCAGATATGCATTAGAGACGTGATATTAAGAATTCCTCTAATATGACTGTTTATGATAATAGAAGATAACTACAACGCATTTTAAAGCAGTAAAGAAACCAGTAATATATTTCTTCAGGTATTAATAAGAATGACCCACTTTGCTAAAATTGAAATGCAGAAGTGTATTTTAGAATATAAAATAATGTGAATGTTTTAAAGAGAATGGTATCACATTTTGGAAATTTAAAATTCAGAAGAAAAAAAAATATTCCTAGCATCAAAATTCTACCTTTTGAAACAGACCAGCAGAGTGGCATTAAGTATCTCTACAGGGTATTACAGTGATCTAAAACATTCAATTGGCAGTTAATTTGTACATGAGGAATTTCTTTAAAGTGGCAATAATTTTTGGAAGTTTTGCTTTTAAGTTAATATATTCTATTCACATGACAGTGATCACAGACTTGCTTTTACCAGAACAAGTTGTACCAAGAGTTGTGGCCATCGGACTTTGGAGAGTGCTTTAGACATGAGAGACAGTGATGTGTTGGAGACTTCACTTCCAGTCAAGAGCATGGGTTGTTACTCCCACTGTTACTTGCTTGTTTCAGGAAAGTAGCATAAGCACTTTTTGTATCAGTTTCCCTGTTTGATTCAACAGAGAATAATATGTGTCCTGTTGATATCAAGATTGTTATAAGTAATAAATGAGGCAATGTATGTAAAATCCATGGGATATTTCACTTTGATTGGTAAACATAGTTTATCAAGACAAAATCTAGCTCTCATCTGCATATACTCCATGCCAACCCAATTTCTCTGATTGTTGTTATAAAAAGCAAATGAAGAAAAGTTTTTAAAATTATTATATGAAGCTACAATTAGAAGCTATTATTTTATGAAGACTCACTGGCAGTAGTTGGGGATAGTTTAATGGAGGGACTGTTTGCTTTCTTGGATGAACCATTTTCTCACTTCTGGAGCCATTATGGGTGTTGAGCAGTTGGTTCATGTGATGTTTTATGCTGAAACAGCAAATTAGTATTTGTATTGGTCTCTACGGATATAACGTATTCTAACCCCATTAATGGGATGATTCCCACTGATGGATTTGTGTTCTAAATATTATGAATTTATCTTCTGTGTCTGGACACTAGTGATTTGGAACAAATAACAATATTATGAGTGCAAGAGTCTATGCTTACTCTGAAGATGGCTGGGAGAGAGGGACAGAAAAAATCCTCTTAATTTGTACAGTGGATTGGAAATGAAACTTGACCTCTATTATGTCTCACTTTCTTCACTTTTTAAAAAGGGGTAGCCATATTTGGTTCTCTCACTGGAGTGGCACACAAATTAACTTGCTAATGATCATAAAATGCTGTGAAAATTCAAAAGCCTTTCTATAGATTTCTCATGAATACAGCTCTGGAGCAAAAAATAGGGACAGTCAGTCCATTTTAAAGATCATCAACCCTAGAGTCCGTTTACAGTCCATGTTAAAGTCTCCCATAAGCATAGTGGGAAACAGCTTAACTACTTTTAAGAAGTTCTTGAAACACTTTTGTGAATGTGTATACTAAAACACTTTTTATGGACTTTCCGAGACTGATAATTTTTTCTAACCAAATTAATATCCAGTCATTTGTGTAACAGCAAAGGAGATAAATTCCACTTGAATATAAATGTGGGGTATAAGCCCTCATCTCACCAATTAAGCATGAGGACCAGAGTGCTATTCAAGGAATAACAAGGTTATGTATTTAATTAATCTCTAGGCAAGGAAAAAACTCACATCATCATTATTTTTATTATTACATCAATTATAAAGTTATTTGTCAAAATCTCCATACAAAGGTCACCAGTGAAATTTGTTGATTATTCAAAGCTGACCTCTATAAATTTGCTGAATAAGAGAGAACACATTCTTCCCAGGGTCTGAGTGTGGTCTCCAAAACGAGATATATTAAGGATACTTATCAGCCTAAGAGAACTGGGGTTAGTGAAAGCTGATTTTAGGTCAGAATTAGAAAGCATAGTAGTGGATACAGATTGGTCGAGGTTTATAAACCATATGAGTTTCTGAAACAGTTACAATCTTCTCTTTGAAACATGTAAACTGTGAAACATGAAATACTGACATGGAGAGTTAGTATTACTCTGGTCTTTTCCTGTATGATGGCTCTGTGAAGCTGGTTTTAAAGTAACTGGAGCTTAGATACTTCTGCTGCATATTATGTTTGCTATAGTTTATCTTCTTTGCAAGTCATAATATATTTTGCAACTTGTAGTTGATTGTATTTCTCAGTCCCAGTCCTACCCTACACTTCTGGTTATACTTCAGTCTAAGTTGAAGAATAGACCATCATTATTTTAAAGGAACAAGATCAATCAAGGTCTTCACTGCAACTTGATGTTTCATGATTGTGTGTCAAGTGTTTTAAGATACTTGTATGATTTGTGTAAGTGCTGGACCTTTTTTGTTCTGTTAGATGATCATATTTTTGAAATATTCAGTTTGATAGTAATCACAGAGCAGCATTTATGATTCTGGGTATCCAACACTTGGTGACTGAAACACAGATAAATGTTAAAAGCTTTCTTGAATAACCAGTGGCTTATTTCGTGCTGCTTTCAAGATCTATTGTAAGGCGGGTCTGGTGGTAATCAACTCCCTCAGAATTTGCTTATCTAAAAAATAATCTTATTTCTCCTTTGCATAGGAAGCTTAGTTTGGCTGGATATGAAATTACTGGTTGAATATTTTTTTTAAGAATGTTGAATATAGGCCCTCAATCTCTTCTGGCTGGTAGGGTTTCAGCTGAGAGGTCTGCTGTTATTCTAATGGGGTTCCCTTCGTAGGTGACCTGTCCTTCCTCTCTTGCTGCCTTTAACAGTCTTTCTTTCATTTCAACTTTAGAAAATGTGATGATTATGTGTCTTGGGGATAATCTTGCATAGACTTGCAGAGGTTCTCTGTATTTCCTGAATTTGACTGCTGGCCTCTCTAGTGAGGTTGGGGTTGTTTTCATGGATGATATTCTGAAATATGTTTTCCAAGTTGTTTGCTTTCTCCTCATCCCTTCCAAGGATGCCATAGATTTGGCCTCTTTACATAATCCCATATTTCTCAGAAGTTTTGTTCATCATTTTTCTTTTTTTCCTCCTTATTTTTTTCTGACTGTCTTATTTCAGAAAGCCAGTCTTCAAGTTTGGTGATGCTTCCCTCAGCTTGGTCGTTCTGCTGTTAATACTTGTGATTGCATTATGAAATTCTTGTAGTGTGTTTTTCAGCTTTATCAGATCAGTTAGGCTCTTTTTTATACTGGCTATTTTGTCTGTCAGCTCTTATATTATTTTACTGTGATTATTAGTTTCCTTGGATTGGGTTTTGACATCTCCTGAATCTCAATGATCTTCGTTTCTATCTATTTTCTGAATTCTATTTCCTTCATGTCAGCCAACTCGCCCTGCTTAAGAACCCTTGCTGAAGTAGTGTAGTCGCTTGTAAGACTTAAGACACTCTGGCCATTTGAGTTGCTGGAGTTCTCGAATTGGTTCTTATCTCTGTATCAGTGTTCCTTTAACTGTGGTGTAGATTGAGTACAGTTAGTAGACTTCTCTATGTTTTCACAGGGTTGAGGCTTTGTGCAGGGTAATTTTTGAAACAGACTTCTTGTCTTTGGTTTCACATGGGGTCATGCTAGTGAGGTAAGTTTTGTGTTGAAGCTTTGGGGTGTGATCCAGTAGGTGGTGGGTAGACATACTGGTCAGTTGGTAGACTCTTTCTCAGTTGAGTGGCTCCCCTACATTCTTTCACAGTTGCAGTTGTGTTCCCTCTCTATGCTCTGAAAGTGTGGGCTCCTCTCCCACTTGAGTGTGTACTATACATCACAGCTTGGCTGGGCCAGGAGTGATCTCAGGGTTTATGTTTCCTCCCCAACTTGGAGACAGCAGATGAAGGGACCTTAGCAGTGGTGTGGCCAAGGGTCTTTTACCTGTCTCCTGGGGGGACCCACTCCAGAGAGATGCAGGTCAGCAATTGCTCAGTGCCATCAGCCTGAGATGGGAGATTGGTGCTGGGCCCAAGCCAGGGGTTCCCTGCCTAGTGATGAGCAATGGGTGGGACCCATGGGAGGCAGACTGGCCTCCTCTCCTTGGGTCAACTGCAGCTCATTGGAGGTGTGAATAGGACACTTATGGTCTTTGCTCCTTCATTAGTCCAAGTATAGCAGGGTTAGTACCACCGCAGAAGCAGTGGCAGAGGGGCTTTTGGTTGTCCCTGGGGGCTCCACCTCTGAGAAATATGGAGCTGTTAGTTACTGAGAGTTTAGCCAGTGAGGTGAGGCACCTGTACTGCTTGGGGTTTACTTGTTGGGGACAAGAGGGATGAGTACTCACTGGGAGGAAAGACTAGTCTCCTCTCCATATGGTGACTGTGGTGTGCTACAGCCTCAGGTGTAGCCCTCAGGCTCTTTCTTTCCCCATATCAACGGTAGGAGGGATAGAACCACTGCTGTGGCAGGGGCAGAGGTGCTGTTGGATACCTCTGGGATTCTCTCCCCAGGGAAACTCTGGGCCACTACAACTAGGTATGTTTAGCCATGGGGTGGGGGTAACTGTTCTGTTGTCATGAGCCAAGGGCCCTGCCTGGTGAATAGTGGGAGGTAGGGGTTCCCAGGGAAGAGAGGCTGGACTCCTCTCTGTATAATGTCTGCAGTGTGCCAGCAGTGCCAGCATAGTGACTAGGCTCTTTGTTCCTTCCCCAGCCCAACGGCTATTTGGGTGATACCCTACAACTGCAGTGGTAGAGGAGTTGTGAGTTTACTCTGGGATATCCTCCTTGGAGAAATGCTGGACAGCCTCTGATTCAGGTGATCAGGCAGAAGCAGAGTGGCTGTACTGGTGTCGCAAGTCGGGTGGCCCTACCCAGTAAGAAGTGAAGACTGGGACCTGCACAGAGAGCAGTCCAGTCACTTTTCCATGAGTTGAGTGCTCTGTGCTGGGGGTCTGCACCAGCCTATAGTCCCTGCAGACTCTCCAGAGCCTGAAGACAGCAATGGCAAGGGTGGTGAGACAGCAAACATGGCAACATGCCCACTGAGAGCTCTGTGCCAGAAAGTTGAAGTGCTGCTACTGGCTAAATAGCCCTAGCAGAGGGTGGCTGGAGACTCAGGCTGGAAGAAATGGGATCGGGGACCCACAAAACAGTCTGGCCACTTTTCCGGAGGGTTGCTGCAGTATGTTGCGGGTCAGCTCCAGTCTCTAGTCACCTAAGATTTTCCAGCATCTGAAGGTATCAACAGTGAAAGCTGTGAAACAGCAAAGATAGAGGCCCGCCCCTCCCTCTGTGAGCTCCATCCTAGGGTGGTACAAAATTGATGCTGGCCCTAACACACAGGCAGGAAGTGGCTGGAGACCCTAGTCAGGAGATCCCACCCCGTGAGGAGGAATGGGATCAGGGACCCACATAAAAATACCAGTCTGGCCACTTTTCTGTAGGGCAGCTGTGCTGTGCTGGGGTCTGCTGCATCCCCTGGTCACCACAGACTCTCTGCAGCCTGAAGGCAACAACATATAAACACGTTTGTTTTTAAACAGCAAAGACAACGGCCTTGCCCTCCCTGTGGGAACTCTATCTCAGGGAGGTTTGAAACTGCTGCTGGCTGGAAGACACCGGGACGGGTGGCTGGAGACCCTGCTTGGGAGGCCTTGCCCATTAAGGAGGAATGGGATCAGGGACCTGCTTTAAAAAAGGAGTCTGATCTCTTTTTCTTAGAGCCATTGCGCTGTGTTGGGGTCCACTCCAGCCACTAGTCACTTCAGACTCTCCAAAGCCTGAAGGTAATAGTGACTAAGGCTCTAAAACAGCAAATATGGTGGCCCACCCCTCCCTCTGGGAGCTCCGTTCCAGGGAGGTATGAAACTGCTGCTGGCCAGAAAACACCAGCAGGGGTGGTTGTAGACCTTGGTCAGGAGATTTTGCCCAGTGAAATGAGATCTGGGATGCATGTGAAAAAGCAGTCTGGTCACTTCTTTGTAGAACTGTTGCACTGTGCTAGGGGACCACTCAGTCCCTAGTTGCTGCCCACTCCCTAGAGCCCAAAGGCAACAATGGCTAAAACTGTGAAAGAGCAAAGATGGCAGTCCATCCCTTTCCCTGGGAGCTCCATCCCAGGGAGGTTCAGAATCACTGCCAGCTGGAAAATAGCAGTGAGGGTAGCTTGAGACCCTGAGTTGGGAGGTCCTACCCAGTAAGGAAAAGTATGGTCAGGGGCCCAAGTAAAAAAGCTGTCTGGCCACTTCTCTATAGGTCAGTTGCAATGAAGGCAACAAAGGCTAAGGATGCCACACAGCAAAGATGGCGGCTTACCCCTCCCTCTGGGAACTCCAAATCAGATGATTGTAATGCTGCTACTGGTGACTGGCTGGAGCTCCAAGTCAGTGGGTCTTATCCTGTGAGGTGCTACGGAATCAGGGCCCTCAGACCACTGCTGCCTAGTCCCGTGGATTCAGTCCTTTTCCTATGGGTATGTATGGGGGTCTAAGCTCCTACTCTGCCAGAGCTGTAGCCACTTTTGCTGGGAAGCCTGGGTATCTAAAGCTCCTGGGTCTCCATGTGTGCCTGAGCATTTGCTCTACTAAGACTCTGCATAGCTGTGTGTGTCAGCCTGAAAGGCCTTGTGAAGTGGGTTCATGAGGGGCTCTCCTGACCTGAGAGTTGCAGATATCCTTGGAAGAAGTGTGGATCCTTAGGGTCCCTCATTCACTCATTACTTCCCTGGACAGTGGAGTCTCCCCTGGCTCCATGTTACCTTCAGGTCAAGACTCCGCATAGCTCTGTGTGTCCACCTGAAGGCCCTTGTGAAGTGGGTTCATGAGAGGCTCTCCTGACCTGAGAGTTGCAGATATCCATGGAAGAAGCCTGGGTCCCTCATTCACTCACCACTTCCCTGGACAGCAGAGTCTCCACTGGCTCCATGTTGCTTTCAGGTGGGCAATCGTCTTGCCTTGCTTTTCTCCATTCTCTGTGGGTCAAATTGTTTGCTTGATGAATCTGAATGCATGTACCTGGATGTTTCAGTTGAAGGTGCTGTGTTTACTCACCCGTTCTATTTCTGTCCATGAGAGTGGTGCACACTAGCTGCTTCTTCTCGGCCATCTTGGCCAGCCCCATCCCTCCATTAAATCTTAAAGCTCCAAAATAATCTCCTTTGACTCCATGTCCCATATCCAGGTCACACTCATACAAGGGGTGGGCTCCCTAAGTCTTGGACACCTCCACCCCTGTGGCCTTGCAGGATTCAGCCCCTGAGGCTTCACTCACAGGTTGTTGAGTGCCTGTGGCTTTTCCAGATGCAGGGTGCAAGCTGCCAGTTGATCCACCAGTCTTCTGCCTAGAGGAGGGTAGCTCCCTTCTCTCAGCTCCATTTGGCAGTGACCCGGTGACAACTCTGCAAGGCCTTTTCTTCATTGTCTTGAATATTAGCATGGAGCACCCTTTTAGTTAGGCAGCTATCTCTAGCAAGTGGTTGATTCACAGCCTGCTTGAATTCTTCTCCTAAAAAGCTTTTTCTTTCTCTGCCACATGGCCAGTCTGCAAAGTTTCCCAACTTTAATGCTCTCCTTCCATTTTAAATATAAGTTTCCACTTTTAGTTATTTTTTTTTTACTCCCTCATCTAGGCATAGGCTGTTAGAAGGAGCCAGGCCACATCTTGAACACTTTCATGCTTAGAAACTTCTTCTACCAGATACTCTAAATTATTACTCTTTTGTTCAAACTTCCAAGTTTGAACAAAACTGGGCATGAACAGAATGCAGCCAAGCTCTTTGCTAAGGTATAACACACATGATCTTTGCTCCAGTTCCCAATAAGTTCCTCATTTCCATCTGAGACCTCAGCACCCTGGAGTTGATTGTCCGTAATGCTGACAGCATTTTGGTCACAACCACTTAACCAGTCTCTAAGAAGTTCTAAGTGTTCCCTTGACTTTGTATTTTCTTCTGAGCCATCTAAAGTCTTCCAACCTCTGCCCGTTGCCCAGCTGCAAAGCTGCTGCCACATTTTTAGGTATATTTATAGCAATGCACCACCCCTCGGTACCAATTTTCTGTATTAGGATGTTCTTGCATTGCTATAAAGAAATACCTGAGAATGGGCAATTCATAAAGAAAAGAGGTTTAATTGGTTCATAGTTCTTCAGGCTGTATAGGCAGCATGGCACAGGCATCCACTCAGCTTCTGGGGAGGCCCCAGGGAGTTTTTACTCATGGCAGAAGGCAAAGCAGGAGCATGCACTTTACATGGTGAAACCAAGAGTAAGAGGGAGAGAGTAGAGGGGGTGCTACATGCTTTTAAATAACCAGATCTCATATTAACTGAGAGCTAGAGCCCACTTATCACCAAGGGGATGGCCCAAGCCATTTATGAGGAATCCACCCCAGTGATCCAGACATCTCCAACAGGACCCCACCTCCAACAGTGGGGATTACATGCAATATAAGATTTGGGTGGGGACAAACATCCAAACTATATCAACATCTCTTCATCTGTCTGTTCATTTGTATTGTTTGTAATATCCTTTATGATAAATAGGTAAACATAAGTGTTTTCCTGAGTTCTATGAACCATCCTCACAAATTAATCAAACCCAAAAACGAGATTGTTGTAACCCTTGTTTGTAACCCATTGGTCAGATGCATAAGTTACAATCTGCTATTTTTGACTGGCTTCTGAAATGGCAGCAGTTTTGCTCGGCTGAGCCCTCGAACTGTGGGATCTAATACTCTATCCATGTAGATAGCATTGAAATTTGATTGACTTATCGGATATCTAGTTGGTATCCTGGAGGATTGCTTGGAATGTGGGGGAAAAACCTCACATATCTGACCACAGAAGTGTTCTATGTTGAGTGAGAGTATAGTAGGGAAAAACAGTTTGTATTCTCTTATACAAAAACAAAATAAAATAAACATGAATAAATTGAATCTACGTAAATAAAATTTGATAAGGAGAGACCTTTACACTTTGATCATTAGCTTTCATTTACGAATTCTTCCACTTAATGCTCTGATTTTTTAGTTTGCAATTTTTTCTCCATGGCTGGGGCTTTTCAGTTCCCATTACATCTCTGTGAAGATTTTTAGTCCTGTTTGTCCATGAGAAGTTAAGTTAATAACCACCTTTATTGAATAAACAGACTTGCATCTAGTGTTTAAAAAGGGACCACTGTGCAGAGTCTAACAACAGTGCCCTAACTTTAATGAGGCAGATCCTAATTATATTTAGTTTCAGTAGGTTGTAATATTTTTTCTTGTGGCTAAAACTTGGGTATGTCAAATAATTGATAAAGTAGGATTTTTAAAAACTTTTACCATGGATTTTTATTGTAGCAATATTTAAAATGCATCTTTAGACTTTAGGATTGCCTAAATGAAACTATTCATATCACAGTTTTGTTGGTAACATACTAGGTTGGAAGAGGAAAAAGGAATTAGCATTTTCCACATTGAACAGTTAAGAATAGATATCTGCATAAAAATTGTTACCAGTACTATGGTTTGAATGTTTTTGCCTCCTCCAAAACTCATGTTGAGGTTTAATTCCTAATGCAACAGTGTTGGTGGGCGGGGCCTAACGGGATGTGTTTACATCATGAAGACTGTGCCCTCATAAATGGATTAATGACATTATAAAAAAGGTTTGCAGGAGTGGTTTTTCTCTCTTTCATTATTCTGCCATGTAAGGACACAATGTTTGTTCCCACTTGCCTTCTGCCATCCACTATAGGAGGATGCCATAAGAAGACTGACACCAGATGCCCAAGTTCTGATGTTGGACTTCCCATCCTCTAGAGTTATGAGAAAATAAATTTCTGGTTTTTTGGGTTTTTTTTGTTTTTGTTTTTTGTAAATTACCCACTCTCAGGTATGCTGTTACAGCAGCACAAAACAACCTAAGACACCTAGGATACAACTGCCGTGCAAAATGACCTTTTTTCATCTATGTGACTTCACATTTCCTCACAGATGTTACATGAGTCTGTCTACTCTATTGGGCATAAACATCTATAACTCACTGTATTACCTTTCAACTGCATAAATGGTGCTCAAAGACACTTAAACATCATGGCCAATCTGGTTTCAAGATGATGTACATATTTTGAAAGTGAGACGTTATGTTTTTGACTCCAGCAAAAAAATACTATATTACTATTCAAAAATGGCACTGCCTTTTTGAGTGTACAATGTTATTAAAATATCTCCTATTACCATTTTCCTACAGGGCAAAAATAAATAGGCAAGGAAAATATGTTCTCCTAGGAATTCCCTTTTCTCATTTCCATGGAAAATTCACACTATTCATATAAAATGTATTTGTTTTCTGTTCAGGCTGGAGTGTGTCTTACCCCGATTCAATGACATCCATTTAGCTGACTTCATGCTTAACTGCATATCCTAGGGCTATGGTAATTTGCACACCCTCTGCCTTTACAGGATGCTGCAGGTCAAATTGTGCTTGTTGACAGAAAATGAAACAAAGACCTGCTGCTCCCCACCAACTCTATGCTCATGGTCTGGGCCTGGACCATTGTGCATATTTGTTCATTGGATGAGGAAAGGCACTCTAGAGGATATAAGAATAGGCAATATGATCATTAAGTAGAAAATGGAGAGTCCACTTTTAGAGGGCAAGATTGTGTTCCTACACCCTGGCAACTCCTTACTACCCATTCCCAAGCACCTGATACATTGATCTACATATAATACTTGCTTACAACATGATATAATAGCTTTAAAGAAAAACAAAATTCCAATTGATATTTTGAAAATAAAATACCACACTGAATCCATATTCTCCCTCCTTTTATCTTTAACTGATTTACCATTAGTTCCACACATGCCTTAAATTCTTTGTTCTTTTATGTGTGTATATATTTAGATTTTATTCTAAGTAGTACTGTCTTTAACTTGTATAATTTTTAATGTCCTATTTAATATTTTATTTGATTCTGGCAACCACCCTATCTCCCCTATAACATGAGTATTTTAGAACTAAAGTCTTTGTCTTATTTATCTTTGTAACAACAGTGCCTAAGAGACTACTTGACATTTTAGGTTGTCATTCTAACTGCTGAATGAAAACTATGAATAAAATAGTAAATGAATGGGTGAATCAATTTCACTGGAACGTCAGGAAGTATGTCATCACAGCAGGTTTGCTTTTGAATTCAACTCCACTAACTAATGAGAAGTAGGCCAAAGGATTGTTTCTTATGAGAGAAAGCAAATAAGCGGATTAGGTTAAGTCTATTACTTTAAAAATTGCAACAACAACAAAAAATCTCCAGGAGAGGAAGAGCAAATAGACCAAGTAAAGTCAGAAGGTCGGAATATTGGAGTAGAGAAAAACAAACCCACGCAACAGAGAGGACAAATACTGGTAGGGCTTGAGGCATTTTGCTCTCAAGAGATTGTAGTTAAGACAATGAGTAGGAATTATAGTCACCAGAAGAGATGAGTCACCAAAAGGAGAAGAAAAGAATACTTTTTGTTTGTTTGCTATTTCCATTATTTGGAAACAAACTATCACCAACTTAGGTTCTGCAGGTCAGAATTCTAGGTACCCTATAGCTAGGTTCTCTGTGCAGAATTTTACAAGGCTTAAATGAAAGTCTGAGCCAGACTGACTTCTCATCCGGAGTTCAGGGTCCTTTTCCTAGCTCCTTGGTTGTTGGCAGAATTCAGTTCCTCATGTTTGTAGGACTGAGGTCCAGTGTTCTTGCTGACTGTCAGTGGAGGGGTCACTCATCTCTTTGAAGCTGCCTGAAGTATCTACCATATGGCCTTTCCCACAACATAGCATGTTGTGTCTCCAAGGCCAGCAGGAGATCATCTGCTGTGGCTTCCTGTTTCTTTACTTTTTTTTTTTTTTTTAATTTTTGAGACACGGTTTCACTCTGTCACCCAGACTGGAGTGCAGTGATGGGGGGATCATAGCTCATTGCAGGCTGGGACTTCTGCCCTCAAGTAATCCTCCCACCTGGCCTTCCAAAGTGCTGAGATTAAATGTGTGAGCCACTGCTCCTGGCCACTTGTTCTTTTAAGAGCTTATCTGTTTGATCAGGTACACCTAGCCAATCTCCCTTTTGATTAGACTATAATTATATCAACAAAATCCCCTTTGCCATTACTTAGCCACATCACTAAATCATATCCCACATAGTCACAGGTATACCGAATTCCAGGGGAGAAGATTGTACAGGGTATGTACAACAGGGGAAAGAATCTTGGGAGCCACGCTAGAACTATGCCTAGGGGAGAGAGTGAATAGTTAATACCCAAGAAGGGGAGAAAACAAAAGTTACAGAAAAAAAATAAAGTGAGAAATGTTTAAAAGACTTCCCAATATTTGAATGATAGCTGTTGTTGATTCCCAAAGATTCAATAAGAAAAATGTCAGACTTGGGGCTGGGGAGAGGTGAACAGAAACAGCCTCATAGAGGAAGACAGCAGAAAAAGACACTTAATAATCTTCCAAAGGATGATGGTGACTTGTCAAGAGACGTATTAAAGGAAAGAAGTCACAGAGTGTTTACCTAGTGATCACATTGGGAGAACTATCATTATAAAATTACTGGGGATAACTCTGAAAGACATGTTGGCAGTAATTCAACTTCTGAAGATTAAATAGAAGTTTTAGAAGTGGGATAATAAAGGATGTTTTGAAAGAAATATAGTTCATAAAAAAATTCACCAAATTGCTGGTTTGATTATGCAAAATTATAGTGATAAAAACTACATGAATGCTATTCAGAAATGGAATGACTGCCAGAAAAGACAAAAATGAATGACTAAAAAGGCACTAGCAATGTCATAATTTTCAGCTACACAAGAATGAGGTGAAAATAAAAACTATAAGTAAAAGCACTAAGAAAAAGTTTGAAGTGTCATGTAACACAAGGTGTTAATTCTTGATATTGATGGGTGCATTCCACTGGCTGTGTCTGAGACATCTGCAGGGAGCCTTTTCCCTAATTAGAGAGGTTTAAGCTGATACATAGGGCTGCCAAAGGTAAACAACAGGGTATTTTTAATGTGAATGCTTTAAATATGGAGAGGAGAAACAAAATGCACAGGTGCAGAAACAATATTTTAAGCCAATTACATGACATCAAAGGGCATATTTAGTCCAATAGCTTAGTCATAGCTGTAACGACTAAAAGAAAAAAATAGAAAAGAATATATATGTGGAATAAAAAAGGGAAAGTCCACATTTTTTTCCCAGAGGACATAGTTTGACTTGAGAGGTTGCTCCCCATATCACTGAAAACAGAGCCAGTGGAGTTCAAGTTGATGCAGAGAACACTAACAGTGGGGCTCAGGACGAGGAAAAAGCTAAACAAATTCCAGAGATATGTGCATTATCAAATTGTCATGCACTTAATTCTCAGGTAAGAGTTCTTAAACTAGGAGACTAACATGAAGGAAAGTAGAAAACATTCAGAAGCTTGAGAAATGGTGACCGAGAAAGGAGAGGAGAAGCATTGAAAAGATAAGTTCTAAATGAATGTCATGGAGCAATATGCATTAAAACAAAGTAAATAAGTGTTGTAAATGACAAGAGGACAGAATAGAAGCGATTAACAGAAATAATGAAAAGGGCCATAGAGTAGAAAAGAAGAGAAATAAAAATATTATTTCTTAGAAAGGTAGCATTCTGGCCAAGGACAGTTTCTTATCGAAGTTGCATTTTGTCTCCTGCTGTCTTGCCAGTCTCCACTTCTACCTCTTGAGCTGCTGCTGAAGCCAGTGTCCTCTTGTCCTTATCTCTCAAACCTCTTCCCCAAATCTGCCTTTCTTGGGAAATACTAAAAATAAATTTGAAGGACTCTATTTTATCAGAATTAAGTTGGTTTTTTCGTTGTTGTTGCTGGAGAGGAACCTGGTGAACTATTTCAAATAGTGATGCTGTCTGATAAAGCTTAATGAGATTTCCCCTCAGGAAACTGTACATTGTGTTACAAGGGAAGGAATTCCTAAGGGTGGGATTTTCAGGCAATGATAAATAGCAAATGGCTGATTGGGGATGATACGCCTTCCCATTTCTATTAAAATTAAGCTACATGTATAACTGCCTAGTCATCCTGCAAATACAACTATTTTTTTAAGGTTTGCAAGAAAAGTTTGGGTCTTATAATTATCAGTTATTTGGACCATGCACGTTATCAGCTGTCATCATAGAACAAAGCCAAGGCTAAATAGGTGTTGCTAATAGTTTTATTTCCATCCTAGTTTTGACAAATATTTATTGAAGGATCTGCTATGAGTTCAATAGTATTCTTGATGTTAGAGACAAAATAGGATTGAGTCCTGTTTCTTGCTGCCATGGAGCTCACAACTGAGCAATCTAGCAAGAAAGACAGTTCCGTATACAACTACCACATTTTAAAATACACATTTTATTTACATTCTTACCACCTCTGAAATCAAGATGCTCCATAAAATCGATCCTAGTTCAATGTGAAGCATTTCTCTTTCATAGTGGTGTACAAAGTAATGGGGCATGTTACAATCAATGACATCTTACATTTGAGAAATGTAATAATTAAGAAGAAATTAATGCTACATGAGTCTCACCAAAGAGTGAAGGAGAAAATAATGTCAGGGGAGTAATGATGAAGATTTAAAAGGATTTCACCAAGCAGGAGGGAGGAGGGATAGAAAGGCCTTCTGGTCATAGGGAAAAACAAGAACACACTGCATTTCAATCGTAATACATCGAGTAATTCAGGGTGTTAGTGTATAGAAGACCTTGGAAAAGTGGTATAAGATGAAACTGGAAAGTTAAGTTGCAATCAGATAGTAAAAATCTTTAAATGACTTTTACTGAATGTTTACAAGCATGAGTGTGATATCATTTATCCGATTTCTTTAGGCGTATTATGCCTTCTTCATGTCTCAATGATAGTGAGCTTGTATTAATTTTCATGACTGCATGGCAGTTTTAACTAGCTTAAAGGAGGCTTATAGAAACATTAGCAGTACTCAAGGTTAAGTTGTTTTGTAAGACAGGTATTGATTTGATTCTTAGCTGGGTGACGTCTTACTCTCAAATAACAAATAAATATATAAAGATGGAGAAGAACAGTGATTTTTTTTAAAAAAGTGATTCAATTGAAATGGAGTTTAAAAGCCTGCTTTTCCTTCCCATTTGTGGATTATCCATCCACTATCTGATTTTGCTAGTGTGGGATTTAATCTTTTTTTGAAGACTTAAGTGTGTATGTCCCTCTTCCCCTTTTCCATCTCTAGGAGAAGATGAAAATTATTGCTAATGTTAATATTTCTTCAGGACAGGAACATGTTTGATAATAGTTTATTATGTTAGTTTTTCCCTTTATTTTCATTAATTCAGAAATCATTCAACCCTAAATTAACAACCCATGACTGATTTAGCTCTTACAGTCACTTTTCTGGCTCCACTAGCCAGATTATTTCTTTATCCAAGAACCATGAGAAGTGCTTGGTTTGTGTTAGGCTGGCATGTTCTAGACAGCTGGCTGTCAGTACAGTTTAGTGAGTATGAACGCAATGTTCAGACTCAAGCCTGGGCTGCACAGCAGGGGCATCCTGTTGGCTGTGGGTAGGTGAGGGCAGCCACTTGGCAGCCACTGGACAGAAAGAAGCTAGCAGAGTGCAAGAGCTCTGAGGCACATTAACATATATTAATTCCATAACACATTTGTTCTACCACCAGTTCCATCAAAGCATGCAGGCTGGTTATTAGGCTATTACCTCTCCTCTCCAAATCCACCCTTTTTTTTTTTTTTTTTGAGACAGGGTCTTACTCTGTCACTCAGGCTGGAGTGCAGTGGCATGATCATAGCTCACTGTAGCCTCACACTCCTGGGATCAAGCAATCCTCCTGGCTCAACCTCCTCAATAGCTGGGACTTCAGGTATGCATCATCATGCCCACCTAATTTTTTATGTTTTGTAGAGATGGGGGTCTCGCTATATTGCCTAGGCTGCTCTCAAACTCCTGGACTCAAGTGATCCTTCCATCTCAGCTTTCCAAGGTGCTAGGATTACAGGTGTGAGCCACCACTCTTGGCCCAAGCCCACATTTCTAAACCCAGTTTCCTGATGCTGGCCTGGGACTCTGCAAACACATGTGTGTTTTTCCATCTAGCTTCCTGTTAGGCGTTCAACTGGGGTGATAGAGTGAGCCTGCAAGGCTGGAGGAATGAGAAAGACAGTCTTTCCTGCCTTTATCCTCCCTGATTGCTGTTCTAGTTGCTGTCATGCCAGCAGCACTTCTTTATCCCAGCAGCAACAGTTCTTGCCATAGATGCAAGTGAATGCCAAGAGGTCTGGGCCCCAGTCTCAGGCATCCCTTCTCTAAATTCCTATGTTTTATATTACTCTGAGCTTGTTCCTCTATTCTCTAGTGGTGGTAGCAATTTTCTGATAACTTGGGGGGTTTTTTATTTGCTTTATTTTCTTTTTCCCCATTGGTTACCTACTTAATAATTTTATGCCTAGTTAATTCTTTTTTATATTAAATTTTTCATATTAGATTTTCTCTATTTAAATCACTGGTGTGTTTTCTATCCCCTGACTAGACTGGCTGATATTGTGTCAGTGATCTGTATCTAGTACCTATATCTCAGTTTGCAAGCTTATTTGTTTTACATCAAGGTTAGGACTTTGATATTTATAAGAAATATGATTAAGTAGGTTAGAGAAACAATTTCATGCATGTCCCCTTCACATTACTTGTGAGGAGTTCAAGGATAGCAATAAATGTAAGCATCAACCCTGCCCTTTTCTTTTTGGGCAATTTCTCACTTATTCTGGTTTCCTTCTACCAAAGAGAATGCCTTGTTTGGCATTCTTACATTGCCTGTACTAATTTCTTAGATTTTCCTGTGGTAGAGCTTATAATAAGACTGCATTAATGTCCTAATATCTAAAATACATGCTAGATTTATTATATTTCAACTTTAGCTCATTAAATTGGATATACTTGTCAAGATTTAATATATGACATAAAATGTTAGATATCAAAATTATAGCTAAATTTAAAAGCATTAACAAATAACACGCATAATAAGTATATAGCTCAACAAAAATATTACATGTAAAAAATAGGCTTTTTAAAATAAGAATGAGATTGAAATGTGTTCAAAATTTCTACATGAATTTGAGTGTTATTATTGCTGCAATTTGTATTAAGGGTCTATTATGTTCTAGGTGTTATCCCAAATTCTGGAATTTTTTTAAATGAATAAAATATTTGCCAAGTGGGTGAGTGAAATAGGCAAAAAGTAATTAATTATCTTAGATGTGACAAGTAAGCTCAGAAGAGAAGGTGACCATCCTTTTCAGCATGTGAGAAGGGACAGAGAAAGGGTTCAGAGGAGATAAACTAAAGTGGGTCATACAGAGTCCGCAGGAAGGGACAAGGAATGGGCTTTTGAGAAGAGAAAACAATGTGTGCCAAGGAGGAAGCATGGCAAATGTGAGAAATTTGAGATAGTTGCATATTATTAGAGTGGAATCTGTAAGAGTTGAAGGTGCATAGTAGTGGTATTAGAGTTAAGGACAGAGAAGAAAACCTGACAAGACCCTGGAAAGCTTCATGTCATCTTGCTCAGTATTAAATGTAATGGCCAAAACTGCAATTACTTTTGCACCAACCCAGTAATTTATTCATTACATAGGGACCCATTGAAGAATTTTAGGAAGTTGCCCTGAAGAGGTTTGCATCTTGCACAGGAACCCCATTATAGTCTGAAGAATGTCTTGAGGTGAGAGACTCTAGAGATAATAAAACTAATTAGGATGCTGTCTCAATAAGCCTTTGGGAAATCAACAGCAATCCCACTAATATCATACAAATTCCTCCTTTCCTTCTCATCTATATTTTAAATATATTTTGTTTTAAATCAGAGAGTTGGAGAGGTTAGGACTGTCACGTGCAGCGGCTGTGATTTATGCATCTTTGCATGCCCACTGCCTAATATGATGCTTGCCACAAAGTAGGTCCTGGATAAATCTTGATTAATAATGAGTGATGGCACCTGAATTAAGGTAGAAGTAGAGAAAGTCAAGACATACTAGTGGATTAGGGAGCTATTTAACAATTACCAGAACAACTCCTTGGTTATGGATATGGGGAAAAGGAGATTAAAGTAACTATAGAGTTTCTGGGTAGACTGAGCAATTGGACAAATGGTGATGTCACACTGAGATTAAAAACAACAGGAGGCCGGTTGCTGTGGCTCACGCCTGTAATCCCAGCACTTTGGGAGGCCAAGGCGGGTGGATCACGAGGTCAGGAGATCGAGATCACCCTGGCTAACACGGTGAAACCCAGTCTCTACTAAAAAAAAAAAAAAAAAAAAAAAAAATACAAAAACTTAGCCAGGCATGGTGGTAGGCGCCTGTGGTCCCTGCTACTTGGGAGGCTGAGGCAGGCGAATGGCGTGAACCCGGGAGGCGGAGCTTGTAGTAGTGAGTCGAGATCCCGCCACTGCACTCCAGCCTGGGCGACAGAACCAGACTTCATCTCAGGAAAAAAAAAAAAAAAAAGAACAAGAAAAGCAGGGGATTGGTGAGGTTTGCAAGTGCATATTCTCTCCTTAAATATTCAAGCCCTGTTTTGCCCCATTAGCCATGCATATAAGCCTTAAGGCCAATACAACCAGAAGGAACTTACCCTAAAAATAAAACAATTGGCCAGGTGTGGTGGCTTACGCCTGTAATCCCAGCACTTTGGGAGGCCAAGGTGGGTGGATCACCTGAGGTCAGGACTTCCAGACCAGCCTGACCAACAAGGTGAAACCCCATCTCTACTAAAAATACAAAAATTAGCCAGGCATGGTGGCAGATGCCTGTAGTCCCAGCTACTCGGGAAGCTGAAACAGGAGAATTGCTTGTACCCAGGGAGGTGGAGGTTGCAGTGAGCCAAGATCGTGCCACTGCACTCCAGCCTGGGCAACGGAGCAAGACTTCATCTCGAAATAAATAAATAAATAAATAAATAAACAAACAAACAAACAAATAAATACAAAATAAAAATAACACCATGGTCAGTTCTTGCTTCACCCAAGACACCGGGAAAAACAATGAGACATTTCCTGAGGTTTTTACCCAAGCTATAACTTTGTTTTATAAAACGTTACTGCCACAATGTTTACTTATCAAACTGTCACTGAATTTTTGATAAAATAATACTTTGACATGTTATTTATGTTCTTTATCTTCTCTTTCATTACTTGGGATATCAGATATCTCTGCTAAAATTTCAACCAACTCTGCGGCTTTATCAAAATTTCCCTTCTCAATTTCCTTATAAACATATTTGTTGCCATTTATTATTTTAAAGACTTCAGAGCAATTTTTAACTAGCTTTTCCTATCTCAGCTGTGGAGTGTTTTCTGCATCCTGAGATTTTACTGCCCCTAGTAGAGAGCAAGTATCAATTATTTTTAAAACAAAGATGAAAAACAGAATAACCTTCAACAGATACATAAGATTTAGAGATAACACAAATTTGGAATTGAGATATTTAGTTTATAAAAATAAAACCCTTTACTATTTGCTAACACAGAAGCACAGTTAAAATAACTGTTCCTGACTCACTGAGAATTACGAAAGTAAAATTTACAAAAATAATACATATCTATTAAATAAACTCAGAAGTAATCAATTCAAGCCTATTAGAGTAGAATGATAGTTATCAGAGGCTGTGAAGGGTGAGAGGGGGATGAAAAGAGGTTGATGGGTACAAACACACAGTTAGGAGTAAGAAATAAGTTCCAGTCTTCAACAGCACAGTAGGGTGACTACAGTTAACAACCATATACTGCATATTTCAAAATAGCTAGAAGAGAGGATTTGAAATGTTCCCCACACAATGAAATGATAAATGTTCGAGGTGATGGATGTCTTAAATACCCTGATCTGATTGTTGCACATTGTATGCATGTATCAAAATCACATGTGCCTCATAAATATGTATAGATAATATGTATTGATTAAAATAAGAAAAAAGAAAAACAAAAAACCCTATTAAAGGAGAAATGCCTAACGTGTGAACTGAAGGAAATAGATTGTATAGCTTCCCATGCCTCTTCTAGTTATAACAAATTTTGGGTTTTGTGTTTAATAATTTCAGCACTGTCAGTCACTGGCTCAAACTTCATCTGCCAAACAGCAGAAACTAACTCCTAAGTATGGCAGTTTCTGCCATCATAAACATAATAGCATTTTCTCTGGGTGATGTGTATGACAAATTCACAAACATTCCCTTTTACCGCAAATATAATTCTCTACTTAATTGTGCAGGTTCCTGTCCTCTGACTGACCACCAGATCTGAGATATTAATTTCCCTGAATGTTATTTCTCAGTGTTAATTTTCTGTGACCTTGTACTGATTTTTCCAATTGCCTCTCATTGCTTAATTCCAAAGATGCACCTTTTTATATGTCTTTTCTGACTGCCTTCAGCCTCAGTGAAGACTCACTCTTATAAAAATGGCCCATTTTCAAACAACAAATTTATTCAAAAGTCATTCTAACTCATAATGGCATTATTTGAAACACTATAGTTTATAAGTATACATAAAAATAGTTACACCACGTAAGTAAAAATTCCTTACCCTATGGTATTATGTACTTTGCACAGTGATCTCTGCTCCACTTTGTATTTCCCATCCAACTAAGAATAGGAGGGGAGAAAACTATGCCAAAAAAGTTGACTCAGGAAACAATTCCAAAATCTCACGCACTTGAAAATATGTGTAGATGGTAAGGAATTGAGGAAAATCTGAATGAAAATGATGTAGAATCAAAACATAAATTACACAAGACTCCCCTGAACCATGCCAGTAGTCGTACCTTTAGAGCTGGCTAGAGATGCTGCTTAGTTGAGCCCTGTGCTTTAGATGGCCTGCATATTATAAACACATGTTCAGAAAAATTCATTAAAGACACAGGGGGACACCTACCATTGGCATCTTGTGCTCAAGGCTAACAGAGCTCAATATAAAATCCCAAATATTAATCCTTATAACTAACACTATTCAGGGCGAAAAAAGACAGCTGCATCCAAATGTCGTGAAGGTTTATGGGTTATGCTGCTGCCTACAGTACAGACTGAAAGTGCTTAGTTTAACAACAAAAAAATCAAATTAATTAACTTGTCAAATGCATCCTCTTAGATGGCACAAAGGGAAGAGATTCTTGTTTAACAAAGTATTTTTTCCCAGCAGTGCCAAGTATCCATTTCCCTGCTCCTTTTCGGGGCACTCGAATTGGTGGTTCTGAATACTCATGTATTAGAGTGCTATTCCTAAAAGTTACAATGGAGGCTGAGAACGATTTGTCAATATTAAATAAATCACACTACTCAAATTTGTATATATGTGGGTTAGCAAAATATAAGCACAAGCCTAACGCTATTTTTTTCCATTCTCAATTAATTGGACATTGAACCCTAGAATTACAAATCTTGTTGTTTGTATCTTAAAAGTTAATAAGGTTAGTTGTAGAGCAAATGGAACCTTATTCATTTTTTATGGGAATGTAAGTTAGCAGGACCATTGTGAAAAACAGTATGGAGGTTTCCTTAAGAATTAAAAATAGAACTACCATATGATCTGGCAATGCTACTTTTGTGTATTTATTCAAAAGATGTAATATCAATAAGTCAAAAGATAATCTGCATTCCCATGTTCATTGCAGCACTATTCACAATAACCAAGACGCGGAATCAACCTGAGTACCCATCAAGGGACGAATGAGTAAAGAAAATGTGGCACTTATATACAAATGAGTACTATTCAGCCTTTAAAAAAGAAAGAAATCCTGTCACTTGTGATGACATGAATAAACCTGGGTGAATTTATGCTAAGTGAGATAAGCCAGGCATAGAAAGACAAATAATATGTAATTTTTAGATATGAAACTAATAGAAGCTGAAAGCAGAAGGGTAGTTGTTGGGAGCAGGGGGTTAGCAGGAATGGAAATATGGGGGTAAAAAGTACAGTTTCAATTAGACAGAATGAGTAAGTTCTGGAGATCTATTGTACAGCATGGTGACATTAGTTAGTAATGTATACTTGCAAATTGCTAAGAAACTAGATATTCAATATTCTTACCACACACACAAAAGGTAAGTATGTGAGATATGGATACGTTAATTAATTTGATTTAATAATTTCACAATTTATATATATTGAAATATCATGTTGTACCCCATAAAAGTAACTTAAGGTTCAATTACTTCAAAAAAATTAAATAAAAATCCCATCCTCCTCAATATGTGATTAAAATCTTTGTATTAATTAATCATAATTTGTATAATGCATTTTGACTTTAATAGAAAATGTCGAATATCAGAAAAAAATTGAAAGCACATACAAAAGTTTTAAAATTTTCAATCTTTTACATTATTGCTGAAAACTTTTAAACTTTGTACACTGATCACATGTCAGTATTTTTTTTTTTTGAGACAGAGTCTCGCTCTGTCTCCCAGGCCGGAGTGCAGTGGCACGATCTCAACTCACTGCAAGCTCCGCCTCCCGGGTTCACGCCATTCTCCTGCCTCAGCCTCCCTAATAGCTGGGACTTCAGGCACCCCCCAACACGCTCAGCTAATTTTTTGTATTTTCAGTAGAGATGGGGTTTCACCTTGTTAGCCAGGATGGTCTCGATCTCCTGACCTCGTGATCCACCCATCTCAGCCTCCCAAAGTGCTGGGATTACAGGCGTGAGCCACCGCGCCCGGCCTCATATGTCAGTTTTTATCTTTTATATCATTGTCTTGTTAGAATGAAAATTATGTGAAAATCTTGATAATTCCAACAAAATCAGTCATTTCGCTAAAAGGCAGAAAAGTAAATGTAATAAAGATGTACTAATTTATTATTTATATTTTAAATTTTTACCCATCCAAATATTTCCACTCAAAACCAAAACACAGACATGTTCAATAAAAATTAAGTTCAGCCACTTTTATTATTTTAGTAGTTTAATGCCCAATTTCAGGCATTAAAATAAGCATAACTTTACCATTTTAAATAATCTTGTCATTATTAGGAGAACTACAAAACACTGCTGAAAGAAATCACAGGCAATACAAATAAATAGAATAACATTCCATGCTCATGGATTGGAAGAATCAATATTGTTAAAATAGCCATATTGCCTGATATGGTTTGGCTTTGTCTCCCCACCCAAATCTTATCTGGAATTGTAATTCCCATGTGCTGAGGGAGCGATCTGGTGGGAGGTGATTGGATCATGGGGGAAATCTCATCTGGAATTGTAATTCCCATGTGCTGAGGGAGCGATCTGGTGGGAGGTGATTGGATCATGGGGGTGGTTTCCCCAAAGCTGTTCTCATGATAGTGAGTTCTCATGAGATCTGATGGTTTTATAAGTGGCTCTTTTCCTTTTGTTCTCTCTCTCCCCTGCTGCCTTGTGAAGAAGGTGTGTGCTTCCCCTTCAGCCATGATTGTAAGTTTCCCAAGGCCTCCCCAGCCATGAGGAACTGTGAGTCAATTAAAGCTCTTTCCTTCATAAATTACCCAGTCTTAGGTATTCTTTACAGCAGAGTGAAAATGTACTAATACACAGCACAAAACAATTTATAGATGAAATGTTTTTTCTATGAAATTGCCAAGGTAATTTTTCACAGAATAAAAAGCAACTATCCTGTAATTCATATGGAACCAAAAAAGGGCCTGCATAGCCAAAGCAATCCTCGTCAAGAAGAAGAAAGCCAGAAGCATCTCATTACCCACCTTCAAACTGTACTACAAGGCTACAGCAACCAAAAGAGCATGGTACTAGTACGTGGACTAGTACATAGACACATAGACCAATACTTCAGAATGAAGACCCTTGGAATAAAGCTGCATACCTACAACCAACTGATCTTCAACAAGCTTGACAAAAATAAAACAATGGGGAGAGGATACCCTATTCAATAAGTGGTGCTGGGATAAATGGCTAACCATATGCAGAAGAATGAAACTGGACAGCTACCTCTTACCAAACACAAAAATTAACTCAAGATGGATTAAATACTTAACTGTAAGATCTCATATTATAAAAATCCTAGAAGATGACCTAGGAAATGCCTTTCTGGACATTGGCCTAGGCAAAGAAGTTACGAACAAGTCCTTAAAAGCAAATGCGACAAAACCAAAAATTGACAATTGAGACCTAATTAAACTAAAGAGCTTCTGCAGAGCAAAAGAAACTGTCAACAGAGTAAGCAGACAAAAAACAGAATGGGAGAAAATACTCACAAACTATGCATCTGGCAAAGGACTAATATCTGGAATCTAGAAGGAACTCAAACAAATCAACAAGAAAAACACAACCTCATTAAAAAGTGGGCAAAGGACACGAATACACTTACCAAGAGATGACATACACATGGCCAAGAAACAGGAAGAAAAATTTTCAGCATCACTAATCATTAGATAAATCAAAATCACAACGTGATACCATTTCACACCAGTTAAAATGGCTATTAAAAAGTCAAAAAATATCATGTTGGTGAGGTTGTCGAGAAAAGGGAACGCTTATACACTGTGGATGGGAATGTGAATTGGTTCAGCCCCTATGGAAAGCACTTTGGAGAATTCTCAAAGAACTGAAAGTTGAATTACCATTCAACCCAGCAATCCCATTACTAGGTATATATCCAAAGGAAAATAAATCATTCTACCAAAAAGACACCTGAACTTGTACATTTACCAAAGCACTATCAACAATAGCAAAGACAAGGAATCAACTCAGGTGCCCATCAGCAGTGGATTGGATAAAGAAAGTATGGTACATACATTATACCATGGAATAGTATGCAGCCATAAAACCAAAACAAAATCATGCCCTTTACAGCAGCACAGCAGTGGTCAGCAACCTTTTTGACACCAGGGACTGGTTTCAGTTTCCTGGAATATAACTTTTCCATGGTTGAGGTGGGATGGGGGGATGGTTTTGGGATGAAACAGTTCCACCTCAGATAATCAGGCATTAGAATCTCTTAAGGAGCATGCAATCTAGATCCCTTGCATGCACAGTTCACAATATGGTTTGCGTTCCTATGAGAATCTAATGCCACTACTGATCTGACAGGAGGTGGAGCTCAGCAGTAATGCTCACTTACCTGCTCCTCACCTCCTGCTGTGCAGCTCATTTCCTAACAGGCTACAGACCAGTACCAGACCATTGTCAGGGGAGTCGGGGAAGGACAGGGAGAGAGGAGGAAGGGGTATAATCATCTGGAACAAAATAAAATAATATCTTCACATTTTGGGATATAACATGTTCTTGCTTCCGCAGGGTACAAAACAAACAAAAGACTTCCCAGGACCCTCAGTGACCTTGAGTCCATGTTCAGAAATAGAACATTAATTTACCAGCAACTTAATGCTTTGCCTTCATTTCCATCTGCATGTTATAGATTTAATTTTTTAATACAACATAGAATAAAAGGTGCGACTTCTGAAGCAAATTGAGATGCTGCAGTCCAAAGTAAAATGCAACTTATGCATCGACCAATCTGAAACTGTCCTTTAGCACATTAGAAATAACATACTTCCAATTTTATAATATTTATTTATACATCAGGCATTTGTAGAATTACTATGAGAAATTATGCCTTCCATCTCCCTCACTTCTGCTGTCAAGTTCACATGAATTCATTTCCTTAGGTCATCAAAGAGTGAATATAAATAAATGGAGGGAGCAGCCAAGACCTGCATCTCAGCCTTAAATACACACATAGTCCCAGCTTCCTACCTCCTATGATTAGCAGTGGTTTAAGAAAGAACCTCTTTTAAAAAGTCTGTCCCTTCTTACTGAAACTGTAAATTCTTTTCACAACGAAAAAAATCAAGCCACAAATGCAAATATACTAAGATAATCCTGTAAAGCACTTGCTTAAAAATAATTATGGTCTCTTGTTTGCTGCAAGGCAGGGTTTCAACTCCTTAGAGTGTCTGTCTAGGCTCTTACATTTCTCTTCTAAAACTGCCTTCCCAGCCTCTGCTCCAGCCACTTCACCCACAAATTCTAACTCTATGTTATGTGCCTGGTCATCGTTACCCCAAAATAAAATTTCACCATTGCATACCTTTGGCTATGTTTTATTATGCCCAAAGACCCTCCCCAGTGTAGAACATAGGGCAAAATACTTGAAGCTTCAAATCTCAATTGTCTGTCTCTTTGTTTTCCTGTAGCTCTCCCTGACTCTTCAGTCTACCAATTCTTTCTTCATCTGCAGTTTGCTGGCACTTTATACAATTCTTTCTTTCAGCATTTATGTTGAATTTTATCTGTTTATGGACCTCCCTTCTTTGCCAGGGTATGTATTCCTGAGGGATGGAGAAGGACACTGCTTTATTCATTTTTATGTGCCCAGCACCTAGAACACCTGACACATGTAGACCCAATAAATGTGAAATTGAATTGACTCTTCCAGGGAGCATATTGGCTTAAAATCACACCAAGGTAGACATTGCTAATATAGGTCTTTCCTAAGGATAAAATGTTTATTTATTTATTTCTATTTTTAGGGGAGAGCGTAGAGAATGCTTGAGGGCACTAAAGGTGAAAACAATATACAAGAAATTTTATGACATTTTCTCTCAATAGATATTTCTAGTTTTAGAGCCACATTATACAGTGCAGAGAAAAAAAAATCTTTTTTATTTAATGTTGATGTAGCCACTTGGCCAGCAGAGGGAGAAAATACAATACAAAATACATGCAGTGATATTTAGCTCTCTCCATTATAAATGATGTGATATTTTATGTTTTCTTTTCCATCACTTTCAGGTCAGAATATGTATGAAATTATCCAAGAATATGTAGTTATCTAAATCATCTCTACCATCTTCCCCCAAATGTTAAAGTCTGCCTTTATTTTTCTTTAGGTTGAAAGAATTCAGCAGTGTATTTTACTCGAGAGCCAGTAAGCTCTCATCTAAAATTAATAGAAAATTATGCCTTTCAGAGAGAGCTGCAATTTCCAGATGCTCATTTCGTCTCTCATTGCACACTAATGAAATGAACTGGAATATTTAGGCGTTAGATATTCTATTGCATGGGTCTGAGGGCAGTTAGCCAAAATCTGATGGTGCAAGATAGAACTGCTCTTCCCCTACAGTACAAAGAGACTTGCTTATAAGATTGGAGGGGGTGGGTGTGTGGGTAAGGTGTGGTTGTCTATGTTGTGTTATGTAATGTAGCGTGTATGTGTATATATACACACACACATATATATACACACACATATATACAAAGACACACACACATATGCTTTTCCATCCCACTAAATTTATACTACATTTGCCTAATGAAAGCATAATGTAGAAAATGCTTATTAACAGGTAAAATGAGGATATTTACTCACATCAAAACCTGATTCTTTTCTGTACAATATAATTCAAAGCGCTCATCCATGCATGTCAAATAAGATTAGAGTTTTTAAAACAATAGGATATATAAAGTTTTCACATTCATTGCAAAACATCTACTCCTTAGGAAATTTAATTTGTGAGGAAAACAAACAAATCTGAGAGATTATTAGCAGCAGTTACAAATAGCTTGTGCTAAGTGTAGTGTGCCAACCTCCCAGTCCTAAACCACACCCATCCCTTCACTCCATTAGCTCACCATCTCTTATTTCAGTCTTATCATCTTATAATCCATATTCCATGCTATAGATAGAGTTTTTAAAAATATTTTTTATTTTTAAATCATTGTAAATTCCATTCAATTATAAAAAACAATACAAGGAGTTTCGATGTGCCCTTTAATCAGTTTCTGCCTCATGGTAACATCTTGCAAAACTGTAGTGTAATATCACCAGCAGGATACTGACATTTATACAGTCAAGACAGAAAACATTTCCATCATCACAAGCCTCCTTCATTTTACCCATTATAGTTACACTAACTTCCCTTTCCCATCCCACATCCCTGATCTGGTCTCGATATTTATAATTTTGTCATTTTAAGAATATTATATAAGTTGAATCACATACAATGTAATCTTTTGCGATTGCTTTTTTTTTTCCTTCACTCGGCATAATCTTCTGGAGATTCATCTAGGTTGTTGGGTGGATCAATAGTATGTTCCTCTCTTTGCCAAATAGTATCCAATGGTATGAATGTACCACAGTTTAACCATTCACTCATGGAAGGAAATCTGGGTTGTTTTCAGCTATTGGCTATAGTCAAGTTGCCATAAAAATTATATACAGGTTTTTGTGTGAACCCAGGTTTTTATTTCCATGGAACAAATACCCAGGGGTGCAATTACTGTGCCATATGGTAGGTTCTTGTTTAGTTTTAAAGAAAACACCACACGTTTCCAGAATAGCTGTATATTTTACACCCCTACCAGCACTGTATAAGTGATCCAGTTTCTATGCATCCTCACTGCAATTTGCTGATGTCATTATTTTTTAGCTACATATATACTTATATACTGCTATCTCATTGTGGCTTAAATATCTATTTCCCTAAAGGCTAGTAATATCGAACATCTATTCATGTGCTTATTTGCTATATGAATCTTTGGTGAAATGCCTCTTCATTTGTTTGCCCATTTTTTAATTAGATTGTTCTTTTACTATTGAATTTTAAGAGTTTATGAAAAAAAGAGTTTATGATACATTCTAGATACTAGTTCTTTGTTGGCTATGAGGTTTGCAGGTATTTTCACCACTTTGTAGCCTATCGTTTCATTATTTTTGACAAGATCTTTAAATAAATTTTATAACTTTTGATGATGTCTAATTGATTTTGCCTTTTATGGAATATGTTTATGGTGTGAACTCTTAAGAACTTTTTGCCTTTCCCTAGATTCCAACGATTTTTCTACTATATATTTTTCCTAATACTTTTATATTTTAATGTTTTACGTTTAAATCCATGATCTATTTTGAGTTAACTTTTGAATAAGATTTGATAATTAAGTTGAGGTTCTTTTTTTTTTTTTTTTTTTACTATAAATGTCCAATAGTTTCAACACATTTTGAAAGAATATCTTTCCTTGATTGAATTGCATGTACATCTTTTGTCAGAAAAGTTGGGTATATTTGTACGAATCTATTTCTGGATTAGCTGGTCTATTGTTTTAATCTATGTGTTTAGCCGTTAGCCAATACCACGCAGTATTGACTACCATAGATATAGAAATAGTACGTAGTATATGACCATATACTGTAGCTATATAATACATTCATCATTTTCTGAAAAATGACAGGCATTGAGAGGAGTAGGATGATGTGGAGTGAAGTGAAGGAAAAAGTTTGGATCTCTGAAAGTATAAGATACTAAACAATATGACCTGAAGAAACTGAGACTGAGATTGAGGGCTGTAAGTGAAAAGTCTAGATGTAAGTGTCTACAAAAAGTGCAACTCAAAGAAGTAGACTTTGGGAGCCAACCACCAAGACAGAGAGCATATCGGGCATTCCAGCATAGACATTCTGTTGGAAAAGTCTGTAAGGTGACATTCACTCAGATTTAAATACATCTGACTTAAATTTATCTTCTGTAACAGTGGAGATTACTATGCCACAAACAGTATACATATCACACAGTGATCTACCACCACTCTATGACCAGTGAACTGATTAATGATAGATTAAATGCCAGCAATTGTTATATCAATATAGTGAATAATTTGTACTAGTGGATTGTCTTGCCAGGAGAAAAGTGCTTTCTACATCTTGAAATACCTCATTCTCCCAACTAAATAGTAGGAAAAATATATTGCCACAATTTCCAGGGTTCAGTCTTTGTAGTTCTTAGGAAGATTGTATAGCGTTCATAGTAGCCATGAAATAGAGTATGAACATCTTTTTATGGACTGTCTTCAAGACTGAGTTTACCACATGACAATATTGATGTCACTCAATTGAGAATGTTAACACGGTTTATATTTCTGTGATATAGTGTTTACCTTACTTCTACATTTTAATCTAAATTGCCAGCTTGAGGTGGCAGAAGAAAAGAGGCAATAGCAAATTTTACAGTAGTGAAATTTAATATGATAAATATTGCTTAACTGAGGCCAAAATAATATGAAATTTGCTGTCTCAGGATAGTGAATGAACCATTAAACAGACTAAAAGAAGGCTAGGGTAGAGGTATATGGAGAGCAGGGTAGAGTGAAACAAACTGAAATACAAGATAGAGATGTGTGTTAGATATTACATGGCCTTGTAGGACACTTGAAAGAACTTGGTCTTGTTCTCAGTACAAGGGTAACAGATCAGCTTTTAAGTAAACCAATTAACTTTATTGTAGTACAGCCTTGAGATAATCCAGTCATTTTCAAATCGGTTGGACTTTTCATATATCTCATCAAGCATCATAAAAGATACATTCAAAATACTGGTGTCTGCCTATATCAGTAATTGTGGGTATACTAGATATGTTTATTTTTGAGCTCTTGAATGTAAATTTATATCTAAAGTTGAGGAAATATCTTCAATGCACATTATGAGTGACTTGAATTCTGGATTAGTATGTGCTCATGGACACTATTGGAATAAACATATAGACTACATTTTTAAAATTTTTTCTTAAAAAAAAAAAAGCCGGGACACGTGCAGAATGTACTGGTTTGTTACATAGGTATACGTGTGCCATGGTGGTTTGCTACGCCTATTGACCCATCCTCAAAGTTCCCTCCCCTCACCCTCCACCCCGCAACAGGCCCTGGAGTGCATTGTTCCTGTCTCTGTGTCCATGTGTTCCCACTGATCAACTCCTACTTAAGAGTGAGGACATGCGATGTTTGGTTTTCTGTTACTGTGTTAGTCTGCTGATGAAGGCTTCTACTTCATCCATGTTCCTGCAAAAGACATGATCTCATTCCTTTTCATGGCTGCAAAGTATTCTATGGTGTATATGTACCACATTTTCTTTATCCAGTCTATCATTGATGGGTATTTGGGTTGCTTCCATGTCTTTGCTATTGTAAATATTGCTCAATAAACATATGTGTGCATGTGTCTTTATAGTAGAATAATTTCTATTCCTTTGGATATATACCCAGTAATGAGATTGCTGGGTCAAATGGTACTTCTGGTTCTAGATCCTTGAGGAATCACCATGCTGTCTTCCACAATGGTTGAACTAATTTACATTACCATCAACAGTGTAAAAGCCTTCCTATTTCTCCACAGCCTCACACCAGCATCTGTTGTTTCCTGACTTTTTAATAATCACCATTCTGACTGGCTTGAGATGGTATCTCATGGTTTGGATTTTCATTTCTCTGATGATCAGTGATGTTGAGCTATTTTTCATATGTTTGTTGGTTGCATAAACGTCTTCTTTTGAGCAGTGTCTGCTCATATCCTTTACCACTTTTTGATGGGGTTGCTTGTTTCTTGTAAATATTTAGCAAGAAAGCACCCTTTCTTCCATCACTCTACTTGACCACATACTTCCCACTCAATGCTTCGTACCTCTGCGAATCCTTAGAACACTACGGTGAACTGACATGAGCTCTAGCACACAGCTTTGAAAAGTCCGCTAATATAAAATGTTTTTAGCCACATCTGTCCATGGCATTCATCAACAATTTTTGAGAGACCTATTATAGATTCAATATTTCAATGCCCTACAAGTCTTGCTCTCACTTCTGCTAAAGCCAAGTAGATTTTTAATAAATGACTAGGAAACATTTTGGAAAGATGATAATAATGTAACAGAAGTATGTCAAATGTTGCTACTCAAACCCCTCAGAAAGAAGAAAAAGACGCTAGAATTTTACTCCATATAGGTCAGAGTCTTCAAAGGAATGTACTTAAAAACTCTGCATTGTCCATCTTTTTGCTTCCAGTGACATTAATGCTTTTTATAACTTGCTATTTCATTCCAGCTTATATTTGAAGTGGGACTAGAATCAGCATAAAGAGATAACAGAGGTGAAAAGGTATTACATCTCTTTCCTTCCCTTTTGTATAATATGGAGCTCCTCTTTAGCCCTTTCTCTAATCTAAGAAAAATATAGGTCCTAGACATTTCAAAGGTTAGAAATTTAATGGATGAGAGATAAATATATTCTGAAGCTTCTATGACTAGATATTACCCTGTGGGTGATCTCACAAGTCTCTGGGTTGATGACAAGTGCTTAGAAGTGTAAAATCAAGTCTGCCTAGAATTTTTGTTCACACCTTTTATTGAAGAGAGGGTTACCTCCCAGACACTCTTGGATAGATATCTTTCCCACCACTACCACCATGTCTGAATAATCTAACCCCCAAGAAATAGCAAAAATATTCAAGGGGAGAGAGGTCAGGGTTATGTAGAGAAATTACACCTCAAACCAGACTGTTAGTACCTAAGGTATTTAAACCTCCTGGTAGATATGACAGTGTGCAATGTGAAATTTCTATTATCAGAAATTTTATTCATGTATCTCTTCTCAAAATACACCTAAGTCCATCACCTCATTTGGTTCTTACAATTTTTAAAGTCCCCACATTTAGATAAGACTGAATCATGGAAAAAGAAGTATCTGTTGGGAAGTTAAAATTCCCTAGGAAACAGTGAACTTGAAGCCTAGAGTTAGTATTCAAATTTGCTTTGACATGGCCTTGATGGCTCAGGATATTGCCTTACTATAATCTGTGCTATTAACATAGCATAGAAGCAAAATATTTAAAACCATAATAAAATATCTCAATTATGGGGCAGATAAATGTAACTTGAGACATCACAAGGTACCATTGCATTCTAGCATTCCTTGGAGCAATTGGTTCACTGGGCACTCTCCCTTGTGCCGAAAGGGGCCCAAGCAGAATGATTCCAATGTCTGGATATGTTTGGAATTGCTTTCTTGAGGCAATCTACCTGGGGCTTTTGTCCTGGTTGTTGGGTGAGTTCCTTAATGCCTCTCTACCTTGCAGCTGCTAGGACTGGAAGGCTCAAAATAGTTTCTCATTCACTTGTCTAGTTCCTGGAATGAGATGGATAGACCAGCTGAATCTAGCCAGGCATTGTTTCCTATCCTTGTGGCCTCCCCATATAGCTAGCTTTGACTTTCCTACAGAATGATGAGCTCAGGCTGAGTGCAGTAGCTCACACCTGTAATCCCAGCATTTTGGGAGGCCAAGGAGGGCAGATCATCTGAGGAAAGGAATTCAAGACCAGCTTGGTCAACATGGTGAAACTCGTTTCTACTAAAAATACAAAAATTAACTGAGCATGGTGGTGGGCACCTGTAATCCCAGCTACTTGGGAGGCTGAGGCAGGAGAATCGCTTGAATCTGGGAGATGGATGTTGCAGTGAGCCGAGATCATGCCACTGCACTCTAGCCTGGATGACAGAGCAAGACTCCTTCTCAAAAAAAGAAAGGAAAAATAAATAAAGAAATACAATAATGGTGAGCTCAGAGTAGCTTCCTACAGGACAGCTGGTTTCTCCCAGAGTGACCAGGTCACCACTGGGAAGAATTATCAAAGATTCTTATAAAGCCTCAGAACATTACTTCCACTGCATTACATTATTGAAGCAAAACACCAAGGCCTGCCCAGGTTTAAAAGAAGCAATTAGACTCTACCTTACAATGGGGGAAGCAGCAAAGAATTTTCAGCACCTGTAATGTAGTATCTATGAAACAAAAAGACACTCACAGTGAGGGTGTGTGTGTATGTGTGTGTGTGTGTGTGTGTGTGTATATATATATATATATATATATATATATATATATATATAAATTTTGTTCCTCTCTTTTGTACTTTGGCAAAGGCACTCATTATTTGTCCCAATTTTTTTCAACTGCAAAGTTGTAATAATGATCCCTGCCTCCTTGTCTTTACTAGTAATAATGACACAATACAAAAGGTAAAAATATTGACAGTATATTAAGCTGTTTAAACAAAAAATATATACTACATAAAAAAGAATAGCATCAGACCTAATACCATTACCTTTGGATTAAGACAGAAGTAATTTAACATAGCTCTGCCACATTTTTCCATAGGGCCATTGACAAACTAACTAATGTAAGTGAACCTCTATTTCCACACTTCTAAAATACGGAAGAGCCATAAGAAATCCAACCTCAATGTTTATTTTATTTAACATACTTAACAAAATTCCTGTTATACAGCACACAATAAATATTAGCATATTGCTAGTGTAAGTTCTTCCTATCAACTGTGAATTCATGAAGGTAAACCTCTGATGGCAAATGTAGGACTCACTTTATATATATTGATAAATATCAGACTCTATTCAATACCTTGGAGATGTCATCTTTTTGCAGAGGCAATGTGCCATAAGAAATTTTTGTCTTCTCTTTGTTTTTTCAATCAGTGCACAATACACTTCTTGTTACTGAAAGACACCAGTAGGGAGGTCAATATAATTAGAAGATTGATCTTCTGGAAACAATGCTTAATAACAGGCATGAAAAAGGGAGAGTGATTTTGCATTTTCAAACACTGTCCTCAAGTTAATTTAACCTGAGCTGTTTGTGAGCCATCTAAAAAGTCTAGGATCAATATGTCCAGGCTGAAATCAATGGACCAAAGAGAAAAGGAGACAAACTCCAATTGGCTAGTTCATTCAGGTCGGTGACAGCCTTGTAAAAGACACTTGGTGGAACATCCATTTCATATGCTCCAGATGCTAACAGCTTAGATATAAAGGGCAATTGTATTTTGCTTGTTCTCTAAAGTAGAAATCAATTACATATGTTTACTTGCAGATACACATAAACAAACACATTTTTACATTAAAAAGTAAAAAAAAAAAAAGTGGTTCTGAGAACCTTCTTTTTTATTCCAAAATCTCTAAACAGAAACAAACAAACAAACAAATAGACCTTCAATAATCATCTACTGCATTGGTTTTCAAACTTTTGTCACCTAAGGATCTTCGGAACATCACATTTTTATTATCACATTTTGATCTTTTTATTTATGTTCTTATGGTTCTTGGCCAGTAGTCCTCTAAACTTGATTTTTTTTCCAAGCCAATTTCTCTTTTGTTCTATCAGTCTCTAATAGTTATTTTTTGTCAGAAACTATTTCAGTTCAACATTCATTGAGAGCTGAGCATGAGCAAAGCCTGGCGTAAGATGTTCTCCCAATGTTGTAACCTCTGGGACATATATATTCTCTCTTCTTCCTTAACAGGAATTTGTATGAAAGATGCCAAAAGACTTACACAGTACTTCCAGGTTATTATGGATTGTTAGGTCTAACACAAACCATAAATGAATGTCAAAAGGAATACAAAAACAGAGGTCAATAGAATTTCCTGAATGGTCATATGATCCAGTTTGCAGGAAATTTGAAATTTTTTTGCTTCTGTAAGTTATTCAAGCCCATAATAACCTACACAGAAATCAAGTAAAATACTCCTGACCCAAATATTTCAGTGATTTTTTTTCTAGGTCATTGTAATTGTATAAACATAAATAATATTGTATGCAATTATTCAATGTAAAAAACACAGCACAATCATGAGGGTGGATGCAGATTTATTTCATACTCATTTTGTATTCACATAACTTTCACTAAAGCAAAAACATTTATTGTTCATGTGGGATATATCACGAACATTAGAACACATTATCCAACTAACTTATTTATGTGGAAATTTACATATGTCATCTTCACTTTCAATTAGCATCTAAGAAATTTTTGAGGAATCCGAGAGCTCACCATCAAAACAATATACCCATGTAACAAACTGCACATGTCTAAAATACAAGCTGAAATTATTTTTTAGAAAAGAAGCTTACCAGTTAGTTGCAAGCAGAAACACGAAGAATGGCATGGCAAAAAAAGGTAAATTCGACTTTTCTGATTGAATTATATGTTGGAAAATACAAAAATTAAACTTTTCTACTATTACATTTTTCACAAAAATATAGATGAGAAAACCATTTAGGGACAGAATGAACTCTACATAGAGGAACGGAATGGGTTGGAGTGATTATACAACTTTAAACAATTTAACCACTGACAATATTAAAATTAATATTTAGCAAATAACTCTCTCTGAATCTAGTGGAATATGTGAGAAATATGAGGTACACCCTCCATAAGCTTCATAAAATAAGTATTAGTAACAAAGTGAATGAAATAATTAAATAATTACAGTATGGGCCAAAGGGTTCTGTTTAGTTGGCCTTTCTCGTGATGCTGTTCCTAAATATCCTAAAAAGCTTAGCAGCTAATTATTCACCAAAAATAACACCAAATCAAATTCAAAATTTTGATTTTGTTGGACAAAGTACAGAGAGTCAAAAACCCAAGTAGACAATGTTCTTATTTTTTATTAAAGGTAAAACTCTCAAACCTATTTATGTTGTTATTATGATGTAAAATGTTACATATTCTTTACAGGAATCTGGTCTGTGAAAATCTAGTTATTAGTTTCACAAATGATTTCCCATAAAATTCCTTTAAATAGTATACTCTTATAACACATTTAAAATTGATTATCGCCACAAAGCTTAATTCACAAATAATAGTTAATATATGATATATAGCCGTTGTTTTTATGTATATCTATTTTCTCAATATTTTACATTTGTATAACTCATTACAGTTTAATGTGTTTAAAACAAATTATTTTATTTTATGTATTTGATAATTATTTTTAAAAGCCTTTTAAAGTTGTTAGGGAAATTATTATTGTCACCCATTTCATAGGGAGGGAATTGGGGCTGAGAAAGGTGAATTTTTCAAAAGTTAACCAGCTTCTAACAGACAAAGTCAGTGCCACACCCCAGGTCTTCTATTCTAGACTTATAATTCTTTCCATACTGTCACAATATGACTCAAATTTTAAAATATCAGGTGTCCTTGCTATTGCTAATAACATTTCTTTGTGAACTGATATACAGTTTCAAATCCCTTGTTAATTTTTCTTCTTATTTTAGGATTTTAATTCCAGACTAGACATACTGTGAAATATTTAATTCAATTCCTTCATTGGATTACAACTATCTGTAATAAATCATATAGATAAATCTTCTCTCATATTTAATAATCTACTGTTTATACTATATTTTCTGAGTTTTCAGTCCATTGTTTCTTTTCAGTAATGATTATCTTCAAATATTACCGAGTACAAAACTTCCAGTATGTAAATTGTCACCTAATCTGGTAAAATATCTGAGTTTAAAAATAAAAAAATCCTCATGAAACTCATCTCCAATAAAATTAATTTTTCATATTTACATTTTTTCTATTGTACTGTTTCAACACTATTTATATGCATTCTCTAGGTACTTATGCTCTTTCTGATACCACAATACCTGTGCACTTTGATATGTATCTGATCTGTGATCCTTGAGCACTCAGAGGAATGTTCAACATAGTTAAAATCATTCTCAGAAATAAAAGATGTCAGAAATTCCTTTCTCACATATGTTTATTGCAGCACTGTTCACAATACCAAAGACTTGGAACCAGCCCAAATGCCCATCAGTGATAGACTGAATCAAGAAAATGTGGCACATATACACCATGGGATACTATGCAGCCATAAAAAAGGATGAGTTCTTGTCCTTTGAAAAAAAAGGATGAGTTCATGTCCTTTGCAGGGACATGGATGAAGATGGAAACCATCATTCTCAGCAAACTAACACATGAACAGAAAACCAAACACAGCATGTTCTCACTCATAAGTGTGAGCTGAACAATGAGAACACATGGACACAGGGAGGGGAACATCACACATCGGGGCCTTTCAGGGGTGGGGGGCTAGGGGAAGGATAGCATTAGGAGAAATACCTAATGTAGATGACGGGTTGGTGGGTCCAGCAAACCACCATGGCACAAGTATACCTATGTAACAAACCTGCACGTTCTGCACATGTACCCTAGAACTTAATGTATAATTTAAAAAACACACATTAAACTATGAGAAAGAAAAAAGAAAAAAAAGAAATACCTGTCTAGTAGTCCTACTTTTCTTCAAAATGGCTCAATATATTATCACATATGGTATCTCAATTGCACTCTCAATTTTACTGTTACAGATCTAACAGATATGAGGAAGATCTTATTCATTGTTTACCATAAGGAAAATCGTAACAAAAGATTTTGAGCAACACAATACAAGTTTTAAGGCATTTGGATAATCTTATTTATTATATTCAACTTCTCTTGACTCAGTACTAATGTATAGGTTTGTATTGTGTTTTTATAATCAAAAAGCAAACTATTTTTCCATAATGTATTCCACATAATCTAATAAAATGAACATGTGCCTAATTACAGAAACCACCAATTTGAAACCATGACATTCCTGGGCATTCACGGTGATTCTGCCTTGTGATTTTAGTTCTTTCCTTCCTTGAGAAGTGGGATTTCCGGGCTGTCCAGGAATTAGAGTGTCTGTATTCTACATGATAATTAGCATGCCCAATTCTTAATCACTTGGCTTTCAATTGTGACAGGACTGACAGAATGAAGACCCTCGAGTTATTAGCAAGAAGATGTTAGATTAAATCTTTCCTGTATCACCCATGAGTGGAAGTCAAATTTATCTCAGAGCTCATATTCAATACATCCTTAATTTTCCCATCCTTCTTAGGCTTCTCCAAAATCAACTTCCTTTTTCTACTGTGCCCACCATATTCCAACCAATCCATTATTTTCAGGCGCCCATAAAAAATTTATGGCAGGAATGTTGAGGCATTTATTTCATCAAGTTAGTACAGCCCAGTTTGTAAGGTTCATAGTATTTTCTTTCTCTTCTCTGTTTTCTCTCCCTTTAGATATTGTAATTTCCACTTGGGTGACAGATCTCTGTATTAGACTCTTTACCTTACTTCTTTCCTGGAATACTAAGCCAAGTGATAACATTTAGTTACTTTTCTTAACTATGAGAAATTAAAGTAATTTTATGTTTGGATCTTTGGATTCTTTGTCCACTTCACCCATTTTGATGACTAAGTTTCATTTCATTCAACATAAGATATATGAATCATATTCATACTTTTTACCTTAGTACAATCTGTGATATTCTGACAAAGACAGGGAAAAAAATTCCTGCGTTTCCAATCACTTTTTGGGAAGAGAGTGCTTTGTCTCAACAGCATTAGTATAGTACTTTGTACTTTTAAAGAGAGTACAAATACATTATGCTATCTGATCCTCTTAAAAACCCTCTGAGATAGGCTGGACACTTTAAAGACAAAGACATAGGCTCAAAGAGATTTTCTAACAAAGCTGGTTAGTTAGTGGCAAAATTAGATCTCCTGATGCTTAGCCTGTGCTCTTTCTGCTACACTGAAGGCTTAGCTAAAAGAGTTGAAAGGAAAATTTTCTAAGGCTTGCAATATATCATTTTTAAAAGTTTTTTTCTTATTTTTTAAGATAAAAAACCCATCTTCACCTTAGATAAGTTGTAAAACCTTGAAAATATAAATAGATTGAAACTCACCAGTCATGTTACTATCTGAAGGAAAACTTTTTCCATAAATATATTCATTTATATTTACATAGTTGACATCATTAAAATTATAACTCAATTTCCTATTAACACTATCAATTTCTATTTATATCAAGTATATTAATGTCTTTGAATATTTTTGAGACATTTCAAAAGAGGCTATATAATATTTTATCACCTGCATACACCATCATTACTTTTACCATTTTATTATTGGGCAATCAAGTTCTTTCTAATTTTTCACATAATAAATAATAATGTAATAACCTTGCAATTACATCTATGTTGAAAATCAAAGAATTACTAGTCATAGGATATAAATATTTTTAAAATCTTTGCTGCATACTGCCAAATAGTTTTCTAAAGCTTTGATCAATTTACATTGTTCCAACAGTGTAGGTAAATATCCAGCATTAAATTGTGTAGCTTAATTTTTGAAATTTGACCAACTTGTCAACTTGTTTTGTTTCACATTCTTTTGATTACTAATGCTTTGTTTTCAGTTTTACTAAGAAATTTTTGGTTCAGTTTCCTGCATGATATTTTAAACATACTTTTCCTTCTTATGCCTTTAATTTTTGCACTCTCAAATCACTCATCCCTTACTGTGTCCTTAGGTCAGTGGGTTTTTAGCCTTATGCACTAGAGAAAACTTCTCGAGAGAAGTACTTAAATCATAATTAGCCATGTGTTCGTCAATATTCTCTTCTACTGGTTAGAAAACAATTTTTCAGGTTTTCCCAAGAACTGATGCTGCCAACTTCTGTGATGCTAGAGAGAATGACAGCTCACTATAATAAAGCCTTATAAGTTAAAAGGTTGATTCAATTCAATTCCATTTCTTCTTCCTTATAATTGCTGGAAATCCCACTCTTCCCTGGTTAAGTTGCTAAGAAAAAATAAACGTAATTGCCTACATGCTACTTTACTTTATTTTACATTTTATGTATTTAGGAGCCATATAAAAACAGGGTCATTTTTATATATTCTTCTGGGATTGCTTACTTAACATACTTCTGTGTTTATCTATGTAGATGCATATATCCATAGCTTTTTATTGCTGTACAGTATTTCATTGTGTAACAATACAATTTATTGGGCCAGGTGCAGTGGCTCACGCCTGTAATCCCAGCACTTTGGGAGACCAAGGCTGGTGGATCACTTGAGGTCAGGAATTCGAGACCATCCTGACCCACACGGTGAAACCCCGTCTCTACTAAAAATACAAAATTAGTCTGGCATGGTGGCGCATGCCTGTAATCCCTGCTACTTGGGAGGCTGAGGCAGGAGAATCGCTTGAATCTGGGAGACAGAGGTTGCAGTGAGCCAAGATTATGCCACTGCACTCCAGCCTGGGCAGTAAGAGAGAAACTACGTCACAAAAAAAAAAAAAAAAAATTATTTACGGATTCTTCTAAACATGACTATTTGAGCAGTTTTCAGTTATTTGTCACTAACTCTAATGCTATTGGCATTTTGTGCATATTTCCTGGTGGCCATTTGCAAAAACTTTCCCAGAGTAAATAAATATAATTATTGGATTATAGGTTGTCCTCTTGGGAAGAGGCATAATAAAACCTGTATAAAATAATTATATTCTTAATCATAAATGAGGTGCTCACAACTTTCTTGGTTGCTATAATTAAGGCAAGATAAGAAATTAGTTTCAAAAGACTTATTTTTTTAAAAAAAGAAGAGAAACAACAACAAATAAAAAACAGAGCCACCTCCAAGTTTAACCCAGTTCTTATTTCCTTTGAATTTTCTTCCAAAATTATATGTTATGCCATCAGAGCCTAGTGGTGATGCATGCATTGTGGACAACTGCCTTCAAACATATCCCAGGATGCCATCTTAGCACAGCAGTAGTATAAATGGCCTAGGAAAGACACACTATACAGTGCCAGTCTATGGGCTTTCTAAAGCAGGAAGAGTTGTGAGCATTCGTTATGGATTACATTTATTTAATACTCCCATGGTGTCAAAATTTGGATTCAGGAAGCAATAAAGCGAATGAAACTGGAAAGCCTAAGCTTGAAAATCCAAGTAGATCCACAAGGTAAGGCAAAAGCCAGGTGTCAGAATGTGGAATAAGGAAAGGAGTGAACTATTTCAGATAGGAGCGCTCAGAGATAAGTGACCAAATGAGGGTCAGAGGACAGATGAGCGTACTCAGATGACATACGCAGAATGACCATGAGCCAGCAGACAAAACACACAGAGATCTAAGCAACTGTCTACTCCAGCAAAGCAACCAAAGGAAACCCATCAGAAGGCAAGTTGTAGAGCACCCAGAAGTCATGTGTGTGTTAGAAAAGCCTAGCAACACTTCTCACAATTGTGATCAGTTGGAGAAAATATTATTCCTAAAACTGCCCCTTAGGGAGAAGGCTGTATTTGCTTGAAAGGCAAGCAGTGACAAGTGTTTTTGGGGAAAAGAATCTCAAATATTAAAGGCACTGATAGTGATCAAAATTTTAGAGGAAGGAATGAATCCAATTCTACCCGAGGAACATTAAAGGAATGTTTTTCTCCTGAGAAGGTGAGAAAATAAAAATAGTTAGAAGAAAGGAGAGTTAGGGAAGGAGGAGAAACAATATGCAGGGCTCAATTAAAAGCCTTTTCATAGACATGGAGTCAACCCAAATGCCCATCAATAATACACTGGATAAAGAAAATGTGGTACATATACACCATGGAATACTATTCAGCCATAAAAAGGAACCACATCAAGTCCTTTACAGGGACATGGATGAAGCTGGAAGCCATTATCCTCAGCAAACTAACACAGGAACAGAAAACCAAACACCACATGTTCTCACTCATAAGTGGGAGCTGAACAATAAGAACACATGGACACAAGGAGGGGAACAACACACACTGGGGCCTGTCGGGGGTAGGATTGAGGGCGGGAGAGCATTAGGAAAAACTCCTAATGCATACTGGGCTTAATACCTAGCTGATGAGTTGATAGGTGCAGCAAACCTCCAGGACACACATTTACCTATGTAACAAACCTGCACATCCTGCACATGTACCCTGGAATTTTAAATTAAATAATCCTTTCCAAAACTGCTTCTGTAAACCTTCAACATTTTTCTCATGAAGTTTATGTGTGAGTATGTTTTTTAAAAAAATCAAATCCTGTTAAAGAGATGAGTTTCAAATCTGCATGGAGCTAGGGTGAGATCAGGGCAGTGTGCAAAGTAGGGGTTAAAAATGGAGGTAACCAAGGGGAGATAAGTACTAGGGATCTTTCAACCATCACAGTGAAAACTTTTAGTCTGTTGCCAGCTACAGTCTGATGAGCAGTTTAAATTCTAATGTACTGCCAGGTTAGACACAAAAATTGTTCCAGGGCCAGAAGTTGGTTTGAGCCCATAGGGGCAGAGTGGAATGGTTTGTTATGTTAGGATTAAAAGAATTCAGACAAGGGGTCAAATTCACAGCACACATGAGTCAAAATGGGCATGTGGAATCAGTGTAAATGCCAAATACTGCCTTAAAAGATAAGCAAGGATGACGTTAATAATAATGTATACAAATATATAATATGGGTTATTTTTAAAGTTAGCCTAATTAAGATTTTTGAAACAATTTTCTTTGTTACATTTGTTTTATGCTAAAGATTTTCCACATAATCTGAATGAAGGTATTAAAGAGAAATTGTGAAGGAGTGCATGATGGAAAAATTGAAAACCAGCAACACAAAACAAACTCTGAAAAGACAGGCAGAGAGAGAGCGTTAGGAGATAATGGAGAGAGACCAGATGAGAAGAGGTGGGCCAAGCAAACTGCAACATCCAACACATCCAGCAAGATTAGCCTTCTCGCAGATTTAATTTTGCCATATTTCCATGTTTGCATGCTTTTAATAAGGGCTATAAATAACCTTTAATATGGTTAGGTTGAAAAATAGGGAGGAAATGAAAGGTAGGATTTAACTTAAAGTCATATTTTATTGAACGCTTTTGTAATCACCAGATACCTTTCCTGTATTGTAAAAAGCAAACAAACAAACAAAGATTAGGACCATCTTCCCAGTCCTGTGAGTAGCATTTGTCATGACCAATCAGCTGCTTCTTTGCACTTTTCTTTCCTCTCTTTGTATACTGATCTTCTGATTGTCTCGCTTTTTGTCCTGACTCTCGAGTCTGTGTGTTCTCCAGCCCGATTTTAACATGAGTATTCCTAAAAGTTCTCGCCATGGACTTATCTCTTCTCAAACTATACTTTCTATTGAGAACAGCACAGTTTCCAGACTAAAAATACATAGTTTGAAGATAGCCTGTCTGGATTTGAATCCTCACTGTACAACACACATAGAAATACTCTCTCTGGGCCTCTCTTTCTCCATTTATAAGATGGTAACAATAACAGCACCTTCCTCTCAAGGCTGCTGTGAACGTAAATAATTTAAAGTACGACAAATGCTTAGGACAATGTCTGGCATACAATACAATTAATACTTTGGCCTTGCTATGATGATGCTTAGAAAAAGGTTACATCCATTCCTGTATCTTCAAATTCTGGCCATCCTGAGAATAATTTTTGATTCTGTTTTTCCACCAATTCTTCACCTGTAACTTTACTCCTGCAGTGATAAATTCCTGTTGGGTATTGCTACCTGATCATTCTGCCAGCACCTCCACTGAACATAACCAAATCTGAAGTCAGTCCTCGGTTTTTTATTCCTCTGATTATTCTTCTGACACTATTCTCTTTTTGCTTTTTTGTTTTTAATGATATGACAGTCTTTCCACTAATCGACCCTTAAAATTTCTTGGTCAACTTACATATCTTATTCTTCAACTTCCACATCTCATCTGCCTTTAAGTTCTAGCTTCCTTTCACAAATGCTCGTCATATGCATTCACTTTTTCTATTTCCTCTTCACTGCCTAAATCCAGACGCTCATCACTGTTTATCTGAATTAGTCCACATTATCTGTGAACTGATATCCCTACTTCTATCATCTCTTTGACGCATCTGCATGAGCAGCACATGTTAAAACTGCACTAATCATTCCTTGATCAAATTACATTTAAAAGTTGTCATATTTAAGAGTACTTTAAAATTCATTAGTTTGATTTTTATATTACTTTCACTTATTTTTCTTTTTAGAAATTGTATGTATTTAAACATGCTTTATCATCTACCCACAAGCTATGTCTCCATATTTGTCTTCCATGACAATTAAAGCCTTCTCTCCTCCAGTCATGTCCACAGCTCAGAGATCCCCAATCATGCCTAGGTTTCTCACCACCATGTTTTGCTAACTAGAATATATTTCTCCCTTATTTCAGCTTATCAAAATTTTTCCCAACATTTCAGACCCAATCCAAATCCCTTTTCTGCATGAAGCTTTTCTGTTCCCCTGGTACAGTAGATTCAGCATTTATTTCCTTTTTCCAATCCTAGCACTTATTTAGAATTAATAAAAAGCTGCCATGCTATGTACCAGAAAGCACAAACAATACACTTTAAAAAGGGTTGGATATCATAGGACTGTCATTTACATTACTCATAATATCTCTGTAATGTAGGTAAGTATATTTTGCATGTTCAAATTATTTATATTTGCATGTGCAAAAATTGAAGATGAAAGGTTAAACAAGTTTCCCAATTATATTCCTAGAAACAGCCAGAAACAAGAAAGCATACCAAACATGTGTATCTCTTAAATCTGTGCTCCTTAGCATTAATTTTGGTAGTTTTTAAAGGACCACCTACATCAGAGCCATCTTGAGGTGCTTACTAAAATGTAAATTCCTACTTACATGGCTACTGGGGAAGGGTTCAGACTCTGCATCTTTAATAATTTATCCAGGTGATTCTCATGTACTGTACAATTTGCAAAATAGTTCATTGAACCTTTTTTATTATCTATTACTATATATGTTAAATTCAGTGAAGGATTAGTTTCTTGTGGGCAAAAATCATGTCTTATTTCAAATATGTACCTATAACAGTTCACAGCACAGTGCCTGATACATAATATATGCTCAATAAATTTTGATTGAATTATTGCCAATTTCTATGTTTCACCACAGCAAAAATTATTATAAACCCATCAGCGGTCAGTAATATATTTGCCTTATGTGGCAAGCTGTAAGAAATATATTCGAAGATTTAACACATACACAGAAATACACTCACATATGCATATTAACTGCAGAATATTTGGAAGAATACAGAAAAACAGAAGAATGAAGATCACCCAAGGAGAAAGCCTTTTGTCATATTTATGTATTTCTTTAGGAATTTCCTCTATATTACGTATAGGTCATATTTATACATATGTAGATTGTATATATATAAACACTTGCTTACAAAGTAGAAAAACGGTAATGTTTCTGTCAATTTCTACTTGATATAAAATCTGGTGCTACTCTTATTTAAGTGCAACTGTCTATATATTGACCTTTTCTTTGCAATGTTGTTTCCAGATTCTTGTGGGGCTTCCAAAATAATATAGAAGTCTCCTCACCTTCTTTCAAGAAGAATCACAGAAGCTTAGAAGTGAAATATACAATGATTTAACTTTCAGTGGCTTCTTACCATTGTGTTGACTTTATCTGGCGAGGACATGAGGTTCAGCACAACCTGTATTAGAAGGGTCTCTCTCATATTAACGACATATGATGCACCACCCAGGTTAACAGAAACAAAACTTCAAAAGGGCTTCAGAAGAGGAAGAAACTGTAACTCTGTCACCTGAGGCTCTGCATACCCTTGAACATCTCTTACTTCTTCCCAGCGGATAAAAATAATGGTAATTCCAAGGCGAAAAGTAAAATGATCCATCTTTGAAACTTTGACTCAAGAATAGAAACTATTTTATCTGATTCTCTTCTCACATCTAAGAGGGAATTCATATTTTCAAACTTTTCACCTGCTAACGGTGAAAAAGGCACATTATCCTAGTAGGGATAGGGGAGTTTAAAGCAAAAGATGGCAGATTCACTAACTCGTTACCTACTCCCTCTCCCAAAAGTCCCTTACAAGGACAGTAAAAAGATTAATGCATGAAATCAAAAGAACAAAAATAATACAAAAGGAGATCATAGCAAAAGCTTTTTGGAAATGGATACAGCAGAAAGATGAATGACAATTCATTAGCAGATGCAAATAGCCAAGTCTCGGGATGGCATTTAGGGAAAATTAAGAGGCAGCAGAAATTGTGCTGAAGGTCCCAAAATGTTCATAGAATGTTTATTTCAAGTCTTTCTAGACGTACGATAAAAAGTAGAGTTGAACACAAGTCGATTTGTTAAACTCTCAGAAGATAGGTCCTTAAATTTCTTTCAGCAGCCCACCAAGCTGAAAATGGCTCATTCAAAACCTTCACATAAGACCAGAGGAACATGCTTTCGAAGTACTGATACAAATGGGACACCTGCCTCACACTGTATACAGAAATTAAACCCATATCTGTTGAACATCAGCGCTGTCACTTACCATTATACTACACTGTTGGTCACTTTTTTCATACACTTCTATTGCCAGTAATAATAACGAGGAAGAACAAATTTGGATACACTTTCACATGGGATCTTACTATTAGCAAATTCTTTTTCTCTTGACATTTTGGAGATGGTTTTATGTTTGTACCTCAGTCTTTATAACAGCTGCACCCCTATTCCTATAAGAAATGTGTCATATTTTGTTATTTTCTCACTCTTATTTTGTCATGTAGCCTATTCCCATTTTTTTATATTACCATAATTATTACAGTGAACATGCTTGTGCAGTTTTTCCTATTTTGCCCTTGCACTGTAAATTCACTAAGACATATATCTAGAGACAGAATTGTTGGTTCTAAGGGTATGTGTGTTTTAAATTTTGAGATATACTGCCACATTGCCCTCCAAAAGAGGTTTTACTACTTTATACTAACACTATAATTACAAGAAAGGGGCTATTTCTTGAATATCACCCATCACTTAAAACTGTATCAACATTTTAAGTTTTGGTCAATCTTATATGTGAATAGACCTCATTTTAAAAGTTTAATTTCTGGTATTAGAGAAGTTGAACATCTTCTCCTCTGCTAATGACCACTTGTGTTTCTTCCATGAATTCTATTGTACCCAAATATTTCTCCCTTGCACACTATTACTATGGGTAAGCCCTCTGTGCCATGCCTAAAGCCTACCTTTTGATTAGCATTAGGTGCCATCCTTCATCTACATAGGGCCCCAGCAGTACTCTTGTTTTGTTTCCTAAATCATTTTTCTCTCTTCGATGAATTATTTCAACCAGCATATAAACATGCCATAATTTCTCCAAAAGAAAAAATTTTTTGTGATCTTCAACTTCCATTCACCTACAACCCATGATGTTGTACCCCTTTCAGCCAAACCCCTTTCTCATTGTTTCCAAATCCTCTCCTTCAGTTCTCTCTTATACCTATTCCAATCAGGTGTTATTCCTCACCATTCTATCAAAACAGCTCTTGTCTATGGCATCCATCATTTTCATGCTGCTAAATTCAATATCTTACTCTCAGTCCTCATCTTCCTCTACCTTTCTGCACCATTTGACACAGTTGCTTACTCCCTCCCTCCTGGAACTCTGTGATCACTTGATGTCCAGGAACTCACTTTCTAAGTTCTTCTCATGTGTCATTTGGGGGCTCCACCTTCATCGCTTTCACTGATGCTCTGCTTTTTGGACTACACCTGAACTGCTTCTTGAACCTCTTCCTCATTCCTCTCACAGGTTTCCCCATCTCAGCAAATGGCAGTATTACTCTTCCAGTTACTCCAGTCAAAATCCTTGCTGTTATTTTACCCATTTTCTCTCAAATTTAAGATTAAATCCATCAGCGTTTCACATTAAATCTCCCTAAATAATATGTCCAAAATCTAACCATCTATCTTCTCCATCACATCTACCCGTATAGTTCAAGGTAGAGTATCTCTTCCCTGGATTATTGCAATAGCTTCTCATCTTGCCTCATTTCTACCCGGTACGTCTCCCTGCAGTATATCTTCTATGAAGAAATCAGAGGAACCCTTTAAACATGTAAGTCAGACCAGGTAATTCCTATGTTCAAAATCTGCAGTTGATTCCCATATCACTCAGGATAAAAGCCAACGGCCTTACAAGGATCTACAAAATATTACATGATCTCATTTTCTACTGCTCTATGCCTTGCTGAATTTACTGTAGACACGCCATCTTTTTGAAAGTCCCTCAGATATGTCCAGTGTATTTCACTCTTTGAGTCTTTGCTCTTGCCTCCTTGCTTCTTTAGGATATTTTCTTAAATTTCGTCTCATCAGAGAGACCTTCACTGATGTACTCTGTCTTTTAAAATATTATTTATTATTTACATGATTTACACATATAAAAAATTCAAGCAGCACTTAAATGTGTAATGAAGAAAAATATTACCCCAAACCCTAACATTTATAAAAAAATTATTAACTAATCAGCTTTCTGTTCTTGCAAATGAAGACATATGTGTTTAGAGAAACTAGAATATTTCTGCTGAAAAGTATTACATTTTTTAAAAATGAGAAAGTGAAGTAAAACTAAACAAATGTTAAACATGTAATAAATGTTCCTTTACTGTAATATCTAGTATTTTTCAAAGTATCATGCAAGATTAAAAAGCGATTATGAAAATCATTAAGATAGTAAATAATTTACCTGTGGCCACACTGCTGGCAAATGATAGAACTGGCATTTGAATGGACACCTGTATCCCCAGTCCTTTTCTGATATATGTTTCAAAAACCACAAGATTTAGTTTTCAATGTAGTTCTTGTTATGATGTAATCAGCATTCTTATTTTGCCTTATCATCCAATTTTTACATTATAAATTTGATTTTATATTATTAGACTAATATTTAGATTCCATTGTACAACTATAGTTTTTATGGCATTTTAGTTTTAATTCAATGTTTAAATAAATTCAATCTTCCTGTCAGCTTTATCTGGCTTCTTCATTCTTAAATTTTTTCATTTTTATTAATCTTTTAATGGGTTGAATTTTCTCTTCCTGATTTTTTGCAAGAATGCAGCATGGGTGCTTTATTTCCTGAGTTAGTTTATATTTGAGGCCGTTTCTTGGTTGAATTTGTATTTGAATATCTTTTCTGAGTATAGTCTTTTTGGATCATATTTTATTTTCCATAAACTAAATAGATGCTTCTCTGGTATATTCTGCCACAGAATGCTGTGGTGAAGTTATCTGGAACCAGCTTAATTCCCTACCCTTGCTTGTTTATACATACGTTTTACCTAGAAGATGGAGAGATTCATTCATAATAACAAGAATATACACTGATATCAATTGTTTTGTATCAATTTCCTTAATTAAACCATATACTTTCAACATTAAATTCTCAAATTTTTCACTGTAGGGAAATCTCATATTTTTAAGTACCTTTTTTTTTTCTTTTCTATCCATTGAATTTTCTACTCCAGAGACACAAGCTATCCTCCTGCTGGATTTTTACTGCTGTCTCTCTTATCTATTGTATTCAGTCTAATTTATATCTTTGCATTCTTTGTGATTACCGCAAATCTTTATAGACTATTAATGTTATTTCAGCCCTATCTATTCTATTATTTGGTTTACTTATTAGTTTGACTTTTCAATTTGCTGTCTTAGCACTGCAATTTCCTTTGTAATTTCATTCTGAAGTGAATTTCTAATTTTAGCAAGTTAATATTTTTACTGACTTGTTCAACAGCATGGAACACTTACAGTGTAATAGCTTGCATGTCTTGGATGTGTTTCACATTGTCTTCTTTTCCTAGATTGTTTTTACTATGATTTTTTTTTCTTTCTCCTGTTTCAGAGACACACAGCTACTCCTAACATCCATTCTTCCCTTCTACGAAGTAATAGGGGCCTAATTTCGGGTGCATGGCTATTTGAATTAAAATTCTCTTTTTCAGCCTCCTTTGGAGGTAGGTATGGTTATGAGGTTAAGGTTAAGTTCTTGGCATTTGATGTAATTAGAAATGTCTTTAATGTCTTAATCCTTTAAGAGGTGCTGTATGCCCTTTTTTCTCCTTTTCCTGCTGCCTGAAATATGAATACAAGGCTGTAACTTAAATGGTCATTTTAGAGCTGTCACTACATGTTGAAACCTGGATCTCCGATTACGTTGGTAGCAGCCTTAAAAATGTGAACATTTTTCTACAGACCCTTTTAACATGAGATTAATAATTATGTTGTTTAAATTGCCATATTTCGGAGTTTCTTTTGATTGTAGCTAAAACTAATCCTGCTAGTCTTCCTCCATTCCCTTTTCCCTGCCTGTCTCATTTTTCTTTCTTTTCTGGTTACTTCTTTGCATAATTTCAGACCATTTTTCTTTTTCATTTTGCTCACCCTTGGCAGTTCTGTTGCGGCTTTTTGGCTGTCATGTTCTGTGGGAGATTTCTCTGTTATTCCCTTCTGAGACGTCTTTGGGTTCCTCTCTGAGTTACAGTCTGTGAGCAGGGTTTTATGCTGTGTGCATTCCTCTGTAGCATGAGAGCTGAAGCACGTGTGTAGAAGTGGGACCTTCTGAGGCAGTGTGCCCCCTTGGAGATGGGGATACAGGTGTGCATTTAAATGCCAATTCTATCATTTGCCAGCAGTGTGGCCACCGGTAAATTATTTAACTGTGCTGAATCCCAACTTCCCCATTAGTAAAGGGACGTAAAATATTAAATTCTTTCCTGCTTCACAGTGTTCGGAGGACCAAGTAAGACAATAAACTAAAGGTTTAGAACTTCGCTGGTGGATCTGGAGTCTGCGTCAGAGCATAGTTACCACTATCATCATCACCTATTCTGCCGCTGCTTCTTAGCTGTTGTTAAATGTTGTACATTGAGTATGCTCTACATAGTCAAGTGTGCATCATTTTGCCAGGATAGGTACCCTTGACCTTTGAGGCTTTCTGCCAATCTAGTGTGAGGTTCTGGAGCATTCCTGCTCCTCAGACATGCAGATATGTGTGCTTCCTTTCTAGTTGCTCCAGTTCTTCACCAGACATTTCCATTCCTTTCAAATCAGGAAAGAGAAATGCTAGTAGCACCCACTTATATCCCTTCTCTAAAGACTTGGAGATGTTAGTGAGAGTGTTTGAGATTCTGTCAACTCAAAAATGTAACATCATAAGAGTGAAAACAGGATTCATTTCTGTAGGACCCAAATCATCTGTTTCATTCCTTGGTCATGTTGAAGTTTATAAACTTTGGTTGTGATCTTCATTGTCTATTGTTCTTTTTGTTTTAGTATGTTTTGTTCCTGCTTGTAGAAGATTTACATTTTTAATTTTTATTTAATTCAGCTTACCTTTTATTATTTAGTTATGTCTTGTACAGAAGGCTTTCTTTCATTCTAGGATTAAAATATATTGTTTTTTATGCCATTTTTATATTTTGATAATGTTCAGTCTTTAAATTATCTGGAATTTGTTTTGTTGAGGACAGTTAAAGACATACAGTTGTCCTTGAATAAAACAGGTTTGAACTACATAGGTCCAAATATAGGCAGATTTTTTTTTCAACCAAATTCAGATCAAAATACAGTATTCAAGGAATACAAAATCTGTGTTTAAGGAGAGACAACTTTTCATGTAAGTGGTTTCCTCAGGGCTGACTATGGGACTCAAATGTGCTCAGATTTTTCTAGGGGGTGGTGGTCGAGTTTTGGAACTAGTCTCCCACATACACTTCAAGATGACTATAATTTGTTATTTTTTTCCAAATGAATAACTAATTTTATTAATACTATTCATTGAATTGGCTAACCTTTCACTGCCAGACTAGCAAGACTCCTTTATGTTAAACTGTTTTTATTTATATGAATCTGTTTCTGAATTATATTTTGTTCCATTTATCTATTTGTCTAGTATCGGCACACTGATATATGTCTAAATGATCATAGATTCGTCATATGAGAAAACCATAATCATGTATAATTATCATATATTGTAAAAATAAGTTATGACTATTACGTGAAGTATCATATATTGTATGAAATAAATTCTCTTATTTTCAGAATTTTTTCATTTTTGTGTGTATGTATTTGGTCTTTCAAATGATGTCAGATTTCCTGTTGAGGTTTTTACTGGGCTTTCTTTGTAATTTAAAATTATTTCTTACTCCTTTAGTATGTGACATTCTGTTTCTTTAGGCAATTACATTCTTCAGTACAGTTTATGGTTATATTCACATAGGTCTTACCCATCACTTATTGATATGGGACGGGGGAAGGGAAGTGGTAGGTAGAGAAGAACGGGGTCCGTGGCCAGGGCTCCACCCTCAGGCCTGTGCCCACAGACCTAAGTGAGAACAGGCACTCCTGTTTTCAAGTCCAAATGTTTCATTTTCCAAGACCAGTCTGGCCCACCACACCTCCCTGTCCTATCCCCATATAAGCCCAAGACCTCAGCGGGCACACACACAAGTGGCTGGGTGTGGAGAGGAGCAGAAGAACACACCAGCAGACACTGGTAGACCAGTGACGGTAGAACGATGTGGACGCCAGGGAAGTTCAGCTGCGAGCCATCAAAGGAATCTGGACTCTGGGCAGCCTGACTCCAGGGGAAAACCACTTTCCCACTCCATCCCCCTTCCAGATCCCTATCCCTCTAGCTAAGAGCCACCTCAACCACTCAATGAAACCTTGCACTCATTCTCTGAGCCCACAAGTGATCCGATGTTTTTGGTACACTAGGGTAAGAACCCAGGATACAGAAAGCCCTCTGTCCTTGTGATTAGGCAGAGGGTCTAATTGAGCTGATTAACACAAGCCACCTGCAGACGGCAAAGCTGAAAGACTGCACTGTAACACATGCCAACTTGGGCTTTGGGAGTTGTTAACACTCACCCCTAGATGGTACCATGGGGTCAGAGCCCAAAAGCACTCCCCACGACCATGTGCCTGTCTGGTCTGCATGCTCCCCTAGGGGTTTGAACAGTAGGGCACTGAAGAAGCAAGCCACACCCCTGTTGTACTCCCTGCCAAGGGAGATAAGGGAACTCTCCTATTTCATTATGAGATTACTTCAAATGTTCTTAATAGTTTTATTTGCTATTATGAAGGAGATCCTTTTAAACTTTTCTCTACCTTGTTATCAGTGTATATACAGTAAAGCTATTGATTTTCTAAGTTATATTTGGATCAACCACCATACTAAATTTTGATAGTTTCTTGTTACAGTTTTCCTGTTAATTCTCTGAATTTTGTAGTTTAAAATTTTGTCATCTAGTCTTCTCCTTGCCAATATTTATACTGCTTCTTCCTATTACTTTTATTATTGCCTGACTAGAACTATATTGAATAGTAGCTATCTTATTGCAAATTCCTTTTTTATATCCAGTTTTAATGAGAAGTCTAATAATATTTCAACAGTAAATGTGAGTTTTGCTTTAGTTTTTACAGGTTTTCTAGTTTTTTCTTTATGGATATATTATCTGTTCTATTAGCTTTGTGAGACTTCTCTTTCTCCTCATATATATGTGGGGGGGATATATATATGTATAATCACACAACCACATTTGTATATATAAATAGTAGCTGCAAATTTAACTTAGATTACTTTTGTTTCCTTGTTTTATTTTTTATTTCATGTCCTTTTGTTGCTGTTATTGATATTATAGTAACGTATAACATGAACTAATATTTTTCAGGTGTTTTCTACATGCCAAGAACAGTTTCAAGTACATTATAAGTTTTAAGTCCATTAATCTTCACAAAGAAAACTAAAAAGAGATACTATTATTTTGACAAATAGATACTAGGCACCTAGGATGCTATAGTGTACAAAACAAACAAAAATCTGTTTTTATTGAACTTATATTCTTTTAACTTCTTTATTTAGATACGAGAAACTGAGTGATTTAACCAAGGTAGAACAATTACCAAAAAGAAATGACATGGACTTAAAAATTAATAAATTCATTTTCAGAACTTAAAACTTTAAACCACTACTCTTTACAAATATTTGTTCACCTGATTCTACTAGGTATTTTGTTTGCAATCGCCTGGCAGTGTGGAGGAAGGTAGGCAATGATTCCTGGAGTTGTACACCGGCAAAGAAAAACAAAGCCAGGTACTAATTAAAGAGGTCAGAACAGGTTTTATTCAGTACCTATTGGAAACGGACAAAGAGTCCAGTGTGAACTAAACCCTGGAAACAAAAGGCTAGATGTTTTTTAAAGGCTGGAGTGTGCTAAGAGCAAAGCACTGAGGGATGTTAAGGGAACCTCTCTTAACCATGGGACTACCTAGATTTGTAAATCAGTGCTCACTGGAAGAAGAAAGAAACTTCTACTTTCATGACAGAAGGCAATGGGGCAAGTTGAAGCAAGGTGCCCACTGAAAGTAGGTCCTATCCCCTCACGGGACTGGGAGTAGGAACATGAGTTATCTTCCCTGAATGTTCTCATTTCAAAAATACAACTCTGAGATCTTTAAGAAAACCATTTGGGGTCACAGACTTACAGCTTTAAAGGCAGAGAAAGTATTCATAATTGCAAGCTTTCTAAAGTAACTGTTCTATAGGGGGTTCAGAGGCCTATCTGCATATCAACAAATTTTGGCTGGAGCAAACCATAAACTCACCTGCCAGCAGTGAGCTGAGGCAGGCATTTTAAAAGTAGAGGTTGGAGAGGTAGGGTCATCCTAAGGACACAGCCTTAAGCTGCCAGAAGTCATGCTAGAGTTTGCCAAGTCTCTCAGAGCAGAGGGTTGGATGGAGTTGTTATGGGCCAAGGGTCCTACAGTTCTTAACACCCATAGCTGTGGTCTGGTTGTGGAGGTTATCTGCCACTCCTGGGGTCTGTTACTACTTGGGCCACTGTACGTATGCTTGATGCTTTGTTCCAGGGATGCTTATCCTTGCTGTTTCTTATTAAGCCCAAGTCAGGGAAAGAGGGCTTAATTGCTATACATATATTAAACATTCCAATTGTTGCTTCTTATTGCTGTACTTCACTTGTGCTACTTCCAAACTAATCTCTATCTTTACAGCAGTCCACTTGTGGGTGATTTAGCAGGTTGTTCTGGTTTCACCTGTATGTCTGCATCATCCAATTTGTTTTCTACTTTTGGGTGATATCAACTATTCTTCCGCAGATGACAGTGTATCATGTTTTCCTACATTGCTATGGATTAATCCTCTAACTTTCTCTTTATTCTCTAGATCTTTATTTCCATCTCTAGGTACCATCTATTTGTATTTTTTGTAATCACATGGGACTTGGGCAGAACTCAGTGCTTGATTTTCTATCTTGATCTAGTCAGTCTTTCTTTTCAAAGTAGAATTGTGAACTTTGAAAAAAAATACCTATGAGCTTTATACCCTTAACAGAATATAGATTATGTTTTATTGAGTTGCATTTGTATCGTATTTGCTTATTTCATAGGCACTGAAATCTTTCCAGTCTTTTTTGGTATAGGTTCTTCTTATGAATACCCTTAAAAAGTGGAAGCTAGTTCTATTAGCCCTCAGTCTCAACAATAGCATAAATTTTGTAATTATGTCATTATCTGTGAATATTACATTATCGTTGAGGTTCATGTCTTCTATTTTAATAACATTCTGCAAACTCTTTATCACAGAGCTATAATCCTGGCTTATTTTTATATCTTCTATCATAGGTCTCAAAGAGCTTCTATAAACTCTAGCTACATCTCAAGGTTATTAATCTTATTTGGACACGAAGGACTTGACAGTCACAGGTTAAAAGCAGTGTGTGAGCAGCAGGAACTGAGTCCACACATCCTAATTCCTGTCCAGTGCCCCATTCACTGCTTAATCTTTCACAGGTCCTTTCTGAGGCATGCCACATTTATTTCACAGCTGCAGAGCCTAAAACAGTGTAATAAACAGAGGTACAAAATAATGATCCAAAATTCTAATCACAAATTACAATATTTAATTATTTGCTTCTTTTCAATATATCCCTTAATTAATTGAATCTAATATTCCTTCTTGACAAGCCAGCTCTTTTCACTACTTTTTAAAAAATAACTACTAAATAACTCTGCTGGTCTAAGAACAATTGGCATAGATTTGAAAGCACACTTGCAATGAATTATTTCCAAATTGTAAATGAATTCTCTTTACGTCTTTCTCTTTACCTGACCCCCAAAACATAAACTCTGCTTTCTTATATATTAAGCTGTCAGCTTTGACCCTATTTTCAATTTGGTGGGGGGTTGTTTGTTGTCATTGTTCCTCCGCTCATTTTTGAACTGAGAAATAAGATCATTTTAAAAAATCAGATACTTATGAAAATTCATCAAATAAGATCTACCTTAAAATTTAGTATATGAAAGATTTGATGTTGCCTTTCACCTACTGTGATAAATACTGGGAAGATTAGGAGAAGGTGACCTAAGTGTACCATTTTCTCTCTTCTATTAATTCCATTCAACTACACACACAGAGAGGTGGCAGATGACAGGTAAAGCTGAGAGCAGAGAGAATTTGCCATGCCTTCACAGGTTACGCTGTACTATGTGAGTGAGAACAATGGAAAGAAGAAATAATGGGAATATCTGGACTTCCAGAATTCTGAATAAAATAATGATTAGTCTGTGTTATGCCATTCCAAAGGAAAAAAAAAAAACAGGAGGGCAGTGTATATTATGCACCAACCATGTGATAAGGTTTTCAAAACTTTAAAAATCATTTTCATCATTTTCTTCTTTTTGCAGAAATAAAGAATCCTATAGTCTTAAAAAGAAAGCAGCACTGGGAACAGCTTTTTTTTTTTCAAAACTTTTATCATTGAAATAAACGCTAAGAAAAATGAGACACAGGAAAATGCCATTACAGAGAAGAGCGGAGTTAAGTATGGCTATGATCATACTTGAGAAATTCAGTTATATCAAACTGAAAATACATTAGCCGTGTTGATTAGATACAGAGGACGTGAAGTAGGTCTAATACAGCCCTAGATTCTTTTATTTAAAATTTTAGCAGGTATTGGTAACAGGGTGTTTTTCCCTGTTTGAATTGTTTTCCCTTACAATTAAGAAGGTTATATCTTAATTGTAAACATGGCTCTTTTCCAAATTTCTGTCAATATTTTCTAGCATCTCATGTCCAGAACTGGACCTCATGATTATTTTTAAATTATTCTAAATACAAGGATAGAGTTTTGTTTCTTTTGTTTTTGTCTTCTAAGCATATTTGAGTTTATAATATTTAAATTTTAAACTTTCTGTAATTTTGACTTCCTCAATATTTTTAATATTTATGTCATATTTCACCATTTTTATGATTGCCTAAAATATTTTCTATAAATAATAAGATTATCAGTATTTTCAAGGTTGAGTAAATAGGCTAATTATATATCTTTATATTTGTATTGCTAAGGTCTGGTTTTATGGCTCGTCAAAATTCAATATTAAGAGATAGATGACACTCAGGAAAAAAAACAGATAAAAATAAGAACAAAATAGTAATTATTGATGACTTTAAATTGTGTTCAACTATGTGTGTTCTATTTAGGTAAATAGCAATTATTGATATAATACCACATCCACTTAGTAATTAATATTTTTTCTTTTGGTTTTGGCCACATAGGAAATTTTACAAACCATGGAAACAGAACTCTCAAGTTTGCACTTAAAGTAATTAATCTGCATCTCATATCCATATTAAAATGAGTCTGATATTATCGACCCACTTCCGCTGAGCCAGCTTTCCCCTTTATCTTGTTCAGTCTGGCTTCCTCCCTAAATACAATACTTAAACCACAGTTACTAAGGTCTTTAAATATCTTTCATAATGTCTTTAAAATCTATCCCTGTGTCATGTACATATTCCAGTGGTTTACACTCTAGTGTTGCCTAAGTCCTGCCACTTTAATAAGTTAATCCCCAGAATCCAGAACATATACATACCCATTCACAGACATTATGCATTTTTATCATATTTTCTGGGCTATGAGGTCATAATACTGAGGATATTTCAGCTGCAAGAAAAGTCTAGCTTAAACATGATGTAATTAATTAGCTCATGTAATGAAGTACAAGTGTAGGGTAGTTCTCTAGGTTAGTTGATTGAGAAACTCAATAATTTCCTCAAGTGTCCAGCCTCTTGTTATTACTTATCTCTGCAAACCACAGCCACATTTGCAGTATAAGACTGGTTCTCTTAATGGTCTTAAAGTATCTCTGAGGAGGAAGAAGATCTACATTGTTCCTTCTTCCTGTTCATAAGGATAGAAGGACATGCTCCCTGGAAGTTCTCTCTTAATTGTAAATATGACTCTTTTCCAAATTTCTGCCAATGTTTTCTAGCATCTCATGGCCAGAATAGGACCACATGATTATTTCTGAATCATTTCAAAGAGAATAGAGCTTTGTTCCTTTTGTTTTTTTGCCTTCTAAGTATATTTGAGTTTACAATTTTTAAATTTTGAACATTCTGTGATTTTTACTTCCTCATTTAAAAAAATTTATATCATATTTCACCATTTTTAATTGTCAATATATAATTTTCTATAAATAATATGATAAGTAATGAAAGGGCTGATTTATAGGGGTGGTTCTTTGTTTTAGAAGTAAATGAGAAAAATGAATGATTTTAAAAAATTAAGTTCAAGGATGGTAAATGCAGAAGTTAAAGTACCTACTTATAGAAACTGGTGATACTTTGAAGTTTTGTTGTGGAATGAGAAATGGATATGACAAAACCTATTTTAATGAAGAATAAGAGATTTGATAATTAGCCAATTTAATAATACTGGAACTAAGAGGAGTCCCTTGACACTGGAAAAATCTGTTTAAAACAAATAAAGGATGCGCCCCCTTAAACTTTTGACAGAAGATCAAACCAGTAAAAATGTTACTGGTGCCTAAGATGCCATGGCAATGTACTAAGAATCATAGAGAATGCCAGACATGGAAGACAGTTTCTTACCATAAAGAAACTTACATATAGAAGGTTTAGAAAATCATGTGAAAAATTGAACAGCAATAACAAAATAATTAAGCAATACTTGAAGACAGCCACTGTAGATGTCTTATAATTAAATACATCATAATTTGCCAAGAGAATTACTCTGATAATAATGTCAACTAGAGGTCATATGGGAAAAATCATTAAATGAACATACAAAATTCATTAATTAGAAAGTTACTACACATCAAAACATCAGTTTTGTATTTATTGCTAATACCACCAAACATTTGAGGAAGAAGCAATAAAAATCTTGTACAAACTCAAAGTATAAGAGGAGGGAATACTACATTATGAAGTTGGCATATCCTTGATACCAAAAACTGAACAAAGATATTATAAGAAAATTACAAATATTCCTCCAGAATGTAGATCCAAGTATCTTAAAACAATATTCACAAATATATTTGTATGCTTTATATATTCAAATAAACTTAAAAGCAAAACGAAAAAAAACCCAATATGTTAAAAGACATATTGACCAAGTGGAGTTTGTTTTAGGAAGACAAGGCTGTTTTAATATTTTAAAGTCCAGCAGTATAATTTACTACATTAGCAGAATAAAAGAGAAAAATCATGATACAGAAAAGGTATTTGAAAACATTCATACATATCCATGTTTAAAAAAAAGTCAGTGAACTAGTAGTTCTTAGAAGGAAATGTCCTCAACCTGAAATATAGGGCATCTATGAAAATCCCACAACTAACATCTTACTGAATGGTAAAATTTTGAATGTTTTCCTCTTTAGATCAGAAATAAAGCAAAGATGTATTCTTACAACTTCTATTTAACTTTGCATTGGCAGTTTCAGAGAATACAGTAACACAGGGAGAAAAAGCAAAAGGAATATAGGCAAGCAATTAAGAAGTAAAAGTCCCTTTATTTGGAGACAATGTGATTTAAACAATCATCAAATGTATGTTTTGATATATAGTAACTTTCTAATAAAGAATTTCTTATGTTCATTTAATGATTTTTTTCCCTATGACCTGTAATAGAAATTATTATCTGGGTAATTCAGTTGGCAAATTATAATGTATTTAATTATAAGCCATCTAGAGTGGCTGTCTTCAACTATTGTTTAATGATGTAGAAAATCCTAAGGAATCTATTTTAAAACTAGAATTTATAAGGGAACTTAGCAAGATCACAGGAGACAAGGTCAATATACAAAATTAAATTGTATTGCTATTCTTAGCAGCAGTCAAATGGAAAATGAGATAATACCATTTATATTAGTGCAAAAAACCATAATATACTCACAAATAACTTTCAAATAAGCAGTGCAAGATATCTGCACTATAAACAACAAATCACTTGGACAACTTTTTTTAAAACCTGAAAAACTGGAGAAACATACAATATTCATTATTTTGAAAACAATATTATTTTCAATTTTCCCCCATTTGATGTATATATTTCATGCAATTCAATCAAAATCTCAGTTATACTTTTGTAGAAATTGATAAGTTAAATGTAGAATACTAATGAAAACGGGACCTGGAATAGCCTACACATATTGAAAACAATGAGCAAATTTAGAGGACTTACATGCCTATTTTCAAGACTTGTTATAAAGGTACATTAATCAAGACAGTGTGGTATTAGAATAACAGCATATTTACAGGTCATTGTAGCAAAATAGGAAATCCAAAAATAGATTAACACATATATGGTTAACTGATTTTCAACAAAGAGATCAATGCACCTCAATGGGGAAAAAATCATTTCAGCAAATGATGCTGGTTAAAAGTGTGGGGGAAGAAAATGAACCTCAACCCAACCTCACACCACACACAATAATTTGAGATGATTCATAAACTTACACATAAAACTTAACATATAAAGCTTCTGAAGAGTCATAAAAGAACAACTTTATGTTCTGAAGTATGCAAAAAAAATTCCTGGGCACAAAAGCACGAATTCAAAATAGAAAAAATAAAGGAAGGGTTATATAAGTTTTACCAAAATTAAGAACTTCTGCTTATTGAAAGCTGCCATTAATAAAGTCAAATCACTGGATTGGAGAATATAGTTTCAAGACATGAATTTTACAACAGACATATTCAGACTATATAATGAATTCCTATGAATCAGCAATATAAAGAAGACAACCAAATTTTTTAAATGGTTGTGAGACAAATTTTTCAAAAAAGAAAATTATCCAATAAGCATATGAAAAATGCTTCACATCTTCAGTCACAAGGAAAATGCAAATTGAAACTTTAGGGAGATACTGTCTTCATACTCACAAAAATAACCCAAATTTTAAAAACTGATAATGTTGGGAGGATATGTAGCACCTGGTACTCATACATTGCTGGTGGCAGTATAAAATGCAGCCAGTTTAGAAAGCTATCTGACAGCTTCTTACAAAATTAAACATACATGTTTACTATAACCTAGCAATTGCATTTTAAAATATTGTCCCAAGATAAATGAAAGCATGTTCATAAGAAGACATACAAAGATGTTCCCATTGGCTTTATTCATAAAAATAAATAACTGAAAAAACCCAATGTACATTATCAAAAGAGTGGATAAATAAATCATAGCATATTTAAAGAATGGAAAACAACTCCACAATAAAACATAACAGTTACTGATATATGCAATGCTATTTGATGAATCTCAAAAAAAATTAAGTTGAGCAAAAGAAGCTAGACACAAAAATTGCTATATATTGCATTTTATGAAGTTTTAGAATAAGCAAAACTAGTCTATAGTGAAGAAAAGCAGAATTGGTTACTTCCAGTAGAGTTGTAGGGTGGGAGGAGAACAGGAAGAGATAATAGAAATATTCTGCCCTACTGTGTGGCTACCTGAGTGTATACACTTCTCAAAATTCATCAGATTATATACTTAAGATACGTGCATTTCATTGCATGTGAATTGTGTCTCATTATTTTACAAAATATAACAATGGAAAATCCATATACAGGCATGTGACACTTAATGACAGAGATATATTCTGAGAAATGTGTCTTTAAGAGATTTAGTCACACAAATATAATAGAGTGTACTTACACAAACCTACATGGTATGGCGTACTATACCCTTATGCTAGATGGAATAGCCTATTGTTCCTAGGGTGCAAACCTGTACAGCATGTTACTGTACTGAATACTGCAGGTAATTTTACCACAATGTAAGAATTTATTTATCTAAACACATCTACACATAGAAAAGGTACAATTAAAGTATGGTGGGTTTTATAGTATTTTAGGACTATCATCACATATGTGGTCTGTCAGTAACAGAAACATTACGCAGCACATGACTATATTTCAAGGAAAATTTACAGAGGACAACCATCAGGATCTCTTACAGAACGTGACTCCTTGTCAATAATAAAATGAATGTGAATCTAGGGTAATTCAGCTGCGCTAGGCAAAAAGGTTAAAGGGGAAAGCAAATATACATGGCTACACATGTAGGTACCACTAGCTGGTCATGACCTAGGCAAGGAGGCGAGTCTTTTGCCTTTTCTAAATTTCAATTTTTTCATCTGTAAAATTAACATTATTGAATGTCAGTGCATTATGCTGTTTGGAATTTTTTGTTGTTGTTCTTTAAAAAAGCAAACACATAGAAATAAGAAATGCAGTGGTGTAGGGCTTCAGATCACAGCCCATTTAGGTCTCCTTGTCTTGACTTCAGTGGCTTCTGCAGCCACTGTGTTTAATTATATGATTCTGAGGAAGATAACTCAAAGCTTTGGATGTATGTACCAATCAGCCTAAAGTTAATTAACCTACACTTATACTTAATGTATGTTACATGTTGACATATTATTCTGATGTTTAATGGATCTGGATTATTTTTATGATTTTATAGCAAATTGAAACTTTCAATGATACAAAAAAATAAAATAAAATAAAGACTTCTGGCCCAGGGCATTATTCACTGTTTTGTGTTTTTTTTTTCTTTTTTGGTGGGGGAGGGATGGGGCAGGGCAAGCACACATCTAAACTAGATTTTTTGTTTTTTAAAAATACAGAAAAACCCTATTTTTTAAATTGGACTTTCTTCAAAAATACTGAGCAAAGGAAGCAAACATTTCACAAGGCTGTAAGGACCCTTAAAATCTTCTTCAATGGTGATTTTTATTAATAGACAATGCTATGATGCAAAATAAACAAAAGGAACTAAATGCTGTTATCTGGAATTAAAAGCACATACTTAAAGTAAAACATGAAATATATACACTGCATTATGGAAATAGGTTTACTGTCAAGCAGGCAATTAAAAACTAAAATATAGTGAGCCACAGACACATTCATTTTCTAACACTGGATGAATAACAAGTGGGCTTTTTTACCTTTCTTTTTTCTTTCTTACAAGGAACACAAGAATACAATGTATTTCACATAGAGTGGAGTACATATTTTCAAACAATGCTGACACATCTTTATTGTTCAGTCTGTTTCTAGGAAAATTAAATCTCCTTTTTCAGTTTGTGGACAGTTAGCTCGGCTGCACATGTTAATAGAGACCCTCTACCTGAGTTAATTTACCATTTAGAACTATCTGAGTGTGAAAGTAATCCTCGTGGTAAACAACATGTACTCCACGGTAAACACAGCATTATCCCCAGGCCCAATGACGGAGTCAACTCAATAAATAGAAGTCCTGGCAGTAATTCCTACCTTTTACAATTAAAAACTAATTATTGGTTGAAAATAAACAGTGTGGTAATTTCATTCATTACATGCAACAAACAAAGCCCTACAAAGCTCACGTATTTGAGAATTTGTTGTATTTTGGTTAATGAATGAACATTAAAATACATATACATATTTTTTACCATATTTCTTGACAATTTCACAAGGACAATTACAGCACAGGCACAAGAAAATTGTTGTTAAAAAATGCAGTTGACTAAAATGTGTACCACAGAAGATGATCATTTGTCCAATAAAGATTCTAAGACATCAATGACACAATTAGTAAAGGAACAGAAGTTTTCTATTGCCAAGACATTTGCTGCAAATATAACCTTCAATCTCTTTTATTAAATCACAACTGAAGACACCAGTAATATGGTTAGCTAGAATATGCTCTATTAATGGCTATTATTTATTAATGCATAGTAAATAGCTATTATACATAATTTACATATATCCTTTAATTCTCACAACAATCATGAGACCTACCTCATATTCATTGTTCATTTTGAATACATTAGATTCATTTTTATGCATTTAATTCATGAAAAATTCATAATCAAATTGGTTTTGAAGCCGAGTGGAGATGCTTCCATCAAATCAAAGGCTACAGTAGATACTAAAAGATACTAGAATATTTATATACATTTACACAATAATCCACTACTGGAAACTTAACCTGATAAATAATCATAAAAGTACTTGCATAAGTCACAGGAGAAAAAAAATAAATCAAGGCAAAGTAAAAAAAATAAAGGTACAGTGGGAAAGAAAGTCCTTGTAAATTTACTACAAAGAAGTTGTATTTAATATAAAAAAGTATTGTGCATAATTGTTAGAGTTGGGTTACAAACTCAACTCTGATCAAAGCAGAGAGAGAAGTCAATTATAAGATTTTGATATGGTTTGGCTGTGTCCCCACCCAAATCACATCTCAAACTGTGATTCCCACCTGTATTAGGCCATTTTCACATTGCTGTTGAAGACATACCTGAAACTGGTAACGAAAAGAGGTTTAATTGGACTTACAGTTCCACATGGCTGCAGAGGCCTCAGATTCATGGCAGAAGGTGAAAGGCACTTCTTACATGTCAGTAGCAAGAGGAAAATGAGGAAGATGCAAAAGTGGAAACCCCTGATAAACCCATCAGATCTTGTGAGACTTATTCACTATCACAAGAATAGCACGGGAAAGACTGGGCCCCATGATTTAATTACCTCCCATATGGGTCCCTCCCATAACACGTGGGGATTCTGGGAGGTAAAATTCAAGCTGAGATTTGGGTGGGGACACAGTCAAACCATACCACCACCTGTCAAGGGAGGGACATATAATCCCCAAGTGTGGAGGGAGGGAGGTGATTGAATAATGGGGGCAATTTCCCCCATAGTGTTCTCATTATAGTGAGTTCTCACGAGATCCGATGGTTTTATAAGGGGCTATTCCCCCTTCATTTTCTCTTCTCTCTCCAGCAGCCTTGTGAAAAACGTGCCTGCTTTCCCTTCTGCCATGATTGTAAGTTTCCTGAGGCCTCCCCAGCCATATGGAACTGTGAGTCAGTTAAACCTCTTTCCTTTATAAATTACCAAGTCTCAGGGAAGTTCTTTATAGCAATGTGAAAACAGACCAATACAGATTTATTGTTCCTAATATAAAATGCCAATGGATAGAATAAAGCCCATTTCCCCTCTCTGCCCTCCCTAATAAATATTAAAGTATAAGAAAAATTCTTCCATGGAGCCTCATAAAAATGACTCTTTAATTAACTTGAAAAGCTCTTCAACAGCATGCTTACCGCATCTCCTTACGTGCAAATCAAAAGTTCTAAAGTATAGCTTAGTGAACAAATCTACTAAGGGACTAAATAATGGTAAAAATACAGACGTCTCATATGGTCTTGTATGAATAACAAGCATATTTAGAGTATATAGTAGAATGAATTATAAACTATTTAGGGTTGTAGTTTTTAAAACTTACACAGAACTCATGGTCTCTGTTATAGACACCAGAGAAAGAGTGAGAGAGGTGGTAGGTGTGGTGGAGCTCTGGTATCTTACTCCTGGTTTTACCCGGAACAACTCCTTACTTATTACTTCTATATTGGGTTTTCTTATTATTTGAAGAGAGGTTCCACTGAAAAGGAAAAATGGGTATATTGTAGCATTAACCATCACTGTGAAAATATTACAACACAAAATTGCAAAAATACAGTAATGGCTAATCAGGACTCCAAATTTAGTAATAATAATTATAAAAGTTGAATTGTATACAATTATTACAGTTGAATCACAAATTCAACTCTGACAGTAAAAGAAATGAAAGAGAGAAATCAACTTAAAAGATTCAGGGCCAACATGAGCCAATATATTGCTGCCCTTGTGGGTGATGATTATGTAGAGTAAAAAGAATTAAGGAAGATTTTTATAAGATACTAACAGAATACAAAATAGTATGCATGGGATGTTTATAACTGTAAAAATGAGTACATGTAAATGATAAATGGAAATACACAAAGATGAAATTTTGTTGTGATTTCAAGGTTTTTTATCTTTAAACATCCCTTTAAAAAGATCAATGATTTTGACTACATAAAGTTTTAGGACAAAAGGCAAATCACTATATGATAGAAAAATTTGCCACAAATGCAATTGTAAAAGGCTTAATACCCTTATTAAAATAGAAAATTATTAAATGATAGGAAAAAAGACTCTAAATTTTCTAATTTCAATAATTTGGAGTTTGACTAGATAAAAATAACAGCAACAAACATTATGTAATATTACCATATTCCAGGAACCTTTTAAATTACCTTACATAAATTAGGCAATTGAATCCTCATAACAATCCTTGTGAATTACGTACCATTTTTAGAGATGAAGAACCTGAGTCACAGGAATATGAAATAAATTGCCCAAATCACATGGCTAGGAAATGGTGGCTCCAAAATTCAAACCCAATCAGTCTAGCTTCAGAGCTCATGCTCTCAAACAACACACTAACTGCCTGCCAAAGCAAATTACTCTCCGGCTCTACCCTATTCCAAAATATTCATACCACATCATGCAGCAATAACATTATCACCTCCTATCTGCATGCTATTCTATAAATTTCAGAATGTTGTCATATGCATGATCTGATCCTCAGAACACTTCTGATAGCAAGAACCCTCTGCTCATGCTGTCCCTGTATCATTGATCCCAATATTGCTATTGCACGATGTTTGTTTGACATTTACAACCATTTTGTAGTCTTGACTTCTTGTTCCCTCATCTCTTGGTCCCCTATGGACATTCTAGTCCGTAGGGTTTGATTATCTGGATTTCAGAAAGAATCCCAGGGCGTTGTTAAATTCCATCAATTATAGGTTGTTATAGAAAAAAAGAGAACAAACACATCTACTATAACATCCTGATTTGTCAGAACATTTAAATATTGAAGACATGCTGGGCACAGTGGCTCATGCCTATAATCTCAACATTTTGGGAGGATGAGGTAGGAGGATTGCTTCAGACCAGGAGTTTGAGACCAGCCTGGGGCAGCATAACAAGAGCTGTCTCTACTAAACATAAGAAAGAATTTATTGGATATAGTGATGAATGTCTGTCGTCTCAGCTACTTGAGAGGCTGAGGTGAGAGCATCACTCAAGCCTGGGAGTTTGAGGCTGCAGTAAGCTATAATAGCACCATTGCAATCCAGCCTGGGCAACAGAGTGAGACTCTGTATCAAATTAATTATTTATTAACTTATTTATTTAGGTGTGTGTGTGTGTAGACAACCAAACTTACAAAGCTAATTTCTCATGGTATATAAATGTAAAAGTGGCCAGTGATAATATTAGCCAGACAAACACCCTAACATTAGCTCTAATGTGGATAATAAAGTTATAAATGCTTTAACTATAATTTTAACTATCATTTTCTTACTGAGAAAAATTACATGTACATTATACAGCTCCTAACAGGAGGCCAGAAATCCAGGCTTCTAAGAAAGACTGTGATATACTACTGGACAATGGAATTCACATTTGAGAATACAAGAAGCATCAAAAGCCTTTGTGTCCAGTCAACACTTTAGAGTTTTCCTATAAATAGAAACAAATATCTTTGTACCCACATTTTTTAAAACTCAGTATTGTTAGTCTATTTTACTGTTGAGACCCCAGGAATTGAATAGCCAGAAAGTGATAGGTCATAGTGACAGATTCAAACTTCACTGCTGTTTCTACCTAGCAAAAAGCCAAAACCCAACCAATATTCCATTGACTATTTGTTTTAAAAATAACTAAAAATAGCTTTCTTTAAAAAGTGACTTAAAGATTACAGAACAAAGGGAATTTTTGGACAGAAGTAATGTAAAGAGAATATGATGCATGTGATTTAGCTAAAAGTATGGAAAAAAGTCAATTACCATATTTTCTTAAAATTCAGATCAGGAACTAATTTTGCAGTTGTCAATTTTCTAATAACATGAAATCTGATCTTTGAAGTATCATTATAATATATTAAAATAATTGATATTAAATATGGCCTCTACCTCATTTGGGATTAAAATCAGTAAAATCATCTCAGCTCCTTTAGTGAGAGAATTATCAGACTATGGGAAAGTAATTTTGTTTTGCTTTTGCTTTCAAATGAGCAAATGCTCCTTTTAGGAAAAAAATACAGATGAATGAAGAAAAGATATAAAATTAAAGAGATATATTTAATAATAATCTCACCACCAACAGCTAACAAATATAATTACAATAATGCTTTGCAATAATGCAATGCAATAAAACACTGGACATGTGTATTTTAGTCCATTAGTGTTGCTATAAAGGAAATTACGAAGAAAAGTTTATATGGTTCATGGTTCTGCAGACTCTACAAGAAGCATAGTGCTATCATCTGCTACTGATGAAGGCCTCAGACTGCTTTCACTCATGGTAGAAGCTGAAGGTGAACCAGCATATAAAGATAACATTGTGTAAGACAGGGAGAAAGACAGTGGGGAGAGAAGTGCCAGGCTCTTTTTAACAATAAATTCTCACAAAACTAATTAGAATGAGAACTTATTACCATGAGGAGAGCACCAAGCTCTTCATGACAGATATGCCTCTGTGACCCAAATACTTCCCACTAGTCTCCACTCCCAACACTGGGGAGCAAATTTCAACATGAGATTTGAAGGGGACAAATATCTAAACTATATCAATGTGCTATTACTGAAGTTTTTTTAATGTATTGACTTATTTAATCCTTATTACAAACCTGTGAGGCATGGACTCAAATTTTACAGTCTCCATTTCACAGAAGAGAAACTAAGCCATAGAAAGGATAATGTGACTTGCTTCAAATCACATAGCTACTAAGTGATAGTGAGGCTTCAGTCTCCAACATCTTGGCCTTAGATCAGTGATTGTTATCACTATTCTCTATTGCTGGCAACAATAGAGAATATATCATGGACATAAAGGAAGCAAATAGTCCACATCCACTGGATATGGACTCACGTGTCAAATATTATAGACTGTATTAGTCCATTCATGCTACTGATAAAGACACACCTGAGACTTGGCAACTTACAAAAGAAAGAGGTTTAATGGACTTACAGGTCCATGTGGCTGGGGAACCCTCACAATCATGGTGGAAGGCAAGGAGGATCAAGTCATGTCTTACATGGATGGCAGCAGGCAAAGAGAGAGGGCTTGTGTAAGGAAACTCCCATTTTTAAAACCATCAGATCTCACGAGACTTATTCACTATCATGAGAATGGCATGAGAAAGACCTGCCCCCATGATTCAATTACCTCCCACCAGGTCCCTCCCATGACATGTAGGAATTATGGGAGTTACAATTCAAGATGAGATTTAGGTGGCGACACAGCCAAACCATATCATTCTGCTCCTGGTTCCTCCCAAATCTCAAGCCCTCACATTTCAAATCCAATCATGCCTTCCCAAAGTCCCCCAATGTCTTAACTCATTTCAGCATTAACACAAAAGTCCACAGTCCAAAGTCTCATTTGAGACAAGGCAAATAAGTCCCTTCTGCCTATGAGCCTGTCAAATCAAAAGCAAGTTAGTTACTTCCTAGATACAATGGGGGTAGAGGCATTGGGTAAATACAGCCATTCCAAATGACATAAATTGGCCAAAACAAAGAGATTACATGCCCCATCCAAGTCTGAAATTCAGCAGGGCAGTGAAATCTCAAAGCTCCAAAATGACCTCCTTTGACTTTATGCCTCATATCCAGGTCATCTGCTGCAAGAGGTAAGTTCCCATGATCTTGAGCAGCTCTGTCCTTGTGGCTTTGCAGGGTATACCCTCCCTCCTGGCTGCTTTCACAGGCTGGCATCGAGTATCTGTGGCTTTTCCAGGCATACAGTGCAAGTTGTCAGTGGATTTACCATTTTGAAATCTGGAGGACAGTGACCCTCTTCTCATAGCTCTACTAAGCGGTGCCCCAGTAGGGACTCTGTTTGGGGGCTCCAACTGCACATTTCCCTTCTGTACTGCCCTCACAGAGGTTTTCCATGAGGGCCCCACCCCTATAGCAAACTTCTGCCTGGGCATTCAGGTCTTTCTATACATCCTCTGAAATCTAGGCAGAAGTTCCCAAACCTCAATTCTTGACTTCTGTGCAACCGCAGGCTCAACACCACGTATAAGCTGCCAAGGCTTGGGGTTTCCACCCTCCAAAACAACAGTCCAAGCTGTACCTTGGCCCCCATCAGTCACAGCTAGAACAGCTGGGACACAGAGCACCAAGTCCCCAGACTGCACACAGCAGAAGGACCCTAGGCATGGCTCACAAAACCATTTTTTCCTCCTAAATCTTCAGGCCTGTGATGGGAGGGGCTGCCACAAAGGTCTCCGACATGCTCTGGAGATATTTTCCCCATTTTCTTGCTGATTAACTTTTGGCTCCTTGTTACTCATGCAAATTTCTGCAGCTGGCTTGAATTTCTCCTCAGAAAATGGAATTTTCTTTTCTGTCATTTTGTCAGGTTGCTAATTCTTCAAACTTTTATGCTTTGTTTCCCTTTTAAAACTGAATACCTTTAATAGCACCCAAGTAACATCTTGAATGCTTTGTTGCTTAGAAATTTCTTCCACCAGATATCCTAAATCATCTCTCTCAAGTTCAAAGTTCCACAAATCTCTATGGCAGGGTCAAAATCCCACCAGTCTCTTTGCTAAAATGTAACGAGTCATCTTTGCTCCAGTTCCCAACAAGTTCCTCATCTCAATCTGAGACCACTTCAGCCTGGAATTCATTGTCTATACCATTATTAGCATTTTGGACAAAGCCATTCAACAAGTCTCTAGGGAGTTCCAAACTTTCCCACATTTCCTGTCTTCTTCTGAGCCCTCCAAACTGTTCCAATCACTGCCTGTTAGCCAGTTCCAAAATTGCTTCCACATTTTCGGGTATTTTATTCAGCAGCACCCCACTCCTGGTACCAACGTACTGTATTAGTCTGTTTTCACACTGCTGATAAAGACATACCTGAGATTGGGCAATTTACAAAAGAAATAGGTTTATTGGACTTACAGTTCCACATAGTTGGGGAAGCCTCACCATCATGGTGGATGGCAAGGAGGTGCAAATCATGTCTTTTTTTTTTTCTTTTTGAGACAGGGTCTCACTCTGTCACCCAGGCTGGAGTGCAGTGGCACAATCTCAGCTTACTGCAACCTCTGCCACCTGGGTTCAAGTGATTCTCCTGCCTCAGCCTGCCAAGTAGCTGGGATTACAGGTGCACATCACCATGCCTGGCTAATTTTTATATTTTTAGTAGAGATGGGGTTTCACCATGTTGGTCAGGCTGGTCTGGAACTCCTGACCTCGTGATCTTCCTGCCTCAGCCTCCCAAAGTGCTGGGATTACAGGCGTGAGCCACCATGCCTGGCCAAGCAAGTCATGTCTTACACAAATGTCAGCAGGCAAAGAGAGAAAGCTTGTACAGGGAAACTCCCATTTTTAAAATGATCAGATCTCATGAGACTTATTTGCTATCACAAGAACAGCACAGGAAAGATCTACTCCCATGATTCTATTTCCTCCCACCAGGTCCCTCCCACGACATGTGGGAATTGTGGGAGAAAAAATTCAAGATGAAATTTGGGTGGGGACAAAGCCAAACCATATCATGGATGCTATGCAAGTGACAAATTTCAGATAAACTTATAATCTGAAAATACCTAATATTTTAATATCTTGATATTGTCTACCAAATTAACCAATTAGCAGAAAAAAATGCAAAATGAATTTGTTAATGTGAGAAAAATTATGTCCTGAAAATGAGTTCAGTAGAAAACATAATGGTACTATTACACTTAGATTTGATATTCAATTGTCTTACTTCCATCAATTCAATACTTTCCCACACAAAGTACTTTCAAATAATGTCATGATCAATACTGATTGAAATTCAAGTTGAAGAAAATAGGATTTTTATGTACTTTATTAAGCACTCTCTCATATATCTCATGAAAAAATCATCAGAGATCTAGCTACAAAATTAACAAGTTCACTTTTGAAGCTGATGCATGGGAACTTTATCTGAATAAGTGGTGGCCTCATTTTCCTCCATTTCTTCAAACTGCCATTTTAGTAGAGCTACCTATGTATCTTTTTTAAAAAATACAGATAATGTCAATTCAATCATTCCCACCAAGTGATTCAAATAGAAAATACTATATTTAAATATCAAAGCTAAAAGTGCAATTTGAATAGTCCTTGATTCTCACATTGCAATACAATATTTCAATGTTTAATAGAATCTAGTAATAGTTGTTTTATGAGGAATACATATACAGTTATTCTACAAAGACATAAAGACAACAATTTCTAAAATTTCTACACAAGAACAGAGTAAGTCTACACTATAGAAGTTAGATTACTTATGATCATGCAATTTCTCCACCCCAAATACATATGTGGTTTAGTGTTTGTATTATTAGGGGACAGAAAAGTGCAGGTTCATAATTATATTTTTATAGCATATTATATCAAGAAATAATCTTAGAAATTATCTAGTTGTGGCAGAAAAATCTCTTTTAATAGTTGTGGCAGAACTAAAAATTATCCAATTGCTGTTTATATAACCCAATTTTATTTCCTCTTGGGTACACAGTTAAACCACATGTCACAAGCTTCCTTGTGGCCTTGCATGTGACTGAATTCTAATGAGTAGATTGCAGGTGAGCATTATGTGTTCTATTTCCTGGCCTGGCCCACATAAGTATCTCCCATGCCTAACAGTCTATGCCTTTTTCCTGTTAACAGCTGATGGGAATGAAGAAGACACTCTGTCAGTGACACCCTGGGGATGGATGCCACCAACACACAAGAGCCTATTATTAAGTATTTGTGGATGCTGTAAGCCAGTTGTTGAAATGTTGATAGCTTGAAATTGACCATGGTGGCAGTACTGATCTAGCGAAATCAGCAATGCTATCATTAGGGCTTTTTTTCATTTCTTTTTTGGATATATATATATATAGAGAGAGAGAGAGAGAGAGAGAGAGAGATTTACTAGATTCACTAGGTTTACTAGAATACCATTGTCACTAGAATGGTTTCCTAATTCACATATGGTAGGTGACAGAGCCAAAATCTGGGAGAAATTTTTGTCTGATTCATTACTTGAAAAAAAGAAAAAAAAAAGAATTAGCTGACCAGTAACAACTACTTTAAATTGCTGTGTAGGGAGATATAGGGTGCCCAGGTTTGCTCAGGATGCTCTTTGTGCCCATTTTCCCAAATTAATATATTCCCTTTCACTTGAAAAAATGTCTTAGTTTGAATGATGGTCACTCCGGCAAGATAAAAACATAAAACGTGTCTTGTATTAACCCACTCAGGTTGGAGGTTTATCAGTCACATTCTCTGTAATATCTTTGCTAATACATTAATTCAATCCCTTAATTTTATAATAAGAAAATTGATATTTGATCTTCATAATGATTTTTTTAAGAAAAGCAGTTAGCTCATATATAAACTGTGTCACGTATGTGTAAAGTAAGGCATAGGGAGTAAAGCAATTTGCCAAATTGATAGTGACAGAGAATTAAGGCTGCAATTTCTAAGTTTCCAATTATCTATTGAACTCAGTATGTGACTTAGGTACCATGGTACCTTTTTGTTTAGGAAAATATGTATTTCAGTTTGTATTTTCTCAGCACATACCAATTGGAGAAAGGATAGAATTGTCCATAAGTATCCTGAATGGCCATACAAAATTTATTTAACATAGTTCTTGTGTCTCCTGGAGGCATTTTGTTTCTCATATAAACTGCAGTTGCTGCTTCAAAATTTTAACAAATTAAAGCCCACTTGGCTTCACGTCAAATCCAATGTCCCAAAGTTTTTGTTTTGTTTGGTTTGTTTGTTTGTTTTTTGCCAGCAAGTATAGTATAGAGAGACTCATTATTGGAATAAATAGTGCCTTTATCTAAAATCAATCAGAATTATATTGACTCTGGTCATGCAAACTCGTACTTGCATGCACACACACACAACCCGTACCATGCCCCTTCATAAAAGCCTCTGGATCAGAGAGGTTGGTTGACACTGGTTGAACAACAGAGTTTCTACTGTCCATATCTTTTCAACTTTTATTTTAAATTCATGGGTATATGTGAAGGTTACATAAGTAAACATGTGTCATGGGGGTTTGTTGTACAGATTATTTCAGCACCCAGGTATTAAGCCTAGTACCCATTAGTTACTTTTCCTGATCCTCTCTCTTCCCAGCCTTCAACCTCTGAAAGGCCCCGTTGTGTGTTGTTCCCCTCTATGTGCCCATGTGTTCTCATCATTTAGATCCCACTTAAGTGAGAACATGTGGTATTTGGTTTTCTGTTCCTATGTTAGTTTGCTAAGGATAATGGCCTCCAGCTCCATCCATGTCCTTGAAAAAAACATGATCTCATTTTTTATGGATGCATAGTATTCCATGGTATACATATACCACATTTTATTCATCTAGTCTGATATGATTTGGCTGTGTCCCCAACCAAATCTCATCTTGAACTGTAGCTCCCATAATCTCCACATGTCATGGGAGGGACCTAGTAGGAGGTAATTGAATCATGGGGGTGGGTTTTTCCCATGCTGTTCTCATGATAGTGAGTAAGTCTCATGAGATCTGATGGTTTTATAAAGGGCAATTTCCCTGCACATGCTCTCTTGCCTGCTGCCAGGTAAGATGTGCCCTTGCTCCTGCTTCACCTTCTGCCATGATCATGAGGCTTTCCCAGCCATGGAGATCTGTGAGTCAATTAAACAGCTTTCGTTTATAAATTACCCAGTCTCAGGTATGTCTTTATTAGCAGTGAGAGGATGGACTAATACACAGTCTATCATTGTTGGGCATTTAGGTTGATTCCATGTCTTTGCTACTGTGAATAGTGCTGCAATGAACATATATGTGTGCATGTGTCTTTATAATAGAATAATTTAATTCATTTGGGTATATCCATCTTAACTTCTGGATTATTTCTACTAGCTGTTTATGTCCAGGTTCCTCTGTCTCAATGTCATTATCCCACAGCCATTCAGTCAAAATCCTCAGCAATCTGTTTCCTTTCTACATATTTTAATTTTGGTTAACATTTATGAGTAATGTATACTTTTCATGTTATATAATTTTGTCCTCACGGAAAACACATAAAGCAGGTGTGACTACTATCCTCATAAATGAAGAAACTAAGGTTTAGAGAGCTTAAGTAAAATATCTAAGTCCCCATAGCTAGTAAGAGGCAGAATTCAGATTTACATGTACATTGATATGATTATAAAGCTCACCTTCTTGGTTACTATTCTCTCCCCAGGTACTCTTTCCTGGTATCCCATAGTTCCTCAATAGTGATCCTTTGCTCTTATCTAATTATAACCTGCTTTATGTATCTTTCTACTATCACATCTTTGCTCATACCCATCTTTACCCCCATAATTTTTCCTTTGCCTGTCTACTTGAGTCTTAATCTTCAATACTCAGTTCTAGTTCTACATTGCCCTCAAGCTTCCTTCTTATTTCAGTAGACCCTTATTTGCCTCAAATCTGAAAGCATGAGATCAAGAGAGAATCTGAATTAGTAGTGCTGAGTCACAAATGCAAAGCAGCAAACCATTATCACCCAGGTTAAACATCCTGTTGACAAGTTTTATTTGGTCTGCATAGTCATTTTGCTTTTGTTTCCATTTTTAATTTAAAATTGTTTCCAAAACTTAAAAACTTTTTTAGAAAAATGCAGGCCATTCACGGTGGCTCATGCCTGTAATCCTAGCACTTTGGGAGGCTGAGGAAGGTGGATTGCCTGAGCTCAGGAATTCAAGTCCAGCCTGGACAACATGGTCAAACCCCATCTCTACTAAAAATACAAAAAATTATCCGGACATGGTGGCACATGCTTGTAATCCAAGCTAGTCTGGAGGCTGAGGCAGGGGAATTGCTTGAGCCCGGGAGGTGGTGGTTGCAGTGAGCTGAGACTGAGCCACTGTACTTTTAGCTGGGGCAACAGAGCAAGCTCTGTCTCAAAAACAAAAAAACAAACAAAAACAAAAACAAAAAAACAGAAAAGTACAGATTTTTTTTTTTTCAAATGAGAAAACAAAGGCATGGAGAGATTTCAGTTTTGCTTACGAGAACACAGTTGACTTAGTGGAATGGAGACCCAGATTTCCACAATCTGAATCTGGTGTTCCTTCAGTTCTACTTATACGTCGCTCTGCTATTTAAGCTGTATCTAAGACAGGTATGTACTAATTAGGTTTTATAATTACTGGCAGATATTTTTAAGTATCATACTTTTTGCTTGTATTTACACAGCAATTACTGTAGTACTTGATAAATACTGATTGATTCCCTGAATGACTCTTGTGCTAACTGAGGCAAAGTCAGAACCAATTCTTCCTTCTGACAAAGAGGAAGAGAGACAAATTAGTTTTACCCAGCAGTTGATAGTCACAATGTGTTGTCTGCTCCTGGAAAGTGCTCTATTAATACCATCCTGAGGCTCTGTCCTACCATAGGGCCTGGGTCAGCCATCCTGCGCTCCCAGGGAACTGGATGGGACAAAGGAATAACAGAAGCTCTGTGAGGTTAGATCACTTTAAGTAAAGGTCTCCAAATTAAAATGTACTCAAGGCAGACAGATACAATTTAATCTGATTTTCTCTGGTACAGGCCCAATATTAAGAAAACAATAATTCATCAGAATAAAAAATGACTCATTAAAGAAGTGTTTAAGATATGGAAAGAAGAACCGACAATAGAAAAAGACAGTTCTAAAGTTCTAGCTCTTCAATTTATTCATTGTTTTCTTTCCCTATACATAGAACAAAGAGAAATGGGCCCACAATAATCTATTAAGCATATGAAACAAGTTCCAATTTGCTTGTCCACTAGTCAACATGGCGGTCTGTGTTAGTCCAATGTGTTGCTATAAATAAATACTTGAGGCTGGATAGTTTATAAATAAATAGGTTTATTTTGGTTCACAGTTCTGCAGGCTGTACAGAAAATGTGATGCTGGCATGTTTCTGGTATAGGCCTCAGGAAGTTTACCATCATGGCAAAAGGCAAAAGCAGAGCAGATGTATGATACGATTAGTGCAGGTGCAAGAGGGAAAGGGAGGAGGTACCACACTCTTCTAAACAACCAGATCTCACATGAACTCAAAGAGTGAGAACTCACTCATTACCATGCAGATGGTATCAAGCCATTAATGAGGAATCCATCCCCATGAACAAAACATCTCCCACTAGGCCCCACCTCCAACATTGGGCATCTCATTTCAACATGTCATTTGGAGGGATCATACATCCAAACCATATCATGATCTATTATATTTAGACAATACTGGACAAGTAGGAACTTGTCTGTAATTTGAAAGTATATTATAACTTGCAAATAAATTGTGATAATTATAGTAATCAATAGCCTAATAAAAAATTGTATAATTGCATTTTTCTGATAATTTAAATAGGGAAAAATGTATATAAACCTACTTGTAGTAAATCAACACTTTACCTAGAAATAAGTCAGTGTAATAAATCCTAAGACTGAAATATATTGTTTTTATCTTGCCCTACAAGGATGAAACTAACGGGACAAACATTTCAAAGGTTAGAAAATTTTCCATCAAGCTTCTAAGACACTTAGTGGTATAACACCCTTTGGTACCACATTAATAATACTTATAAATAAATGGTTAAGAAGTTAGTTAATCCAAGTTTCTTGTAGCCTGTTAGCCTTAGTTGTACTGGATAGTACCACTTTCCTGTTCCTTTCTCCCACAATAATACATTATAAACACACACCACACACACACAAACACATACACACACACACACACACAATAGAACAGAACAAAAAAAAGTATATTAGAGTGCTTACGCTAACAAATCTAAAACAAAAACTGCTGGTTTCAGAAAGAAAAACCGAAATCACAACCAAAAATGTAAGTTGATCTATGAGGGCCCACATATAGGAGTCAGCAAATGTGATTGGAGCTTAATCAACAAAGGGAGGACATGATACATGGCCTTGAGACCATGAGGGAACTGGTATTAAGCCTTCTGCATAAAAAGTAGGCACTTGAAGAACTCCAACTTTTGGGAAAAGTGAGTAAACCATGTATACTCATTGGCTGACAGACACAGCAAATTGTTCTTATTCTATTTGATGTTTCAGGTATAGAAAGATATTACTACCAAAAATTAGAAGATTAGACCTTGTTCACCCATTGATAAGAGGCCCTGAGAGATGCATATACCAAGTTGGCAAATTAATCTAAATATTTATACAAGAATATTAACCTCGGCCGGGGGCGGTGGCTCACGCCTGTAATCCCAGCACTTTGGGAGGCCGAGGTGGGTGGATCACGAGGTCAGGAGATCGAGGCCATCTTGGCTAACACGATGAAACCCCGTCTCTACTAAAAATACAAAAAATTAGCTGGGCGCGGTGGTGGGTGCCTGTAGTCCCAGCTACTCGGGACAGCTACTCGGGAGGCTGAGGCAGGAGAATGGCGTGAACCCGGGAGGCGGAGCTTGCAGTGAGCTGAGATAGCGCCACTGCACTCCAGCCTGGGCGACAGAGCAAGACTTGGTCTCAAAAAAAAAAAGAAAAGAAAAGAAAAGAACCTCAATATCTTTGAGGTTCTGGCAGAAGTCAATGCGCAATTGGCCATTAAAGACATGTTAGCCATACAGGGCTTCCAAAAGAACTCCATGAGAAGGGGGTGTGTGTGTGTGTGTGTGTGTGTGTGTGTGTGTGTGTGTGTGTGTGTGTGTGTGTGTGTGTGTATTGAACTCACCGTTCATGAAGTGTTTACACAAAGAAACAATAGGACCCCCAAGCCATGCTCCTCCTTACTCTCTCGAGATATTTTTTAATCTGCTCAGGTGGCTGCCTTTCTCTCTCCAGGGCCTCATTACATAAGTAACATATTAAATATCTTTTCCTTTTGGCACATGTGCAGTATTCTCTATTTCAACATCTGAACCAAAATTTAGATGGCATATTGGTCTTCTCTTCCATGGAACAAATATGAGAAACTCTTCAGAAATATAAGAAAATTTGTTTATATAGTCACATTCTTTGAGGATAACACAATAAAATTAGAAATGAATAATAAGTATCTTCCTCCAAAGAATACATACAAGAAGTAAAAATACACTTCTAAGTAACTATTGATGCAAAGAAAATTTTATAATCAAATGTACAAAGTACTTATAACTGAGTGATGAAAAATATACAGTTCAAATTTGTGAGATGCAACTAAACAGTTCTTCAGAAATTTAGTTCTATAAGCTCTTAGATACTATATTAAAAGAACTGATAAATAAATCATTAAAGCCTTATATCTGTGTATTTTAAAAAGAAAAAACCCTCAGAATTCATAACCTGAACATTACAGTCAAGATGTTAGAAAAATAACAAAGTATATTTAAAAATATAGGATGACGAAAAACAGCAAAGATAATATTAATTGCAAAAATAAGTTGTATAGAGGAACAGAAGAATAAAATTCTGGTTATTTGAAAGAAAGGTAAAATATACAAACCTATCTTGATATTGATGAATATACAAAAAATAATAGGAAATTAATTGTATTTACATTTTAAAGGCTGAAAGAACTACAATATATTCAGTAATGCAGAGCAGATAAAAGTTTAAAATAACAAAGATTTGCAAATAACGTGCTACGAGTAAACATGGATATTTAAGTGAAAAACTAAATTTCAGAAAATAAAATGCATTTCCAAATGACTTCAGAAAAACAGGCATCTCAGTTCTACTCAGAAGAAAATAACAGGTTTTGATGGTTTTTTTTGGATTTTTCCAAATCTTCAAGGAACAGATAAACTCTAATTTCAAAACTTATCTGAAAGCAGAAAGATAAGCATACCCCCAATATTTTTTATGAGACCACTGAAACTTTGGTGCTGGACAAAGATAATATTAGAAATAAATATCACTGATGAATATAGATACAAAATTTGTAAATAAAATATCAGCTCTTCAAATCTAGCAATGTCTCATACATACAGTAAGGATTATTTCAAGATTGTAAGAAGAATTTAATTTCAGAAAATTTAATTATATATTCCACTGTTTAAACACATTAATGGAGGGTAAAATTTTGACAAATTTGAGAATTTGGATAAATCACAATTCTCAAACATTGACAGTAAAATTACTTTGAAAAATAGTTTTTTGGTATCTATAAACTTGAAGACATACATATACTAGTATTCAGCAATTTCAGTCCTAGATGTCTGATAGAGAATTCATTATATGGGACCAAGAACGTAAAGAATATGTGCATGATTTCTAATAAAGAATAGTAAGGAAATTTAAATGTTAATCCATAGGCAGTAGAAATGTACATTATGGTATATTCTTATAATGTATTACTATTTGATAAATTAGATTATATGTATCCAAAAGAATACATCTCTAGTATATACATTTAAATGAAAAAACGAAGTTTCATCACTCCGAAAAGCAAGCTACTAAAGGATATTAATAGTATAACAAAAATTATGTTGCCAGGCATGGTGACTCAGGCCTGTAATCCTAGCACTGTGGGACGCTAAGGCGGGAGGATCGCTTGAAGCCAGGAGTTTGAGACCAACCTGGACAACAAAGCGAGACCCTATCTCTACAAAATGAATGAATGAATAAATAAATAAACAAACAAAGGTAGCCAGGCATGGTGGGTGCGCATCTGTAGTTTCAACTACTTGGTACGCTGAGGAGGGAGGATTTGAGCCAGGGAGTCTGAGGCTGCAGTGAGCTGTGATTGCATCACTGCTCTCCAGCCTGGGTGACAGAGCATGACCCTGTTTAAAACAAACCAAAAAGGTATGTAAACTATAAAAATATATGACACGATAATGTAGACAGACCAAAATGTAGTCAAAATATTTAAAGCTAAACCAGAAATATATAAACCAACTTAAAAATAGTAACTCCCTGTATGGAAAGAAGATGGGAAGGAATGATTGGAGGCTCTAACTTTATCTGTGATGTTCTATATTCTTTTTAAAAATCAGAAATGAATATAAAAAAATCAATATTTACTAATTCTTGATGGAGCATTTATGCATCACAAAATACCTTTGTATTATGAGTGACCATATGGATAAGCTCTTTCTTTTTCAGATATGGAGATGGAAATTGAGACAGTTTATGGACTGCAAGATGAGAGACAAATAGTAGCATAACTAGGCAAAGAAATTCATTTTCTCCTATCTCCAAATTCAGTATTTTTTTCAATGAAATTATGCTGACTTTAATCAGGTAGGTTTTATGTGTTATTTTAATGAGGTTCAATAGAAATATTATACCCCCATTCAGATTTTTTTCTTTTGATGAGTACCCCAGTGTCTTTCTTATTTGTTTCATTCTGCCCTATAATAATAAGAGTTATTTACATCTCTATCTTTCCTACTCTAACAGTCCCTGGATTTCAGGGATCATGCTTTAATCATCTTTTTATCTCCATTCATCAAAGTATCTTATGCAAAAAAAGACATTCAATACGTGTTTGATGAATCAAATACATTGGTTTATTCATCCAACAGGTTGAACAAACATGTTTTGAACATTCATGATAGGTCATGTACTATGCCATGCACTGGGCTAATTGTCACAGGTAAAATGGGTGAAGGTTTAAGCTATAAAGAGTTATTTAGATGCTTTGCAACTAGCATTCATTTTGGAGTTTCTGTTACCATCACTAACCTATTTCTATAGAAATCCAAACACATAAGGAATGCAATGTTCTCAGATTGATGAGCTAAATCTAAAGAGCTAAATCTAAAGAATCTAAAGAGAAGGCACATGTTGGTACGATTGCTCCTCAAATAATCAATATGTTTTTGCTAATTTTACAGCATGAAAGAATTTATGTACCAGAGTAAAGCTAATCAACCCCAAAATAAAAATCTCCATGCCTTTCCTCTATTTCCATCCTTTTAAAATTTTAATGATGTAAAAATAAGATACTCACAACACTGATAACACTTTAAAAAACTTTAGTGTTTCACATGGTAGTTTACTTCTGGGTGAGAAAGAGTAAGCCCATTCTATCCTGTCTCTTTCACTAAATACAGCTATGCAAACTGAACAGAATGCATGAAGTAGCTATTTAAGGAATGGAGAGTAAATAATATCTGATAGATTTGGACGACTAGAATTGAAAGTACCACCAAACTATTGATTAGTTTATCTTTTTTTTTTTTTCCCCTAGTCTTCACAATCTCAACCCAACACAATCCAAAACTAACAGGGCAGCTCCAGGGAAAGGTCTCTAGTTCCGGCTCAAATAGAGAAAAAGCATCTCCCAGTAGTCAGAAAAGAATGAATGAAATTCATTTTCATTTATGCGTGACAATTATCCCAGTGCATGGCACAGTACATGACTTTCAATGAATGTTCGAAACATGTTTGTTCAACATGTTGGATGAATAAACTAATATATTTTATTCATCAAACATATATTGAATGCCTTTTGTGCATATGACACTACGATGGAGATAAAAAGATGATGAAATTTCTCCATTTTTCTTTTCTTTTTTCTTCTGTTTTTTCTCACCTCAGCCCTGAAGCAATCACCAACAGTGGTGGCACCAACAATGGCAGAGATAGGAGCCAACAAGAGCCTAGTTTTCTTAGAGAGAGTAATCTTTCTTATAAGAAAAACTGTGATTTGAAATGGATAAATCAAATCTTCATTGCTTTTTATTTCTGTGTATCCTTGTATCGCATTGTGCAAGATGCAGGCACAATCATGTGAAATGTATGATAGACTAGGGCAAATAAAATCCCAGCTTTCTGACAAGGGCAAAGTAAAGGAAAGGATTGCAGAACCATAAAGCAGAAGAAGGATAAAAGAGGAAAACGTTCATGAAAGTGACCCCATAAGTTGTCTTTGAAATTTCAGCCTCACCCTCAAGCTGCATATACATGGATCTGATCTTAACAGCATTCCATAGACTTTGAGAAGTAAACAATGGAATAGACTACCACTCAGGTCCCCAAATGGCCAGGGAGTATTATAACCATGGAACAAATGTGCAAAATGTTGCAAAAAGTTTGAAAATGAAATTGACGTTGAAACCATAATCACAGAAGTCTTGTCAAAACTTGTGGCCTGAATCTAACCACACCAAGGGCCTGCTCAAAATTTAAAAGTAATAATAAAGTAAAATTTCCCACAGGACTTAAAGAAGACTCCAAATTTTTTCTTTTTTCAGACAGGGTCTTGATCTGTCACCAAGGCTGAAGGGTAGTGATGTGATCATAGCTCACTACAGCCTTGAACTCCTGACTTAAGGAATTCTCCCATCTCAGCCTCCTGAGTAACTAGGACAGCAGGCACAGACCCCCAGGCCTGGCTAATTTTTTTAAAACTTTGTGGAGATATGGTCTTGCTATATTGCCCAGACTAGGCTCCAGTGATCCTCCCATCTTGGCCTCCCAAATTGCTGAGGTAATAAGTGTGAGCTACCATGCCTGGGCTGACCTAGTGTTTTATAACATAATGCTCAAAATGTTCAGGAGACCATCTAAAATTACTTGGTAAGCTAAGAACCAGAAAAAGACAGTGACAGATGTCAATGCCAAGATGACACAGATATCAGAACTGTATCATAAAGGACTTTAAAACAGCTATGATATGCTTTAATATTTTATAGTGAATGCTTTTGAAACAAAGAAAGAAAATTTCAAAGAGAAGATATTAAGAATAACCAAATAGAATTTTAAGAACTAAAAAAATCATTTAGTAGTCAAGTTCAATAGACAACTGGAGATAATAAAAGTAAGAGCCAGATAACTTGCACATAGGTCAATAAAAAGTATTCATTCATGGATACTCTTCAGCCATAAAAAGAGAATGGAATACTGTCTTTGTCAGCAACTTGAATGAAACTAGAGGCCATTATTCTAAGTGAAGTAACTCAAGAATCAACGAACTACCTCATGTTCTCAGTAATAAGCAAGAGCAAAGCTATGGGTACACAAAGGCATTCAGAGTGGTGTAATGGTCATCGAAGACCCAGGAGGGAGAAGGGTAGGAGGGGAATGAGGGAGGAAAAGATACCTATTGGGTACAATGTACACTACTCAGGTGACAGGTGCACTAAAATCCCAGACTTCACCACTATACAATTTATCCACGTAACCAAAAACCACTTATACCCCTGAAGCTACTGAAATCAAAATAAATAAAAATAAAAATAAAGAATCACCACTGTAAAAAAAAAAAGTATTCATTTAGAACTAACAGGAAAAAAATTTCTAAAATGAGCATGTGAGACCATAACAAAGTATAAATATTCATATTATTATAGTCTAAGGAGGGATGAATAAAAACTGCAATATAGAAAAAAAATATTTGAGGAAATAGTCAAGGAAAACTTCACAAATTTGGTGAAAGACATGAACCTATCAATTTAAATTGAGAGGTCAGCAAACTTCTAAACTCATAATAATTTATACACAAACACATTATAATCAAACTGCAGACAAGCTAAAGACATATATCTTGAAGACAATCAAAGAAAAATAACATATTACCTAGAGGGGAACAATGATTCAAATGTCTTTGGATTTCTCATCAGAAACCATGGAGCCATATATGCAAAAGGGTTGTAAGCAAATGAGCACTAAGTAAAAAAATTACCATCTTGCTATTTATTCTTAAAAGCACTGATGAAATAAGATGTTTACTAAAGTAGTATTGGTTGTGAAAATAATACAAAATTTCTGACGTGCATATGCAACCTAAAATATGAAATCCAGAATATAGTTTGTTCAATTTTTATGGAAAGTGACATTTAACAAAGAGTAAAGCAAGAATATTTTATTCCCCGATTTTTGTGTGCTTAATCAGTCTTTACTTAGTTCTCATCATTACTGTAATAGGTACACAAAAGTTCAACTTTTAAGCCAAAGATTGCGTTTATGAATTCTGTAACTTAGTACTGTATTTTGCTTTAAAGCCTGAATATTAAAACTTCAAGTGAAATTTCTTGTCAAATAGTTATAATTTCTTTGAAATGCCGATTTACTAATGTAACTTGGGCAGTCAGTTTTGCAAAGTGGGCTATATCTGCACTGCAATGAGTTTATACTGATTGTTTAGTATATAGAACACAACTTAGTTTCCTTATTTGCAATCTGGGTAGACAGATTGAAGTCTTTTACTGATTTTTTTAAAGATGAATTGTTTGATTTCTTACAAATCAAACAATTGAGTTTTGAGAGTTATGTTAATACAATTTCTTCATTAGATAGGTCATATTCAGATATCTTCTCTCAGTCCTTAGCTTAATATTTATTCTTTTCTCAGGAACTTTGGAGAGCAGAAGTTTTAAATTTTGATGAGGTCCTGTTTATTGTGGTTTTTTATTTCTATTATGTATTATGCTTTTGTTGTAATGCCTCAGAACTCCTTGACTAACCTAGGTCACAATGATTTTTCTCCTTTATATTCTTCCAAAAGTTTAATAATATTATGGTTTAAATTTAGATCTATGACTATTCTAGTCAATTTTTGTACAAGCTATAAAATGTAGGTCAGTGTTTTTTCTTCCATATGGATATTCAATTTTTTCAACACTACTTGTTAAAAAGATGACTCTCTCTCCACTGAACTGCTTTTGTGCCTTTGTCAAAAATTAGTTGACCGTATTTCTAAATCAATCTGTGATCCCTTTACTTTGTTCAATAATCTAGGTATTCATTGCTTTATCATTATCATTTGAATTATTATAGGTTTATAGTAAGTCTTAAAGCCAGATGTGATTCCTCCAACTTTATTCCTCCTTTTCAGTATTGTTTTCACTATTTTGTCTTTCCATATAAATTGTAAAATCTGTTTTTCATATTTAAAAACAAAATCTTAGATACTGATTGCAACTGCATTAAATCTTATATTATTCTGAGTAGAAATGACTATGTTGAGTCTTCTGATCTATAAACACTATGCTTCTACATTTATTTAGATCTTCTTTGATTTCATTTATTGGAATTTTTAAAAATTTAGAGCATACAGATCCTATGCAAGCTTTGTTATATTTATATCAATTATTTAATTTTGGAAATATTGTAAATGGTTTGTTTTACAATAATTAGCTGCTCATCTATGGTAACACAGGCAATTTTGGTTGTTCTTGCATACTTCAGCCATACTAAGCCCACTTATTAGTTCTAGAAATATTTCTATAGATTTCTTGAGATTTTATATGTAGAAAGTCATGCCATATGTGAATAAGAACAGTTTTATTTCTTCTATTCCAATCTGCATGCTTTTTCTGTACTTTTCTGGCTTTATTGCACTGTTTAGAATTCCACAGGCCGATGTTGAATAGCATAGCGTGAACATCTTTTCCTTGCTCCCTCAGGCTGTGGCCAGCTCTCCAAAATGACGCAATGCTAGCTATTGGAAGATAAGCAGAAATGCACAGGAATGGTCATATTGTCCAAAGGAACATGGATGGAACCTTTACAGCATCTGTTATAGAAACTACAAGAAATGCATCTTTACTCAGAACACAAGGTAGTCAAAAGCAGAAAGTTGGGAAAAAACATATCTCAGGCAAATTCTAAAGGAAGGGAAGGTAGTATAAGATATATAGCCATATTAATATTAGATAAAGTAGAATTTAATGCAAGGAGAACTACCAGAAAAAATTAAGAATATTTCATAATGATAAAAGTTTTAGTCTACTAGAAAATGTAACAATTTTAAATTTGTCTGCTTCAATCCCATAATCTCAGAATATATTAAGTAAATTAGATATAACTTCAGAGGAAATACACAAATCATAGAGGTTTTAACACATCTCTTTTAGTAACTGATAGAACAGATAAAGTTACAGAAGACCTAAACAAACCATTTAACAAATACCAAATAACTTCAAAGTACAAAGTCATTTCAAACAGACCTGCAGCATATTAAAAAAATGTTTCATGTGATCAGCCTTAAAGTCTCGGAAAATGTTAAAGGCTTTAAATCATGTACAACAAAGGGGACTTAACTTAGAAACTAATAAAAATAACTAGAAAACATCTCCTCCCAATGTTTGGAATATGTGACCTTTTTAAAAATAGATCAAAGAAATAATCACAATGGAAATTATAAAATAGTTTGAGTATGACCATGAAAATATGGCATATAAAAACCAGTGAGATACAGTTAAACTCCCCTAAAGGGGCGTAGGTTATAGCCTTAAAAGCACATATTAAAAGTTTACAAATGCAAAAATCCATGATTGAAAAAGCCATCACAAGAACATGGAAAAGGAAAACAAATAAAACCTAAAAGATACAGAAGGAAGGAAATAAAGAGCAAAGATGAATGAGATAACAAAAAAAATACAGCCGAGAAGACCAGCAAAGGCATTTCCAAAGGTCCACTTGATGTTGGTCATTGTAAATGTAAAATAACATCTGCCAGCATAACGTGTACATGTATGTTTCCATTAAATTCAGCTTCCCAAATGTAGTCAGTGAAAAAAGGGACTGTTGCCTTTACTAGTGCTGGTGTTTTTCCAAAAGACAAGAACTGAAAATAAAGAGGGACAGGAGAGAGGGAGATGGGTATGGAGGGAAGTTTTGATAATGAGACTGTTACAGCTAAAATAGGTAAGGAAGAATGTAAAGAAATGGCATGATTGACAAATGATGTAACATCAATGGACTGAATAGGGCAGTGTAAGAGTGGAGGGTTGAAACTGAATCATGAGAGGAGTGGTATAGTTTTCACTAACAACATTCTTTGTGTCATAATCTCTGGGAATAAATACATTGAGTTATAGTGAAAGTTTGTTGGATAAGAATGGAGGTTTGAGTTTTAGTCCAAGGTAACAGAATATTTAGAATTACGAGAAGATAAGTATTCGTAAAGGAATTCCCTTCATAAGGGGAACATCACACCCCGGGGCCTTTTGCGGGGTGGCGGTGGGGGGGGAGGGATAGCATTAGGAGATATATCTAATGTAAATGACGAGTTAATGGGTTCAGCACACCACAGGGCACATGTATACATATGTAACAAACCTGCACGTTGTGCACATGTACCCTAAAACTTAAAGTATAATAAAAAATAAAAAGAAATTCTCTTAAGCACTATAACTTCATGTCATGACTCATACAGATTAAAAATCTCAATATAGATATCTCTAATATTTACTCCCTTCAACAATTATTGTAATCTCTCTATATATTCTAAAGATTTTATAGAACAAATCTATGGCTTCTTCAAATGTATATTATCAGTGCCACTTTCAAATAGACTTTCTGAAATTTTCTAACTTAGGACTACAATGTCCCTTCTTCCTCTAAACAGCCACTCAATGTCTCATTTTCTATGCTTAGAGGTCCAAGACTATGGTTTACTTTCATTTTAAAGAAAACTTACTGAAATAAGATTTCGATATCAGTGTTATTTATTCTCACCATAAGAATTGTAGAAATATTTTTTATTAAACAACAATTGCTGTTTATTTTGCATGCTGCCAAATGATACTCCTGGATTTATTCACTCATACATGCAATGCATGCAATAATATTTATTGAGCTCTTTTCTACATACCTGGTATTTTTCTAGATAATAAGCAATGACAGTGAATAAAAAAGACCAAGTTCTTACCCTTATGAATCTTACATTTTAATTGGAGGAGACCAGTGATAAAAATAAATAAAAGCCAGTGAATTTGAATGCTATAAAATAAAAGCAAGATAAAATGATAGATGGAATAACGGTGGTCTTCTTTTATATAAGGTGGTCAGAAAAGACCTCACAGAAGAGGTAATTTGAGAACAGAGACCAAAATAAAATGAGATAGTAAGTTATAGGGATAAGGGAAAACTCACAGAGTCAGAGAACTGTTCCTAGTAAATGCAAAGGCCTGAGACAGGAACATACCTTGTTTGAGGAATGGTTGAAGCAAGCTAGTATGGCTGGTACAGTGAGCTCATGGGAGAATGCTAGCTATAAGGTATGAGAGGAGAAACTGGAGTTTGGATAAATAAATCACATATGGCCCTAAGTTAACAAGTTGCATTTTATTCTGAGAGAGCTGCGGAAGGTTTTGGAAAATTTTGAGCTTAGGAAGTTATTCTATTGGAATTGCATTTTTTAAAGAAACACTGGCTTCTTTAGAGAGAATACATTGTAGGGAGATAAAAGCAAATGGATGAAGACCAGTTAGTAAGCTGTGGTAATAGTTCAATTGAGATAATAGTATATTTGTATCAAGGAAGATATGAAAAGTAATTAGATCCTGGTTGATTTTAAAGAGAGAACACACACATTTTGTCACTAAATTGGATTGAAATTGAGAGGGGATTTTGAGAGAAGGAAATGAATCAAGGATGATTCTATGTTTTTTTTCCTTAAGCTACTAGGTGAATGCAATATCCATTTACTGAAATGGAGATGACTGAAAAAAGCAGAGTGAAAATCAAGATTTCACTTTTGGTGGATTGAATCTGAGATGTCTTTTATACATCCAAGTGCAGAGATTGAATATGAGTCTGAATTTCATGAGAAAGATCAGGGCTGAAGACGGTATTTAAAGCAATTGAATTAGATGAGTACACAGGGTGAAAGTAGATAGAAAAGAGATAAAATCTGAGAATTGAGCATTGAAGATCTGTGATATTGAGAGGCTGTGAAGATGAGAGTGATTCACCAAAAGAGATGGTAAAGAACAACCAGAGTATAGGAGAAAGAAAAAAAGGGAATATTGTCCTGGAGGCTAAATGAAGAAAATATTTCCAGAAGAAGTCAAGTATGGATTTTGCTATTATCAAATAAAATAGGAGAAAGATAAGCCAATGGACTCAGCAAGGTGAAGTTTACTTGGTGACAATAACGACAGAAGATCTGATGAATTTATGGAAACAAATCCTGATTGGAGCAGAGTCAAAAGAGAGAAAGAAAAATAGAGACAGTGAATATAGACAATATTTTAGGACATTTTCTCTAAAGGAGGGCAGAAAAGTGGGGTGGTACCTGGATAAAGATATCGGGATAAGGTAATTTTTTTTAAATAGAAGACATTGCAAGCGAATTAACGCAGGAACAGAAAAACAAATACCACATGTTCTCACTTATAATTGGGAGCTAAACATTGGACTAATCATAGCTAATCATAGCCATAAAGATGGCAACAATAGACACTGGGGACTACTAAAGAGGGGAGAGAGGGAAAGAGGGAAAGAAGGGCTGAAAAACTAACCATTGAGTACTACGCTCAGTACCTGGGTGATGGCATGAATTGTACCCCAAACCTCAGCATCACACAATATACCCATGTAACAAACCTGTACATGTACCCCATGAATCTAAAATAAAAGTTGAATTACAAAAAAAAGACATTGCAGAATTTTTACACAGAGAATCAAAAAATTAAGTAGGGAGGAGGAAATCAATTCTCTAAGATGGAAAAGGATCAAGTGTAGGAGCAATATTCATAAGTGAGTCAGAGGAAATGTCATTTACTGCATATATGGAGAGACGGACCTTAAATAGAAGCATGGAGAGTCGTCTGTTCCAGTTAGAGTGAGACAAGGTATATGAGTTTAGATGAAAGTAGGTAGTTTTAATGCTAGAACTATATACACATTACCTTCTTATTGTATCTCTTTCAATAGTAAAATATGGAGCAAGGTTATTAGCTAAGAATAGAGGAAGGCTGTTAAAAGTTTCGGAAATGAGAAGATATAAAATAGTTGTCTCAGAAAATGAGAGAGTGAATTGACTTGGGAAATATGAGAGGATTTCCAGATAACCCAGTGGCCAACCAAAGGTTTGTGGTCATAATTTTAAACTGAGTTCGGCTAAGAGTAGTCGCTCACGCCTGTAATCCCAGCACTTTGAGAGGCTGAGATGGGAGAATTGCTTGAGGCCAGGAGTTCGAGACCAGCCTGGACAACAACATAGTGAGACCCTGCCTTTACAAAAAATTTTTAAAATAGACAATCAGTTGGATGTCATGGTGCACACATGTGGTCCTAGCTACACAGGAGACTACTAAGGTGGAAGCACTGTTCAAGCCCAGGAGTTCAGGGCTACAGTGAGCTATGATCACGTCACTTCACTCTAGTCTGGATGACAGAGACTCTGTTACTAAAAAAGTAAAAAGAAAAATAAAAAAATTAAGTGAGTTCAGTCAACCTGGATATTTTTCTCCAGTTATATTGTAGGTACTAAGAAGGTGGGTCAGTCGATGTGGCGGTCTTGTCAAGTTGGTGTGACTGAAGGGAGAAAAGGAAAACAAAGATGAGAGAGATATCTGTGATCGGTCTATTGAAGCAAAGACTGATAAGGAAGAATGTGAGGAAATGAGTCATGCAGAGCGCTAATGTGGTGTGTCAATGGATTTGAGGGCCTGGTGGAACAACAAAAATAAAGGGAGGCACCATAAAAGGGGAGTCTGCCTGTGGAACATTGAAAATGGAGATTATAAAACGAATGCTGTTATTGCAAATGGCAATAGCTTTAGTCTAATCATAGAAATGGGTTAGCTGATGTCATTAGAAGACAAGATAATTGGAGGTGAGGAGACCCAGAATACAGGAAGGATCGTTTTGTGGATATTGAAGTCATCAGTTATAATGACAGGAGTGGTGGTGAAAGAGGATTAAGCAGGTACTAAAATCTTCAGTGGAGGGAGTGGGAGCAATTACCAACAGGAGAGCAGATGACTGCAGCAAGGAAGGTTAATGGGGTTTTGTTTAATCATAGGCATTTCAATGGAGCTGGCATATGAAATAAGTAGGAGAAATTGTCTTGAAGTAGCAGTGAATAGCCAGAACTGTATCTACTCAGTCTCTAAGTCCAGTGCCACATGAGGTGAGAGAGAAAATGCAACCACCATTTGAGAATTCTGCAGGGCAAGCAGAGGCCTCAAAAGAGAGCTGGATTTTATTTAGAGCCTTAAGAGAAGAGTTTGAGGATACAAAGGGCTTTATTGATTACGGACCGTGAGTTATGCAGAAAAAAAATTAGAATGTCATGTTTGGATGTAAGACTGAGTCAGAGCAGAGGCTGTGCAAAGCTATATGGAGTGCAGGTAAGGAAAGACGACCCATGAATTGTGCCTTTCAGGGTTGAGGGGGTTAAACAGACAGGCATATGATGGGTTACTCCTGATTATATCTTGGAGGCAGGTGGATCATCAGTTTAATTGCATGCTACTAAAATGGGTGACTGGTTTTAAGCACTTTGATATGGAGAGAACTCAGTGAGTTATGCAGGACAGAGCTGTTGTCTTGCCAGGATGATGCGGCATAGAAGAGATGATTTTAAAGAGTCCTCTCCCTTAGTGTATCTTTCACGTAACTGTATTCCCATAACAATATTACTTTATCTCATTAAATTTAAAAATATATATCCTAAACAGAAGTGTTCTTCTAAATGAAATGACCATGACCATACAGCATACTGAATGCTTTCCAAGTTCCAAATTAAAGAAAAACTTTATTCTTCTGTTATGTTTCTAATTGTAGTTCAGCCAAAGGAGCGAGACATGTGTTCAACATGTTTTCTCTATTTTCCTTTGGTTCTCTAAGATGCTGACAATTTCTAAGGAAACTAGTTGAAGTAATTTGGCCTCAAAATTAGAGTGAAAGTCACTGAAATTTCCAAAACACCCTAGAAGCTTTTCATTCATATTTTACCTATGCCTTCCTTCTTTACTGTCGTTTTTTCTCTTCGAAGAAGACAATGATTTTGAGATTCTCTGACTAGTAAAACCTTATCCTAAGACCTTACCCTGGTATTATTCTGGCTTTTAATTTTAGTGCTAGAAATTTAAATTAAGCATCCCAATCAAAAGTTCTGATCCCAGGTGGAAAAATATTGTTCTCGCCAAAAATCATTAAAAGCTAAAGAACTAAGAACCCAAAAACTGAAGAATAAAAATACTTTGAACAACTAGGATTTTCAGTTAATTTTGGAGAAGCACTCATGGGCTTAAAGCATCTCCAATCATTTTTATCTTGATATCCTCCAGGGATTGAGTGCTCACTGCAAAGCAGTGTATCTGCAAACTTTTACTTAGATACACTGTTAAGTATACAGATTTTCATTTGGTTATTTTTTTTTTTTGAGGTAAAAGATAATACTTCTCAAAATTTAGGAAGACCTTTTTGTTGTTCCTTCTGTTTGGGCATAAAATATATTTGGCCTCATAATGGATTTGGTCTTTAATTAAATCTTGCTGTCCCTTAAAGAGAGTGGTTCAGGTATGCTCTTCCCCATACTCCTCCCTCTGCATGATTATAGTAATACATGCATTTTTCATTACATGTAGAACACAGAAAAGTTAAGATAAGTACATACTGGCCAGGTGCAGTGGCTCATGCTTGCAATCCCAGCACTTTGGAAGGCCAAGGAGGGAGGATCACTTGAGCCCAAGAGTTCAAGACCAGCCTGGGCAACATAGTGAGACTCCATCTCTACAAACAAACCAGCCAGGTGTGGTGGTACCTGCCTGTAATACAAGCTACAGGGAAAGCTGAGGTGAGAGGATCGCTTGAGCCTGTTAAGGGTGTAGTGAGCCCTGACAGGCCTACTGTACTCTAGCCTGACTGACAGAGAAAGAGGAATGAAGGAAGGAAAGAAGGAAGGAAGGAAGGAAGGAAGGAAGGAAGGAAGGAAGGAAGGAAAGAAGGAAGGAGGGAGAGAGGGAGGGAGGGAGGGCGAAGGGAGAGAGGGAGGGAGGGAAGGGGGAAAGAGGGGAAGGAGGGAAGGGGGAAAGAAGGGAGAGGTAGGGAGGGATAGCGGGGAGGGGAGAGTGGGCTGCGGGGAAGGCCAGCTTCGCCATTACTCCACAAACTTCTGCTGAGTTTTCTCTGTGATGAGATCAGGACAGCTCTTACCTGGAGGACTCTGAACCTGACTCCCACCTCATGTTTATTTCATGTTACATGCATGAAATAAAATGCATGTAACAATGTTTTGAAGACCTCACCCATATTGCATAAGTATATCTAGGTAAGTTTGTTCTCACTTCTGTATAGTATTCTATCTTAGGTATCTGCCACATTTTACATATTTTCTTCCCTGGAATGACTAATATGTTGGCTTCCAATCTTAGCAATAAGTGTTCTGTATGTTTCTTTGTGCTTCTACGTGACAGTTTCTCTGAAGTGTGAATACCTAGGAGCAGAATTTCAGGGTTCTAGGGAATACACATAATTAGTTTCACTAAGTACTGCCAAGTATTCTCCAAAATGTCTATACTAATTATATTCACATCAGCTTTGACAGCATGTTAATATTAGTAATTACCTATTCATAACAGCATTGCTATTGCTCATTATTTTTATTATTTTAATGGTGAAATTTTAATTTTGATATCAAAGCTCTGGAAATTTTTAATATGATTGTGGATGTAGATATGGGAGGAATTTTTGGTTTTATTTTCCTCATTCACTGTCTGCAGACCACACTTTCTTTGCTCAACTCAATGTGTAAGAGTAAAGTTCAAACTCCTGTTAACATCTGCTTTTCATTTATAAATTTGCTTTTCTTTAGTTAAATGTTCTTTTAGGCTAGAGTTTCTACATTGATTGTGATCATTAGCATTTGAAATGTATCAGTTATGCTAAATTCCTCAGTGTTGAGTAACATTTAGAGAAATATGGAAACCTGTAAGTTGCTTGATGACTTTAATTATGATACAAGTCTTTCTTATACAAAGAATTCATCTTTGCAAATTATAAATAAATATAAGCAAATAACATAAAGAATCCTAATTTTTCCCTCTTCAGAAATTAACAGTAGTTTAGCTAAAAGCCTGAGATTTCTTGTTTGTTAAGGTGTCATTTATCATTAATATCTGTGTTCTTTGGGCAATAGCTTTTATTCTTTTAGGTACAGATATATCAAAATTCCTCCCCACTCCCCGAATTCTTATACACTATTGGTAGAAATGTAAGTTACTTCAGCCACTGTGGTGATTTCTCAAAGAACTTGGAACTACCATTCAACCCCACAATCCCATTACTAGTTATATATTCAAAAGAAAATAAATCATTCTACCAAAAAGACACATACTTATATGTTTATCATAGCACTATGCACAGTAGCAAAGACTTGGAATCAGCCCAGGAGCCCATCAACAGTGGATTGGAGGCTGGGCACGGTGGCTCACCCTTATATTCCCACACTTTGGGAGGCTGAGGTGGGTGGATCACCTGAGGTCAGGAGTTCGAGACCAGCCTGGCCAACATGGTGAAACCCCCGTCTCTATTAAAAATACAAAAATTAGTCAGGCATCATGGCACGTGCCTGTAATCCCAGCTCCTTGGGAGGCTGAGGCACAGGAATCATTTGAAGCCGGGGAGGCAGAGGTTGCAGTGAGCTGAGATCACACCACTGCACTCTAGCCTGGGCGACAGAGTGAGACTCTGTCTCAAACAAAATAAAACAAACAGTGGATTGGATAAAGAAAATGTGGCACATATACACTATGGAACACTACATAGTCACAATAAAAGATTGATATTATGTCCTTTGCAGCAACATCGTTGCAGCTGGAGACCATTAGCCTCAGTTAATTAACACAGGAATAGAAAAACAAATACTGCATATTCTCACTTATTGTAAGTGGAAACCAAACATTGTGTATTCAGGGACATAAAGATGGCAACGATAGACACTGCAGAAAACTAGATGGGGGAGAGAGAGGAGGTTGAGTAACTATCAGGTACTACCCTAAGTACTGGGGTGGTGGGCTCAAACTTACCCCAAACCTCAGCATCATGCAATATATACATGTAACAAAGCTGCCCATGTACTCCCTCAATCTAAAATAAAAGTTGAAATTATAAAATAAAACAGAAATTCCCCTCATATCTGTTAACATGTTCTTACATTTAAGATTCCTTTAAAAAGAAAAGGTATTTGGCAGGACAATATTAAAGATAAAGATTGCCGCTTTAATTTTGATTAATCATTTGGGGTTAAGATTCTATAATCCATAATTCGAGTACTGATGAGAGACTGCAAAAAAAAAATGGGCCAAATTAAAAAATATATACTGGTTACTCAGAAACACTGCCCAGTTTTTCTTTTTGAGGCAACTTTTTGCTCCCAAATTTCCTATACTTCTTGAAAAATAAAAGTCTATTTAAGAATAATTACATGCCAGGTCATTTTGCTTATTGATGATATGGTTCTTGACATTAGCACAAATTATAATAATCAAAATAAAATGATCCCTAAATTTCTGAGTCAATCTCAAAAGACTTTTAAATTTTAGGTATCTGAAAGCCCTTATACTACCATTACATTCATTGCGGGGGTTCATCATAGAGGAAAGTAATAGAAGAATTTAGTGACTTATACAAAATAGGTTATGTGTATGTATATATATATATAGAGAGAGAGAGAGACGGAGAGAGATGGAGAGATGGAGAGAGACAGAGAGACAGAGAGAGAGAGAGAGAGGCTGCATATATCCCATTTAAGTATGTGGTGGGGGAGGTCTTACTTATTCTGGAACATGGTTATGGCTAGCACAAATGTATTAACGCCCTTGCAATGATAGAAGATGAGGTTTTAAGGATAGGGAATGAGGCTTTGGCTTTGTTTGTCCTTTGCAAGTAGCACTTTCAGGGTCTAAGGGATCCACCCATTAGGAAAAGTCTGCAACAAGGTATTTTTAGCTTCTTTGAATCTAGTTTTTGTTTAAAGTCTCTAATAATATTTTTTTAAAAATAGATCACACCTTGGGAAAATTGAACACTTCAATTTGTACCAACCTCTTGGTGTCAAAATGCAAAACCAAGAAACAAATATAGAAAATATAAACACAAATACATGAGAGGCCAGTCTCACACTCCAAGCCACATGAGATTCCATCAGAAAAAAAGTCTGGGTAAAAATAAACGTGAACTCAAACATTACAAGGTATAAAGAGAAGCAGCTGATCAAAAAAGAAGAAAATATAAAAGAGGAGAATTAACATGCTAATATGTTTGAATGAGAGAGCAACTGATTTTAAAATAAATATATTTTAAATGATTTGCTGCTCTAAAGAAGGAGTCTAAATGTTAAGCCAAATTTGAAAATTAAAGGAAACTTGGAGAAATACATAAGGTTTAAAAGTCATTAAAGGAATTAAGCAGCAGATTAATAATAGAGTCCATTTTTGAACCAAAGCCAGATCAAAAAGAAAAACAAATTAGAACATATAAGATATAGAGATTTTAAAACATTTAAAGAAATATTAATAGATGTGGAAGTTGAGAGACATAGAAGATAGAATGAGGAGAGGTATCAGTCAAACAGGAATTCTGGAAGTAAAGAAAAACAGAAAATGGGAGAAAGGTACGATTTGACTAATTAAATGAAGTGATTTTGGCCAGGCCCGGTGGCTCACGCCTGTAATCCCAGCACTTTGGGAGGCCGAGGTGGCCAGATCACAATGTCAGGAAATTGAGACCATCCTGGCTAACATGGTGAAACCCCATCTCTACTAAAAAAAAAAATACAAAAAATTAGTTGGATGTGGTAGCACACGCCTATAGCCCCAGCTACTTGGGAGGCCGAGGCAGGAGAATCACTTGAACCCAGGAGGTGGAGGTAAGCCAAGGTCGCGCCACTGCACTCCAGCCTGGGCAACAGAGTGAGACTTAGTCTCAAAAAAAAAGAAAAAAAAAAGAATTTTAACAAGTGCTTCTTACTAGAAGTATTCAAAAAAAAATGCTAATTCCCTGCTCCTCTTTCCCGCTATTTCTTGCTTTCTAATTAAAAACTGAAATTAAAATTTAAGATTGTTTCGATACCTTCTCCTACAGGCTTGTTTCCTAGTTTATGCCCAGGACTTTACATATGCTATTTGTTCATTCTAGTAAGAATGCTACAGTATTGCTTTATTACTTCCATTCATCAGAAGAAGAAACTGAAATTCAGAGAGGATAATAACTTGCATCAAATCACAGTGCTGGGATTCAAACCTCATATATTTCACTCCAAAGCATTGTGTTTTACCTCTCTGTTATGATGCTTTCATCTGCAATTTTCTAATATTAATTATATTAAATAGCAAGAAGATTACTTCATCAAAAGATGCGCATGGGATAAAGACTTTTACGTAAAACAGAGCAAAGCTCTTTATTGAAAGTAGAAATATGGAATAGAAAGCATGGACATATACATCAAATGTTGAATTTATAAAATTTTTCAAAATTACTATACCATTAATTGGAAAAAATTCATTTCTTTTCCAGATAATATCTTATAAGAAACAATACAGCCTTAAGCAATTTTTCCCTCTTCTTTATGGAAGGTAAGCTGAGTTTCTAATGGATTTGCTGGCAGCCCTGTAAGCCACTCAGCAAATGCTAGAATAGACAATTTGTGTTCTGGCTTGCTATAATCACATCAAAATTTCTGTTGTGTTTGCTCAGTAAGGGGATGCTTGCTTTCCAGTTTAACTCAAAACAAAAGGCTTGCACACAATCTTATATATGCTTAGTCTCCCATTTCTTTTGTGATGTGTATCTGTGTACACATTCCATTTATTCATTTTTTTCAATATTGTGCAACTGCTATGTGCTAAGCATTGTGTTTATTCCTGAGGATTAATTACAGTGAATATAAAAGCTTTTGACCTCACGGAGCTTACCATCTAATGGAATGGCAAGAAACAATGAAGAAATTAAACAAAATAACTATAAATTTTGATTAAATGCTATGAAAGATACAAACTTAAGGTGTTGACCTATTTTTGATAAGATGATTAAAAGATGCCTTTCTAAGTAATGATTCTAAGTACGTGAGGACCATATTTTTTAAAAACTTTTTTACATCAATGGATATTGCTCTGCCAGCCCTGATAAGAATCGCTTAATAGCTGCATTATAGGAATGGGGCAGCTTCATCACATAGCCACTAAATGCCTCTAGGCAGGCTGGCATGTTAAATATGGGACAATCAGAATTGAGAATTCAACAATAGGCAACATATCCAGCTTTCATCTTCTCTCTCCTTCCTTGTCCCATTTACCTTACTCACCATATTTTACTCCCACCCCAAATATTATCTTTACTATGTTCTGCTCCTTCAACCACTGTCAGTCCTAGGACCCACCTCACCACCGTGTATACATGAATGGCAAGTGCTTCTTCCTATCTCCAAGTCTTTGCTCATGCTTCACCTTCTGAAGGCTCTTCTCCATTTAGCCCAGTTCAATTTTCCTTCAAAGGCAAATTTACTGTGCAGTTCACCCAACAAAACATGGAAGGCAAAACTTAAAATTTATTCATTCTTTCATTCCTTTATTCAACACACTCCTTTTAACACTAGGCAATGTGCTAGATTCTGAGAAAATATGAAGTGAAAAAATATATACCATGAACATCATTTGTAAGAGATATCATGAGAAACTCTGAAATAGGTGCTTAATGAATTCAAAGTATGAAGAACAAATTTTGCATATCTTAAACAACTTGTCACAGGAAAGAATTAGGATTATTTACAATCACTTGTGCAACCTTACACAGATTACAAGAAAATGATAACATTTTAATAAATCATTATAAAAATACACACATAGAAACTGCCATATTTACTTTTTCATGTACAGGAATATATTTATCTCCTTTTTAGTCACTGAATTAATACTCACTGGTGGGTTGTGAAATATATGTACTGGGTTGCAACCAACATTATTTAAAAAATAAAATGGAAAAAGATAGAAGGTATTTAATCATATTGTATGTGCTAAGTGTGAATTTTTCATGGATATTTTGTTCCAATAATATGCATGTGTGGTACCTGGTTGTGACAGAAATTTATTTTTTTTAGTGTGCATCACAGTCAGTACAACTTTAAAGCCTCATGATTAGGCTGCTTATGAAGTCCTCCTAACTGGAGGTTAAACTTTACGCAGCAATAACTGAAGGATCAGTCATTCAACACTTTTGTTCATCAACTTTTCAATCTATAAAAGAAAGACTGCAGATCCTATTCTCTGCCAAACAGTTACTATTAACACAAGATTCCCCCATTCAAATTAACCGAAATAAAAATGTTAGTTGGCTGGAAGTTTCACTTTAAGAATAGTTTTTTTGTTGGTGGTGGTGTGTTAAGGCTGATTCTACAAAATGACTGTCATCGATTGGCAACCTTCTGCTCACCACCTTATTGATTAGCTAAAGCAAATTTTAGTTTTTCCACAAGGACAGGGCCTTGTCTTTCTTCTAAAATAATAATGCCTACTGTAGTGCCTACCATTTATTAAGTAAATAATTGCTGAATGAAAAACTCATTCAATCGGTCCATTAATTATAAACAGTGCTTTTTACAATGCTAAAACAATTCTGAACTACTTATTTTCTTTATAATCTATTTTATATGTCATTTCTATTTCAGTTCAAAATTAGTATGGCAGAGTCTAAGCTAATAAGGTTGCAATGTACATGTTGTACATCAAACAAGCAGAGACAATGTGCAATACAAAAATTACATGGCTGCCTAATATAGAGCTCCCAGCTAACATATGGGACACGGCAAGCAACTGATCCATGCCTGTTGATTTGATTTTTGATTTGACAGGTGAGTTGGAGAGCAAAGGCACTTAAGCATTCCAATCTGATTTTTCTATTTACATCATTTCCACCAGGGAGAACATGTCTCTGGTCTCACTATGTATCTAAATTTGTGGGCTTATATATCTGTATATGGTTGAAATTTTTACCTGGTTTAATGAGCAAAGTTATGTGCAACTATACCTAATAACTATTACAAACATTACCTTAAAATTAAAAACAAAAACAGTATATCATCAAGATGCTCAACCTGGTTCCTAAATAAGCTCCTTGATCATGGTTATTTTGTTTAAGCCTGATAATTAACTCTCTCTAGCCACCCAGAGAAAATAAGTAGAAGTAGCAAATTCTACCTTCTGTGCTTTCCAGTGGGCAAGAAACTATTTTCTCTGCCACTTTATCTGAAGTTAAAAGCAGTGGTTCAAACCCTGACCCCTAACTGGAGACGAATATGACTGACCTAGTTTATGCAAAAGCTGCTTTACCGTGTGGCTTTAGTGCAGACTGGAAGAAACACAGTATTAAACAGTAATCATGAGCAATATTTGATGTTAAGGATAAAGGCGGGAGTTTTTTATTTGCTAACAGAAAAAATACATGCAAAAAGGCCATTTTCTGACATAAAATATATTCTTCAGGCAAAAATATACATGTTGCTCTCTAATTGTTGCTGGTATTCTTAAACGTTGAAAGAAGCAATTTTAAATAGTGCAGTTTTATGTGAATTTTTTAAATGACAGGAATTTGATAAAAGGAAATTAAAATGATTGAAAGGTACATGTTAAAGTTTCGAGAAACATAAGAGCTGGTCAATAGGACCACAGTTTACCTATACAGCTGTATATAAAATCTCACTTCTAAAGACTGAATGTTTATGTCCCCCTCAAAATTTGTATGTTAAAACCCTAAACCTCAATGTGATGCTATTAGAGATGGGGCCTTTGGCGGGGTGGCGGGGAGGGAGGGAAGGGATTAGATTATGAGAGTGGACCCCTCATAAATAGGATTTGTGCTCTTATAAAGAAGATCTCACAGAGCTGTCTTCCCCATTTTACCATGTGAAGACACAGGGAAAAGTCACCATATATGAACCAGGAAGCAGGCCCTCACAAGGCCTTCATCTTGGATTTCCCAGACATCAGAACTGTGAGAAATATATTTCTGTTTTTTATAAGCCACTTGGTCTCTCATATTCTGTTATAGCCACCAAAATAGACTAAGACACTCACCAACCCAAATGTTTGTATTGGGTTCATATACCAGACTTGTGCAGAAGATAATGACAAAGAAAGAAGTCATATAAAGACAGACGTCTCTCTCGAATCTTGTTCTATTTGGAAAAACATGTTCATATTGGGCTCTGCTCCCTATCCAAACCCCTGATATCCAGAAAAGGGAAATACTGAGAATTAAGTCAAGGAAAGACCAAATTCAATGACATTGTTAGAGTAAACATCACCATCACTATATTTAGGGTTTCTCTGTCTTTTAGACTTATACCTTTCTGGCTAACATGAGGAGGATAAGAAGGAAAGTGTTTGATCCTATTTAGAAGGATGGCCATAGAAAATCTTGGATCTTCTGGCTTCTGTGAGTTCCTTTCAGGGCTTAAGAAGCAGCAAGTTTCTTTCCTTCACATGGTTTTTCTTAGACCTGGTTTTGGGGCATGAAATAAATCTTAGCATCCTCAACCCAAGAAACTCACAGGGTTTGGGACATGAGCATATTGGCAATAAAGAGAAAAGGCTTTGTGTTGGTCTATCCTTTGGCTCTGCCTATTGCTCTAAGTAGCTTTCAGAGATGACTGTGAGAGGACAGGATGTGTGCACTTAGGCTCTGGGTTCTTGGCCATATATTATCTCCATCCCAGCAGAGAGCCAGCCATTCTCTCTGTACCTTTCCCACAATACTGCTAAATACTGCTAACAGTTTCAATAATCTCCCTTCCCCCTGAGACTACACTCTAAACTTTACGCCCAGCACGAAAACATTTACAGTATTGTCATGTGGGGGCTGGTAACTATATGTAAACTGCCTTAAATAATAGCATATGTTCTTTAAAGTGTGTGTCTGAATGAAACCAGTTGTTTTGAAATATAACTTCTTTTGTTACCTTTAAACCACTTATAAGTGGTAAAAGTGAAGAAATGTATTTGGGAAATATTTAATCTTAAAAACTTGCTTCAAATAATTTCATTGTTCCTTTAACATAAGTACCTTATGTTTGCAAGTTTTCTAAAACTTTCATCCTATAGTCCCCATGAAGGAGAAGAGTCATAGAAAGTATATTAAAATAGATGTTTCCTCAGTGACCAATGTACAAAAATATCTCTGAATAGTTATTTGTTTCTGTTTGTATGACTTGTCTACCCAGTCTGCTTAACTCTACACACACCCACGCACACAGTTTAAACGAATCAGATATATATGTGTGTGTGTATGTATATGAAATAAGCAAGCAAAGAGGAAGTTTAACATTCAGAATATTCTAGTTTATATTTTGATACATTAGAGGAAAACATTTTTGGAAAATCTAAAAATATTATATTGTTTTCTAAGGAAAAATTATTCTTACAGTAAGCTAGATTGTCTCTGATCCAATGTTTTGGTATAAAGAACACAATATAGATATCTGCTAATTATTAACATGTGAGACCTTTCTAAGTGTCAGCTAGTGTGCCAAATGGTTCATGTACATTGTTTTCTTTAAATCTTCCAACAGCTCCCTGAGGTAGGTAACATAATTATTTCCTTTTAGAGTTAAGGAAACGAGGCTTAGAAAAAATAACTTGCTCTAGGACACATCGGTAGTAAGTAGTGGGTCCAAGACGGGTGTAGAGTCCCTAAAACATGGATTTTAACCCAGAATGCTCTGCTTAGCATTCTTGAAGGTCAAGGACTTCTTGACCTTCAAGAAGTCACTGTTTTTACTGAATCACATATTTCTTTCTCAGAAAATATCATGAGATTCTATTAAGAGATATAGACAAGCACGGCAAATTTCTCAACTACATCGTTGGAAACTAAAATATCTGAGCTGTTTCTATTTCCACACTGTAATATCATGATCTCTTTTTCTGAATATTATTCTTTTTGAGTTTCTCATGGCTGCCTTTTCTAAAAATTCAAATTTATTGTATGCCTTCCAATGTCAGCAGACAAATTACATAGAGCAATAGGTTTTTGACTAGTGTACATGGCTGGCCTGTTTGTTTCCCATATGCAAGGACAGGATGGAGAGGGGAGGAAAGCATTTGGTAGTGGGGAACGGCTCTAGCTGTGCTATAGATACCCTCACCCGCTATACTCCAATACCATTTCCCCTCCACTTTCAATGATACCCATTTACACTGAATTAAGACTATTCTGGGATTCTACCAGGCAGGTAGATTCACTTATTCTGGAAATAACTTTATTTAATCTGGTAACAGACTGCATATTTTCTATCTGCAAATGGTATATTAAAATATATTTTCCTTTTGTAGTGCCTTCTCTATTATGTTTGTTCCTATAGAATTATTTATATGCTCTCATTGTATTGGGGTCTTATGAGGGAGGTGGGCTCTAGCCACAACTTGAAATAGAAGCTCCTTACTTATTTTTAGAAACAGGAATATATTGATTTTAGAATACAGAATATTGATAGGATCAACCAAATTTTGTGGCATACGAGTGTTCTGTTGCACGTGGTTTGGAAATACATTCCATCCTAGAGCTCTGTTTTTTTGTAAGCACATCATCTTGTCAACATGTAAAACCCTCAATGTCAGGTAACATGTCTTTTATTTTTCATTTGGCCCTCAAAAATGTATACGTTGAAAGATTTAAATCTTTTGGTTAAAAGGATGAAACTAAAAGAATAACAGACAAGTTTTGTAAATCATAGAGAAACTTAGCATCTTCCCATTGTACTTCTGCAAGTACCCATCATTTATTTCCTCAGCTGTGACCTTTTCTGTGATACAAAATAGAAAGGTTAAGAACTTTTAAATATTATGTAATTTGTTACCTTTAAGAAAGGATATTTGGGGTGTATGTCTACAGTAATTAACACCTGCTTGTGTTTTATAAACATTTCTAAGTATTGAAATATACATATTCTTCAATCCAACCGCAAAACAACCTCAAGAAGTAGGACAAGTATTTTTAACTGCAACTCATAAATGTAAAGGTTAGTGACTCTGCCAAGATTTTCAGTTGGTGGTAAATCTGAAATTGAAATGAAGTCTTTTGACTCCTGGGAGATAGGTTTTTACATTAATCTACATTTTTGTTCAACAATTAAACTTCATCTATCTCTCGTAGGTAATTTTTCTAGACTTTAGGACAGGTAAGAGTATGCATATGGAAATAGAAGGATGGCAAAAGTAAAGTATGGAAAAATATTCAAATGATAAATCATAGAGGAAGTTAGAGGAAAAACAATCCAGGTTAGTAGCTGCAGGGAAATTTCAGGCTCAGCTGGTCCTTTCATAATCAGGGAGAGGAAGTCATACTCATAAGAACTGTAAGATATACCACTGCCCAATTTCAGGCCAACACACAAAAGGATGAGACTTCTCTCTTCAACCTAAATGTGGCCCATGTGTTCAGGCCAGCTCCTCTGCCTAACGTGAATATCATCCTCCTCTGTTTTCTCATAGTAAGAACTCCGGGAAAAGCTATCAGATCAACCATGTGGTGAATCCCTACTTCTTTTTTCTTATGCCTATCCCAGCTGTTACGTGACAAATTAACTGAAAAAGAAAAAACACAGATGTCCCTGTCTCTGCAGCATGGAGTCAGACAGGCCTATAAGCTGAGCACTGATCAGCACAAAAACTATGATGCAATTGCTCAGACTTTTCTTTAATTATTATAGAATTATGAGATTTTGGAGTTGGCCTAAAGACAGGAAGGGCAGGAGAAAACAGAAAAGTATTTCAGTAGTTGAGGTATCTAAAGAGAGATGTTTTTAGAGAAAAGATCATCTTTCTCTTGCCCTTTACTGGTAAGACAGAAAGGAGGGGAAGAGAGAGAAAGCACAACTTTTATGTCTTTAAGAAGTTTTCTATATTTCAGTAGACAAGAAAACTGAAAATGATAAAGAAGACACTTTATGGTTTCTAGATTATATTAATTCAGGACCCAAAGAAAAGATACTTTCTATTATTTCAAGAACTGTAACAGAGAAGTGAGAAGGTGGACAAAGACTTTTAAAAAAAAACTTTTATACACATAAGGAGTCATGCCTCCGTATGTGATGTTGTTATATTCATTACATTCAGTAGAGATAAAGAATTATCCTCCTAGTAGTTAATAGAAAATACCAGAGGAGAAGTTTTCTGGGGGTGGTAGTGTTCTAGCCAGTACATTTATTTATATCACAGTTTAATAAAACATTTCAACTTTAACAAACCAATTTTAGAAATGAAATTATGAATCATATAATTTCTGTTAGTGAAATAACTTTTGCATTAGACATTATGGGCCTAGTAAGTTGTCAGATACATGGTAGGATTAGAGGATAAAAGGAGGAAACAAAATTATTGATACCTAATATGTATACATCTATATTATTAAACACTTTGTTACTGCCTTTAGAAGAGAAGAAATAAAGGTCTCTGTAGTCTTGGTGAGGAACCTAGAGACATTGCCAAATGAATATTGAACATATGAAGAAACATACACTTTCTAACTTAGGGTAGTCTTCTCGCGTTCTCCGTCTATATTTTATCCACGTTTTAAGATCAAACTCAAATTCTGTCTCCTTCGTAAAACGTCTCTTCTTATCCAGTCTCAACTGCTCTCTGCCCTTCATCATCCAAACGGGTCTGTCTAGTTAGTGTTTGTCTGGATCCTTCATTTGGCAATCATATCCTACATTACGACGTGACTTGCTTTTTCTTGAAAATGTTTTAAACCTCCCCTTTCCAGGGAGACCATAGCTTTTTAAGAGTAGAAATAATTTCTTCTATTTTTTTTTTTCAATAAACACTCATTGATTTTTTTATTTGGGAAAAAAACAGAAAATGAGATCTAGCATATCAACAATGTAGTCAATTATTCACTGACAGCTCAGAGAGGAGAAAAATTGGTATAGACAGAAGCATTTGGGAAATCTTCAAGTAACAGATAGAACTTGAACTGGGCCCTGAAAGGTAGAATAACTGGGCAGAAAGTGCATGTTAGCTGAGGCATTTGAAGTAAACTACCTACCATGCAATTTCAACGTAGCAGGGACTTATATACTACTGCCTAAACAAAGAGTCTGTCTCCCAAGATGAACCTATGAATTACTGTTAGATGGTTCAGTATGACTTTACAGATGAGATTTTGGGGCTGCAATGAGTTGCTAGTGAGGTCATGAATATTATCATGAGCACTAATTCTAAGATATAGAATTAATAAAATGTAATAAGTTCCACTTTCCCTTTTCCCCATCTTTTTTTTTTTTTTTTTTTTTTTTGGCCCTTCTGGATACTTGTAATTGTGGTTGAAACAAAACCACATTTTTTCCATAAAAAAAGAAATAAAAATATGAAGAGATAGAAACAGCAACAGTGAAGCTAAATTGAACCAAGATTGGTCAGAGTGCTAAACACCATCTTTTTTTTTTGGGTGGTGGGTGTGGGGGGAGGAGATGGAGTCTCACTCTGTCGCCAGGCTGGAGTGTGCAGTGATGCAGGGGTGCAATCTCGGCTCACTGCAGCCTCTGCCTCCTGGGTTCAAGTGATTATCCTGCCTCAGCCTCCCAAGTGGCTGGAACTACAGGCACGCCCCACCATGCCCAGATAACTTTTTTTGTATTTTTAGTAGAGGCATGGTTTCACCCTATTGGCCAGGATGGTCTCGATCTCTTGACCTCATATCCACCCACCTTGGCCTCCCAAAGTGCTGGGATAACCGGCATGAGCCACTGCACCCGGCCTAAATACCATCTTTAATTCACAGTGCAGGGTTGTACTACATTAAAGATTTGGGATTTTTGATTGAAAATATATGTATCTTTAAGCATAAGTGATTAATAATGAAATATGATTTTAAAAGAATCCTATGTTAAATTGTAGCAAGATCCTAGCAAGAAATGCATGGCACCCTCAGCTGGGATTTTTGAGACACTCTGAATACATTCCTTTTTCTATCATCTTTGCCCTAAAGTACACCTCCCTCCCTTTGTCCAATGCCTGATATTAGCAGGTAAAAAAGATACTGTAGTCTAACAGGCCTAGTCAATTCTCTAAACTGCCTAAGCTCAGGACCCATTTAGGCAAGAAAAGGCGTTTAGCTTTCTCAGGAGTTTGTAATACCCCCAGCACATCCCATTTATGAGAGAATTGAAATCTAGGCCTATACTATAAGAGTTCCCACAGGTTCTTTTTTCCTTTATTCAAGAAGTATTATCTGGGGGAATGGAAAAAAATTATATTGATATTATTTTTAATGACAAATTATAATAGGCTGTATTTTTCATGAAAGTACCATCCAGAGGTGAGACAAATGTTAATAGGTAGGATTAAGGGAATCAAAAAGCAACGTAGAAGATCTAGGGACTAGCAACTGTGGGAAGCTCTGCACCTCTATAAAGGGTCTAGCTTTCTAGGACAGTCTTTTCCCTTATTCAATCCCGATTTCATCCAGCCCCATCTTCCTCCACAGTGCCTGAAACTAAGGTCAGTGTAGAGCCGGTATTGAGATGCAGCCTTTTTCTCCCCATTTCTAACTCCTCCTCTCTTAGCTCTTAGTTGATGCATCTTTTTTCAAACTAGTTTGATTCCCCCAATAATAAGGTTTAACAGAATTTTCTACCTCTCATATTGCAAAATTACTGCATTATACTATTGACTGTTTTCACACCCAGATGGTAGTATTAATTAATCAATACTTATAATAGGAAGATGAGGTATACAGAAACCGCTCAAGGGCACCCAGCTAATATATAATAGAAAAGGTGTTCAGTGACTACCTTTTATCTATAAAGGAAAGCCCTAACTCTTTTCATTAAAAAAGTCTTCACAACCCATCCCATCCCCTATCATGTTTCCCCTTGACCTCTAGCCACTTTCTTTATAAATTGCTATAGACTGAATTGTGTTCCCCAAAATTCATATGTTGAAGCCCTAAGTCCCAATGTAATGGTATTTGGACATGGGGGCTTTGAGAGGTAATGAGGGTTAGATGAGGCCAAGAGGCTGGGGCCCTCATGATGGTGTCACAGGATCCTTGAGGTGTCACATTTCCAGCTGGAAACCTCTGTGGCCAGTGTGCCTTTGCCTGAGTTATGGTCAGCATGCTGGACTTGTTCTACCCACTTAGCCCAGCAGGCTGCACTCAGCTCACACTACTGGCTCAAATCCCACTCCTGCCAAGGGTGAGCCAGGCACAGAGCAGTGAGGGGTGTGTGAGCAAGTGCAGGGTCTGGCCACTGTGCACAGCCAGGTACGCCAGCTGCAGCAGGGTGGGCAGCTCCAGGCACCAACTCCATCCAAGGCTGTGGCTGGACCAGGGATGCTGCAAGCAGCTTCAGCTGCAGGCACTAGGGAACACGATGGTGCCCAGAAGCCTGGAAACACCAGGAAACACAGAGCCCCAAAGAGGGCATAACAGCCCTGGCTCAGGGAGCCCCTAAGTCTGGACTCCCCAAAGAGCAACAGCTCTCTCCTTCTTATAGCTCACAAGGTGGCAAGCAGGGGACATGTTTCAGCACTATTTGTGTTACAGCTCTTTCAGTATCACCATTCGGTGGGTTTGGGATCTTGTCCCACATCCAGGAAGAATGATGTACATGGACAACTGGAGGGTAGCAAGGTGGAGAGTTTTGTTGACCAACAGAACAGCTCTCAGGAGACCTAAAGTGGGTAGATCCTTTCCACAGGTACGTTGTCCCAGTGAGAATCCAGCACTCAGCAGAGAGGAGACCTGTGGTGGGTAGCTCCTTTCTGCTGGCAGGTCATCCCGATGAGTTGAGGAAACCCTATGTGGGTGGCTCCTTTCCATAGCTGGTAGCCCTGACATCTGTGTAAGTCTGGCTGAGTCCAGGGGTTTTTGTTTGTTTGTTTTGAGATGGAGTCTCACTCTGTCACCCAAGCTGGAGCACAGTGGTGCATTCTTGGCTCACTGCAACTTCTGCCTCCCGGGTTCAAGCAATTCTCCCTGCCTCAGTCTCCCAAGTAGCTGGGATCACAGGCACCCAGCACTGCACCTGGCTAATTTTTGTATTTTCAGTAGAGACAGGTTTTTGCCATTTGGCCAGGCTAATCTGAAACTCCAGACCTCAGGTGATCTGCCCACCTTGGCCTCCCAAAGTACTGAGATTACAGGCATGAGCCACCACACAGGCCTGAGTCCAGGGATTTTATGGGCTCAGAAGGGAAGAAGTGCATGCTGATTGGTTCATGGGCAGCCATGGGCAGGCCTGGAAAAAGCATCATCCGATAGGCTGAATGGTCATCAAGGAAGTCCTCGCTGAATGAGAGGGTCAACCAGAAGTGGCACCCAGGTCCCCAGGCTTCAGGCCATTTCTGACCAAAGTGGAGTTTCAACAGGGACCGTACCTTCCCGTCCTGTCTGCCTCCCACCATAGAGGGTTGCCTGCAGGCCCATGCCAAGCCTCCCTCAGTGCCTCCCCACCAACACAACAACCCGCCTCCCAAAGTCTGGCCAAAGTCCAGAGAGGACCAAGGCGGCAGGGGACTGGCGTGTCAGTGCCATCCTGAGTGCATGCACACCCAGCTGGGTTTCGACAGCATCCAGGGTCAGCTGCAAGTTTGCTCTGCACCAGAGAGGACACAGGGTGTTGGGAGGAGGCCTGGGAGCAGGAGCAAGCACTTCCGAGCCTGAGGGAGGAAGGGGGTGCTTCCCACCCAGATAGCATGCAGAGATGCCTGGGTCTGGAGCCTCAGTTGGGCAGCTGCAGCTGTGCCCACAAGTACAGGCCTCCTGCCCCACCAACTCCCTAGGGGGCATGGCTCCCACCTGTGCCGAACCCTGCAAACTCCAGGGAGCCTGCTGCCCCAGCAGGACCTCGCCTGCTGAAGCTGGCATCCCTGCAGGCTGCTCCAGATGGGCTGCTGCAACCATCATTGGGATTAATGGCTTTACAAAAGGAAGAAAAGAGAGATTGCTAGCTCCAGCATGCAAGGACATTGCAAAAGGTGCCACCTGCAAGCCAGGAAGACCCTCACTAAAAGGGGAATCAGCTGGCACATGGATCTTTGACTTCCTAGCCTCCATAAAATAAATTTTTGTTGCTCATGTTCTCAGCATATGGTGTTTCGTTATAACAATGTGACCTAAGACCAATGTGGTATGCCTTGCTACAAAAAAAAACTATCGACCTTTCTCTGAATGTGAAAGTGATTAAAACATCATACCTTTGCTTAGTTTTCCTCTGCTTTCAGTGTTCTTTAACCACCTGCGCTTCTTCCGTGCAACCTCCCCACATTCGCCCTGAACAAGCAGGCACACCTTTTATGCCTGGTAATACTCTAAATTGCTTTTCAAAATTCAGCTCTCTACTCCCTATAAGCCCTTCCTCAAATATTTTAGGTAGAAGAAATCCTTTCCTTAGCACTATTCAAGGAGCTTTATTAGGGAGATAGATACTCTATTTCTCCAGGGATTTAGACTGATTCATCTTGGCTTATCAGCATCTAGCATGTTTTTTGCAATCTAGAAAGTTTCCAACATTTATTACATTAATGAGATAATGAATGAAAGAAGGAAAGAATGTAAATGTTTAAGTCAACCAGAAACTGAACAAAGAAACTTGTATTTCTGGAGTATATTATTTGAAATAGTCAATATTTGATGAATAAATTTCTGTTTAAGACTGAAATTGGACCTTATATTCCATTTGTGTTAGCCTGCTACTATTTAATGGCACTGTGTATATAAGATATCAGATTTTAAAAACAATGAAATATTTCAAAATATTTCCCAATTTTTACTTTTGTGTGCATTACAATGTGTTTATTTTTCTAAGAATGCTTTCAGAAATGTGATATCTCAAATAACCATGAAACTCTTCTGCAATAACATGTCCACAAAATCAAGAATTTCGCTATGTCACACCTAATCAGTGCTTCACAAATGAGGACTTTCTACATTAGAATCTCTTGTGATTAGTAATAAAATTTAGATAACTGGAATTCACCCCAGACCCCCTACATCAGATCTTTGGGGAATGAGCCCAGAAATTTTCACTTTAATATGTTCATTAGTGAATTTCCAAAAACACTTATGTTTTCTTGGATGTCAGCATAGATTGCTTTCTTATCTCCTTTAGGTTTTTATTGACAGCAAATACGTCTCAAAGATATCTTCTCTGATCACTCTGTTTGAAACTGTAACCTCCCTATCTCAATATTTTATGTTCTTTATCCCCCTTCATTACCTTATTTTTGTCCCTAAAATTGATCACTCTCTGAAACTCTCTGTATATTGCTCATTTATTGCTTTGTCTGCCCTCTTCCAACCCACTTCTTGGCAACTAGAATATAAACTATGAGAACAGGTATTTTTAAAGACTATGTTTTGCTCACTGTTGTATGTCCATTACCTAGTAAAGTCCTTGACCATTATAGTGTTCCATAAATATTGTTAAATAAATGAATCACTCCATCAAGTGTTTTTGAGTTCACATACTACAATATTAACATTCGTTTACCTCCTTTCTCCCATCAGACAGAGATCTCAACTCTACCTCTCCCAGAAAAAGAAAAAAAAGCAGTGTATAATTTGGATCTGTAGATGAATGTTTCTTTGAAATATGTCTTGTGTTCTTCACACTACAACCTAGCAGAAAGCTTTTACTCTCTCTCTTCATCATCACCATCTTTGTGTATTTCTTTGATGTCAAACTCTAAGGTCAAAGATGAGGTGAGGATGAAATTAAAAGAGAAAAATCAAGAAGTGTCAACCTTAATGGTAGCAATAAATAATGTTTGAAAAGCTTCCTAAGAATAGATGACACAGTCTGTGTAGGAGTATGTAAATGATATGCAAATCAGAAACTAATTTTAATGCAAATGCATATGTGGTCCTCCTAACTATTTCATGCACCTGGATAGAACCCCTAGGAAAACTCTAGTTGAGAGAAATATGCTCTCAGCAATGTTTTAATGACTGGGTGGATTGGAGAGCAGAGAGTACCACACCTGGCATGCATTAGAGGACCTCCTAGTTAGCTGCTAAAAACAAGCTTTTATATATGTAATATTGCTTTGCAGCTTGGGTGAGCTACTAATTTGAATTGCACACACCTTAGCATACCTGTGCTACAAATGGGTATAACATTGCTTTGCCTCAACCTAGTAGACAGTGTTTATCAGCTAACACATTGTTTAAAGCAGACATGTAGAGACATTTTTGGAGCAAAGGTACTGCTAAATATAAATTATCCCAACTCAGTGCTATGGTCATATTTCATTATGAAATATTTCACTATGTCTCACTGGGTAATTTGCATCCTATGAGTAATATGAATTTTATAAAATGGAGAAAAACTGTTGTAAAAATAACATTTAAGGTAAAATAAGTTTGCCACTGTTGTTTTGAGAGCTTAAATATCATCAAAATTGACAGGAGAAGAAAAAAAGGCCAAAAGGAAATGTCTCAGTTCAAAGACCATATATGGGAAACAGAGAGACCAAGTACTATTTTGTCTTATGACAGCACTGCATAATTTGTCTGTTCATTATGGAGAATGAAAGAGAATTGTATTAGGTCACAGTTGGTTTGTTTTTTTTTTTTTGAGACAAAGTTTCACTCTTTCTCCTCTGCCCTCTGGGTTCAAGTGATTCTCCTGCCTCAGCCTTCCAAGTAGCTGGGGACTACAGGCTTCCACCACCTCACCTGGCTCATTTTTGTATTTTTAGTAGAGACGGGGTTTCACCATGTTGACCAGGCTGGTCTCGAAATCCTGGCCTCAGGTAATCCACCTGCCTCAGCCTCCCAAAGTGTTAGGATTACAGGCGTGAGGCACTGCACTCAGCCATATTAGACCATTCTTAAATTACTGTAAAGAAATACCTGAGACTGGGTGATTTATTTATTTTTTAAAGAGTGTTAACTGGCTCACAGTTCTACAGATCGTACAAGAAACATAGTGGCCTCCACAGAAGCAGAGGCCTCAGGAAGCTTCTAATCATGGTGGAAGTCAAAAGGGAAGCAGGCTCATCACATGGTGAAAGCAGGAGCAAGGAGGGGGTCGGGGAAGTGCTGCACACTTTTAAACAACCAGTCTTGAGAAAACTCACTATAGTGAGGACAGCATCAAGGGGATGGTGCTAAATCATTCATGAAGGATCAACCCTCATGCTTCAATCACCTCTCACCAGGTTCCACCTCCAACAGTGAGAATTACATTTTAACATGAGATTTGGGTGGGGCAAATATCCAAACTATATCAATAATCATGAAAAATTATCACCGTACATTTCGACAGCCTTTTATTATTATCAGTGCTCTTCAGACTATTGTCTCCACTGACTGTTGTGACAACAACTAGATATGGCTCCATTATGACCCCTATTTTATTTTTTAAAGTATTTTTAAAAGTAGACCAAACTTTTGTTTCTGGCACCATGACTGACAGTGTGCTCTAAAGGGCCTTCCTGCATCAATACACCATGTATTGTATGGAATACATGTTTTATGGTATCACTGTTCTAACAGAAGTAACTCTTAACGTCTCTTATTTTCATATGGGAGATGCAGGATTTTTCTGACAGCCAACTACAGTACCATTGGTGTGATCAGGATAATGAGCTTTGAGCTAATTGTGTGGTAGGGCAGTTACCTGTACTGTTTCAGGTCAAGGGAGATGGTTAATTGGACCCAGTTTCTAGGTAGAATCTTCTGGCTTCCAGCAGACACCGAAGCTGAAGCAAATATAACTTCATGCTACTCCAAGTGTGGTCTGAGGACCAAGAGCATAGGCATCATCTGTGAGCAGGTTAGAAACCCAGACTCTTAGGTCCCAACCCAGATCTATTGAATTATAATCTATATTTCAGTAAATTATTCAGGTGGTTCTGATGGATATTATAGTTGGAAAAGAATTGTTGTAAACAGAAATATTTCTTAATATAGGCCCAAAAGACAGCAAATGTAAAGCAATGAGCTCAGAGTTACAAACTACAGAGCACTCAAAATAAGAAATATATGGTAATTCTATTTTTTATTTATGAACCTCCATGCTGTTTGCCATAATGGCAGCACCAATCTACATTCCCATCAACGCTGTGTACGTTCCTTTTCTCCATACCCTCACCAATATTTGTCATCTCTTGACTCTTTGATAAAAGCCATCTTAATGAGTGTAAGTTATATCTTAAAGTCATTTTGATTTGCACTTCCTTAGTGATTAATGATGCTGAGCATCTTTTCATAAAACTGTTGACTATTTTTATTTCTTCTTTGGAGAAACGCCTATCCAGGTCCTTTACCCATTTTTAAATCATGTTATTTGCTTTTCTACTATTGAGTTGTATAAGTTCTTTGTGTATTTTGGATATAAATCCCTTATCAGTTACATGGTTTGCAAATTTTTTTTGCCAATCTGTAAGCTGCCATTTCTTTTTGATAATTGTTTCTTTAGCTGTGCAGAAGCATTTTTAGTTTGAGGTAGTCTCATTTGTCTTTGCTTTTGTAGTCTGAGCTTTTCTTATGATATCCAAAAATCATTACCAAGGCCAATGCCAAGAGGCTTTCCCCCTGTGTTTTCTCCTAGGGGTTTTTGTGTCCTATGAATCCCTCTTCTGGGCATAAACTTATTGGAAATAAGATTACCATCCCATAAAGATATCTTCACTTCCACATTCACTGTATCACTATTCACAGCTGCCAAGACATGGAAACAATCAAAGTGTCCATCAACAGATGAATGGGTATGTGTGTATACACACATACACACACACACACACACACACACATATAGGAATATTATTCAGCCATAAAAAGGGAGAGCCTGCCATTTGCCGCAACTTGATAAACCTAGAAAACATTATACTATGTGAGATAAACCAGACACAAAGGAAAATATTTCATGATCTCGCTTATATATGTGCTCTGAAAGAAAAAAAGAGTCAAATACACAGAAACAGAGAAAACAGTGGTTACCAGGAGTGGGGTGGGGAGATGTAACTTAGAGGTTATAAAGCAGCAGATATATAGGCCGAATAAGTCTAGAGATCTAACGTACAACATGAAGACTGTAGTTGACAAACTTATACTGTATTTGGGATTCCTGCTAAAAAAGTAGATTTTAGCTGCTTGCTTAAAAAGAAAAATCAAAATGACTATGCGATATCATAGATATGTTAATTTGCTTCACTATGGTAACCATTTTACTATCTATATGCAGTAACATCATACTGTATACTTTAAATATACACAATAAAGTTTCTCTTCAAAATAAAAATATAATTGTTGAAAGAAAAAGAAAAATCACAGCAGATTAGACATAGCTAAAGATAAAATAAATGAGCTGGAATACATATGTGAATAAATTATCCAGAATGTAGCACTAAGGAAAAGACGATAAATTCAAAAATGAGCCTAAGAGCTATATAAGACAGATTGAACCTATTAGCTCATATACTTGGAATGCTGGAAGGACATATTAGAAGTAATATTTTTAAACAGTAATGACTTAAGTTATACAGCACCAATCAAAAGTAATAAATTCACTTGTCTTCATAAAACCTGCCTATATATTGAAATCAAATGTCAGAAGGCCCTAAAGATAAAAATATCTTTTAAAAAGTCAGAGAAAAAAAGAGATCACCTAAGAAAGAAAAACAAATAGAATGACAGCAGAGTTCCCAACAGTAAAAGTGAAAGAAAAGTAATTTAATAATATTGGCCAACTTAGATTGTGAAGCCAGCAAAACTACTTTCAAAATAAAGGAGAAAATTTAAATGTTTACAGAAAAAATTAACCTTAGAGTGTTCAGTGGACTGGAAAACAAACTGTCACTATGCTTCTACAGATTCAATGTGTGCTTTCATCTCTAACCCATGTTCCTTGTTTTGTGTTATTTTTTAACTTTTATTGTAAGTTCACAGGTACATGTGCAGGTTTGTCACATAGGTAAACGTGTGTCATGGGGGTTTGTGGTACAGATTATTTCATCACCCAGGTAGGTATTAAGCTTAGTATTCATTAGTTATTTTTGGCTTGCATACCTAAACTTAATTTCTTTGTAGAAGGGTGAGAGGGTCATTTCCTGTCAATCATATTTCTTATCAATCTTATTCCTCATTATAGGAAGCTTATTCCTAAGAGTCAGTGCATATTTTCAAGATCCAGTCACCTGCCCTAATCACATGATTTTTGTGTTACCCAAACCACTGACTGCTTACATCCAAATATGCCTAATTCCCAATGCGTATTTGACTGAAGAACTTCCATCCTATGGCCCCAGTAACATGTGCACATGGTTTTTTTTCTATAGGAATTGAGAGCTGGCTATATTTTGGGCATTTCATAGCCCTTCCATTTACTTTCTCATTTAATGAATACCGTGGTATGCTGAACAGAATACCAGGATGTCATTGCCAGACGAGTCTGTTCTAGCTTTCATTTCAAATTTCTAGGCAAGGGATCTAAATAATTTAGTCTCTAATTCTCAAATGCTTTTGCTTCCCACCCTCATCTTGACTCTGCTCCCACCTGAATTCTGATAGACCAGTTTTTTTTTTTTTTGCCTCATTCTTATTTTAATCTGCATTGCTTCTGCTGTGTCCCATCAATGAACATTAGTCACCTTTAAAGCACTATCCGGGGCCAGGTGCAGTGGTTCACAGCTATAATCCCAGCACTTTGGGAGGTTGAGGCAGATGGATCACTTGAGGCCAGGAGTTCGAGACCAGCCTGGCCCACATAGTGAAATCCCTTCTCTATTAAAAATACAAAATTAGCTGGTGTGGTACACACCTGTAATCCCAGCTACTTGGGAGGCTGAGGTAGGAGAATCCCTTGAGCCCAGCAGGTGGAGGCTGCAGTGAGCCAAGATCGCACCCCTGTACTTCAGCCTGGCGACAGAGTGAGACTGTGTCTCAAAAAAAAAAAAAAAAAAACCACACACACACACACTATATATATATGCGTATATATGTATATATACACATATGTATATATACACATAGATATATGTATATATACACATATGTATATATACACATAGATATGTCTAAAGATATATATGTATAGATATATGTCTAAAGATATATATGTATAGATATATATCTACGTAGATATATATGTATAGATATATATATCTATGTAGATATATATGTATAGATATATATATCTATGTAGATATATATGTATAGATATATATATCTACGTAGATATATATGTATAGATATATATATCTACGTAGATATATATGTATAGATATATATATCTACGTAGATATATATGTATAGATATATATATCTATGTAGATATATATGTACATAGATATATATGTACGTAGATATATATGTATATATGTACATAGATATATATGTATATAGAAATATATATATGTGTATATATAATCACAATCCAAATACCAAGGTTTTGAGGCCAGACCAATTATTCAGAAGTCTGAAATGTTCTAGCAATCTCATTCCCAAATATTTCTCTCTCAGAGTCTATGGTTGCCAGAAATGATTGGGATTTTCAAACCTGTCATAAGCAGCCCCACAGCAATTCTGCTCTGATATCCACCGCTCTCATCACTTGGGATTTTGTTTCTAATAGGTTTCTGTTTATTTCACTGCCAGGGCTTTTGACCCTCTGCTGTTAATTTTTAGTTCTCTTCTCCCCTGTAGAGGGCAAACACCTTGCACTACCTATCACCAGTTCTGTCAGGGGAGCTCAGAAAGTGAGCATTGGTACCTGAATGCAGAGACATTTCCCTGAGATGGAAACCCACCCCTTTCAAACAAGTATGGCACTCTGCAGGTAGGAAAGGAGGAGTTGGTCTGATGTGTTTCACACCATATTTGGGACCATTGTTTTGACAGCTAGTCACTGCTGCCAAAATGCTGGCCCATTTCTCCAGATTCCTTAACTCACAGTAATTTTTCTTTTAAGAGGCTTCAGTTTTTCTTCAGTTCCATCTCCTTAGGGAAAACCAAGTTTTCCAATTGGATTTGTACATGTTTAAATGCCATATGAGGGATGAATTCAAGTTATTTCCCACTGCGCTCTGTGTTTCATGAATATTAAGTTATGAGGACTGAACCTCTGTTTCAAACTCCTAGAATGGTCCACAGTAAGTAAGACGCTCTTGGATGCTTGACCACTGGAGGCTGGTTTGCTAAAAGCACAGAGAACTGTACCAGGTAATGAACAGCTCCCTGATTTTGACTTGAATTCTCTCATTATCGTTTGTCCCCCGTGATTTCCAGCTCCTTCTGAAAGACAGGGAGAGTCCCTGATAATTGAAACATTCCATTTGCCCCTCCCTATGTAGGCTATGAATCATTTTCTATTTTTTCAGTGGGCAATTTGCTAGGTCATGTGATTACAATACATTCGATCCAGTTTAGCTCTGTAGTAAATTTTCTAAGAGTTTTTTCTCTTTATTCCTTGGTAAAATAATGTTCTCTCTTCTTATTATAATAGGGCATATGGTTTACAAGAATAAGAATACATTTCTCAGAGCCATTTATTTTTGCTGCGTATGGTCATATGACTATGTTCTGGCCAGTGGGAGGTGAGCAGAACTGCTTTGTGACATTTTCACAGACTCTTTCTTAAAAATTATTGTATGTTCCCCTTGTCTTCATGTTTTCCACCGCTGGAAACACAGATGACATAATACCAAGTAGGACACAAAGAGAAGAATCTTTGGCCCCAAACACTACACTATTTATGCCTTGATGTGCCAACCCAGACTCTTATGTGAAACAGAAATATACTTCTAACCTGTTTCGGCCACTGTTATTTGGGAGGTTTCTTTCCCTCACACACAACCAAATCCTAATCTCTGATAAGTTGTGTAGAAATGTCCTACTTGATGCTTGAAGCCCAATTTGCCTGATCTTACCAGTTCCACTCCTCGCTTGTCTTCCCATTTTCTCAAACTTTTATGCATGGAGAGCTTTGCTAGGATATAGATGACTCCCTGATTTTGACTTCAGTTCTCTCACTCAAGTCAAATTATCTCATTTAAAATGGTAAACTTTAAAAAGAGAGAGAGACTCTGAGAATCGTTCATTTATGTTCTTGCTTATTCCCTTCAGTGTGAGAGGTGAGCCAGTTTCCCCAGGCCTCTGATTTCATGCAATGCTCTGCTATAGCTTTCAATTTTTTTTCTCCTCAGCTCATTGATTGCACAAATACTTCTCTAGATACTATCTGACCCCACTCAGTTCTGGGTCTTCTGGAGCCGTAACACACCCTCTGGGGGCACAATTGGACACACCAGGCTATTCAAGACAAAGGGTTTGTATTCTCCAGCTTGTCCCTTAGTTTTCCCTGTAGAAAGCTTTGTAAAACTCACTTCACTTCACCATTTTACCTAGGACAGATGAAGGAACACAGAAAGAAAACTAATTTCTATGGAAAGAATATATTGAAAGCACTTGAATAATATAGGAAAGGGGCAAACTTTTTATCTGTCAAAACATCTTCTCCAACTCACAGGCCAGCCAAATGCTTTTGAGTGGTCGGATGTTATTTCTTTTACCATGCTGAATTGACCTTCTCCAACCACCTTCCCTGAGATGCTCCTAATTTCCCCCATATGAATGTCTCTTATTTTCAGCGGCATGAATAGAAAATAAAAAGGTACACCCTTCCCTCAGTCCTAGAATAGAATGTCCATTATCATTAATGATGATCATAACCTGAGAAAGCAGTCAATTGGCCTCTTAGCATATGCCTGCATGCTACATAATCAGACTTCCTGGAGATTTGGTCTGCATTTGATAGGACAGGATTAATTCAGCATAAAAACATTCTCTGGCCTATTTGAACTTTGAGTAGAGTACAAAATGACCTACTGTGACAATATATTTAACTTTTCTCACAGTTACTATTTTTTCCAACTCCTTGTTCATTGTCTGGCCAAAGTGTTTATGTGAAAAGATTCTTAAACTCTTACAGCTACACCTATACTGGAATGTTAATACTTTTTTTTTTTTTTTTACCACCACCATATAGTCAAGAAAAGCCATGGCAGGAAGTAAGCAGGAAATTAGTATTAGCAAGGGATGAAAAGTGAATCTGAAATGAAGACTTGGAGAAGTAAATCTTCAGAAACTCCATTTGGCAGGGATTTCTGATCTGATAGTATGCCAGTACACTTAATGAAGAAAAAGGTGGTCCAAGGAGAAAAAAAAATACATAAAATGGATTCAAAAAGATTCAAAATTGATTCAAAAAGAATCAACTTAAACTTTCATAAAAGAAGCGTAGTTACTTTGTTAGGTAATCTAAAATAAAAATTCCAGCAATTGTGTTTACTTCTGAAGACTCCAAATCAGAAATATTTTAAACAATCTATGAAAAGAAAAACATAAAACACTGATAATTGTACTGGGATTGCTATGATTCAATTTTGGTAAGTCATCATCACGTGCTTAAACAGTCTTTCACCTCAAAGATGATTGATCCTATGAAAACCCAAAACTGGTCATTGGTTCATGTACCTTTATTTTCTGTTTTTAACAAAATTATCGACCTTGAAGGAGAAGTTATCTGTATTTCTCTTGTACTGCATATTAAACATAGAGCAGCGCTAGACCCATATTTGGTCCTCAATGAATTGTGAATTGGTTTAAATATTTAGGATTATATGGCATAGTAATTTTTTTAATATGAGGGTCTAGGTATTGAACTAATATCACAGATCAATCACAAACAGAGGTCTTATCTGTACAACATTAAAATAAGTGTATTAAGGGGAAGTTATTACAACTAATTATTTAGCACTAGTAACAAAATTAACAATGGGTTGAAGGTTGAATTTTTAAACAATTTTTAAAAGTTTTAAGTGTAAGACTGTGTTTATTCACAACTCTTGATGTCACTACTCCTTCAAAAACTTCTTTTTGGACAAAATGACAAGAAAAATTACAATACCAACCAACAACCGAAGATGCACAGAAACTCTGAAAAGCATAATTTAGATAATTACAAGGTAAATTAACTTTAGATATTTTCAGTGACACAAAGTTGAAAGCCTGTGCCTTAAGTGAAAGCTATTATGATGTAAGCAAACTGGCTTTCATTCACTTACTTTGGCAAGAGAGAACATAAGGAATCAACTCTAAATTGGCATCCCATTACAGGAAGTGCATATACAATTTTTATTTCTTATGGATTAAACAGAAAGGTAATAGATTGGGATAAAAGGAGAGCAAATCTTTGAACTGGTTGATTTTTTAAAGACTTATGCAACTAGGTGAGATTCTGAGCAAAGATGAAAGTGTTATGAAATTCATAAGATATTTTATGGTTCTAATCACACAAGTGACAACAGGAGGTGGTCTTTCTAGTTCTGGTCTCAACAGCTTTTGGCCATCTTTTCGCCAGGCCAAAGGGTTGGCCACAAAAGCAGTATCATTCCAGATTTACAGCACTGTCATGAGCCCTGATATTATCATCTTTTTTTTTTAAGGTTTAGAGTGTCTAAACTTAAATCAGTGTCTATTATTTTGCGTATTTTGTTAAGGGATGAGTTTTTGGATCATCTGATGTGACAGTGGCTGCACAGAAGCAAGGAAGATTGAAGATGCACACAAAGTAGAAGAGTGAAGACTGAACTTTGCAGAATGCCTCCAAGCCATATACAGAAATTACTGAACCCAGGACAAGAAAATATGTCTAGAATCTAGGAGGATATTTCTTGGAGAGTCAAGTGGCTGACCCCCTCAGTTTAGAAGAGCATTGTACTTGTCTAATAGTATTTATTCAAGTGTAACACAGATTGCCAGTAATGGCACAGATACCATCATGACTGGCTAGTAGAAAGTCTAAAGCTACCAGATTTTCTATTTCATGTGAGTCAAATAGTTGAGACTCATCATTCAGCTTTGAGAGCTGTGAAAGTGTTCTTTAAAACTTCGGACAAGGTTAACAATAAATTTCTGGTCACCTATTCCAATTATATAACCCTCATTGTAGAAACCATTACCCAGATGTTGTGCATAAAAAGTGAATCAATATTTCCTCTGGGTAATTGTCCTGAATAGCCTATCATGGCTTCATCTTACATGTTCCTAGGGACATGCCTCAATGAGACACTGTCCAAAAAGGGACCCAGGATCTTGGATTTCTGAAGTCTCTGACAATTACCCTGCAGGCACAAGGTAAGTTAAAGTGAGGGAAACAGGTGAAGGCTTGACTTCCCTTGTAAAAATAACACATCACTGCAGTGTAGGTGCCATTTAAGAGTAGTGTGCCAATTATCTCTTCCTTGAGAAAAGCAAATGGCCTGGGTGTAGCCAAATAACTCCTAAAGCTCTTGTGCTGAACCCCTATTAACCTCAATAGGGAAGTTACCAGGTTCAAGAGGACAAAGAAGAGATTTGGAGCCAGCAAATGAGACATGTGGTTTTATAAGGGGCTTACATAGAGGCGAGGGAGTCCAGTGGCAGTAGGCTACATAGAAAAATCACCTTATATACAGTCCAGTGGTGCAGGCTGGACAAGATAACAGCCAGTCCAGTGAGCACGCCAGTGAACAGTCCAGTGACAGTGGCCACCTTACATAGTCCAGTAGCAACAGGCTGGACAGGATATCTGCCTTACCTATAGTCCAGTGGCAGTGGGCTGGGCAAAATAACCACCTCACCTACAGTCCAGTGGTGGCAGACTGGACAAGATATCTATCTTACACACACACCAGTGGTGGTGGGCTGGATGAGCTAACCACCTTACTTATAGTCCAGTGGCAGCAGACTACAGTCCAGTGGTGGCAGGCTGTAGTGAAGGGCTGGACAAGATATCCATCTTACATGTAGTCCGTTGGTGGTGAACTGGGCAAGATAATTGCATGGCCCAGCGGTGGTGGGCTGGTCAGGAAAGCCACAATGGCTTACAAACAGCATTTTCATTTATCACCCTCTACTTATGAACCTCTTCATCATAGCCATCTTTTAACCCAAACTCAGGGCCTCAATCCCCTGCACAGCTCGTGTTCCACTGGGTGGGCCAGGTTCTTAGATGTTCCTCATACATAAGGAACGAAATTTTAGGTTGGTCATTCCTGGCTTCCCTACCTTGGAACACACATTCAGGTGTGTCTGCCATACTCTTATTCTAAGGGTTTATGTAACTTATTACTCTCAGGTGCGTTTATCATATAGCTCTTAACAAAAGATTTTAGAGTCATTCTCTTGATTTTATCTCATGTTTTCCTGTCAGCATCCTGGATTTAATTTTTGTCTCACCATATATTTCTTTTCTCTCTCTCTTTTTTTTTCTGGAGACAGACTCTCGCTCTGTTGCCCAGGCTGGAGTGCAGTGGCATGATCTCAGCTCACTGCAACCTCTGCTGTCCGGGTTCAAATGATTCTCCTGCCTCAGCCTCCTGAGTAGCTGGGATTACAGGCATGAGCCGCCACGCCTGGCTAATTTTTGTAGAGAAAGAGTTTTGCCATGTTGGCCAGGCTGGTCTCAAACTGTTGACCTCAGGTGATCTGTCCACCTTGGCCACCCAAAGTGCTGGGATTACAGGCACAAGCCATTATGCCCAGCCTCATCATATATTCTTAATTTTAACATCTACCATCTGGAATAAGCTGAGAATAAAAAATAAAAATATATAAATAAATAAATAAACACCACAAGTCCTGGCTGTCTTTAACTAGCTGGAGACACCAATTCCTTGCCACCTAGGCCTCTCAATAGGGCAGCTCATAACATGAGCTTTAACATTCTTTCCCTCAATTTTTCTATCTCTCTTCCCTTTTTATTAGAAACAGCACGAAGAAACCAGGCAGTGCCTTCAACACTTCGCTTGGAAGTCTAGCTAGATCACCCAGTTTATAAGTCACATTTTCTACATTCCATGTTACTGCAGGCAGTAAACAGCATTGCCAAGATCCCTACTGCTATATAATAAGGAACACCCTCCCCTCAACCTTTCTCTAGTTTTCAATACCTCACTTCTTTTTTGAGACCTGATGTATCTTCAATGTCCATGTTTTTAACAGCGAATTCAAAGCATTTTATGTTTTCACAAACACTCTCTTCAAAGCCCAGTATCCAGCCCCAACACCATCCCAACATTTTAGATTTTTATATAGCAGCACTCCACTTTCAGGTACTGAAATGTGTATTTCAGTACCTGAATACAAGACCTCCGCTTTTAGGTCATATTTCAGGTACTGAAATTTGTATTATTTACCTATTTATATTAACAAATTAACCCCCCAAATCAGCAACTTAAAACAATAAACAGTACCTTCCAGATTTTGTGGGTGAGAAATCCGAATGCGGCTTAGCGGATCGCCTGTGACTCAGGTTGCAACGGCATTGTCCCCTGAAGCTGCAGCCTCCTCGAAGCTCAAGTGGGGAAGCATCCACTTCCAGGCTCACTCATGTGGCTCTTGGCAGGCCCCAGTCCCTCACTGATTTGCTAGCTGGGGAAACCAATTCCTGGCCACCTGGGCCTCTCAATAGGGCAGCTCATAACATGGCAGCTGTCTTCACTTAAAGTTGAGTGAGAAAGAACCCTGTCTCTCTCAAGAAATGTCATAATCTTTTTCTAACCTAACCTGGGAAGTGATATCTTATCACTTTGCTTTATTCTATTAATTAGAGTCAAGCCACCCTGTCCAGCCCACATTCAATGGGACAGGACTGCACAAGGGCATGAAGATCAGGAGAAGGGATCATTTAGGACAATTTCAGACCAGCCTATCTCAAAGGCAAGTCTGTTTAAAGTAACAAAGACTGTAATGGGTGAAATCAAATTTTCCCAGAATAACATATACTCTGATGTGGAACATAACAAAATCCGAGCTCAGACAGAACATGCGACTCACCTCTCCACTGAATTCCAGAAAACTTGAGGTGAACAGGTGAAACTGTCCTTGAAAGATATGTGCACAAGCGTGAGGGTCTCAGCTGAGTCTTGTTGAATCTTCAAATTGTGGAAAGCTCCCTCCATAAGTAAAGAAACTTGTTACTGTATCAGTAGAGTAAGTTTTATTGACTTACTTCAGCAAGGAAAAATCGCTACAAAGACAATTCTGAAATTGAGTCATAGTAGCGGAAGTAAATGCATGGTTTTTGTTGCTTATAGCTTAGAGGTCATTAGGAGGGGACTATTTGAAGTAGGATGGAGTCTTTGGATTGATTGACGTGAGGCAAGGCTTTGAGCAAGTGAGTATTGGGCAAGTCATAAAACATTCTGCAATTGCTATTGTATAAGTATGAGGGTGGTTGTTCCCGTTTTTAGTGGCCACCACTTAATTTAAGACACATTAATCATATCATTGCCTAATGTAATATACAGGCATACTTTGGAGATATTGTAGGTTGAGTTCCAGACCACTGAAATAAAGTAAATATGACAATAAAGTGAGCCACACACATTTTTTTGGTTTCTCAATGCATATAAAAGTTATAGTTACACTATAGTGTAGTCTATTAAGTGTGCAATAATATTCTAAAAGAACAATGTACTTTAAATAAAAAAATACTTTGTAGCTAAAAATGCTAGCAGTAGCTACTTTTTAATTTATTATTTTATTTTATTTAGTTAGTTATTTATTTTGAGAAAGGGCTTGCTCTGTTACCCAGACTGGAGTGCAGTGGCACAATCATGGCTCACTGCAGCCTCAACTTCCTGGGCTCAAGCAATCCTCCCACCTCAGCCTCCCAAAGTGTTGGGAATACAGGCATGAGCCACTGCCCAGATTCCTTACCTCTCTCAGCTTTCATAGAACTGAAGAAAGCCTTGCTCTGGCTTAGGCTTTGGCTTAAGGAAATGTTGTGGCTGGTTTGATAGTCTACTCAGATCAATAAAAATTTTGCTGTGTCAGCACTAAAATTGTTCTACTTTCTTACTATTTGTGTATTCACTGAAGTAGCTCTTTTAATTTCCTTCAAGAACTTTTTGTTTGCATTCACAATTTGGGTAACTGTTTGGTGCAAGATGCCTGGCTTTTGGCCTGTTTTGAGTTTCAGCATGCCTTTCTCACAAGTTTAATCACTTTCTAGCTTCTGATTTGAAGAAAAAGAAGTGCATGCTTTCTTTCAGTTGAACACTTAGAGGCCATTGCAGGGTTATTAATTGGCCTAACTTCAATAATGTTGTGTCTTGGAGAACAGGGAGGCCTGAGAAGAGGGAGACGGAGACGGAACGGCAGTGGGAGCACGCACCTTACATGGGTGCAGTTTGTGGTGCTCCAAAACAATCACCATTGTAACCTCAAAAATCACTATCAGCCGGGCGTGGTGACTCACGCCTGTAATCCCAGCACTTTGGGAGGCCGACGCAGGTGGATTACGAGGTCAGGAGATTGAGACCATCCTGGCTAATATGGTGAAACCCAGTCTCTACCAAAAATACAAAAAATTAGCCAGGCGTGGTGGCGGGTGCCTGTGGTCCCAGCTACTCAGGAGGCTGAGGCAGGAGAATGGCGTGAACCTGGGATGCAGAGCTTGCAGTGAGCCGAGATTGTGCCACTGCACTCCAGCCTGGGCGACACAGCCAGACTCCATCTCAAAAAACAAACAAAACAAAACAAAAAATCACTGATCACAGACCACTGTAAGAGATATAATAATAATAATAATAATAATAATAACAACATTTGAAATGGTGTGAGAATTACAAAAATGTGAAACAGAGGCATGAAGTGAATGCATGTTCTGGAAAAAAAATGGTGCTGATAGGTGCCCAACGCAGAGTTACTGCAAACCTTCAAATTCAAAAAAAAAACAGAAACAAGCGAACAAAAAAATGCAGTATCTGCAAAATGCAATAGAGCAAAGCACAATAAGACAAGCTATGCTTGTATTGCATATTTGGTCCAAATATGTTATCTTTATCCTGTGAAATAAATATGGAAATGTGACCAGAGAGCTCATTGCCTAATATATAAATTCAAATATCGAAATGGCCAGTAGTATATTTTAAGATTTTTTAGACTATGGAGCCAGAAGCCAGTGTTTAAATCTAGCACTGTCACTCCCGAAATATGTGAAATTGATTCAGTTGCTTTAACCTCTCTATGCCTCAGTCGTGTATTTTAAATCAGAGATAAAAATAGCAAATATACCATAGAGTGGTTTGAGGATTAAATGAGTTAATACATATAAATCACTCAGAAGAGTGCCCAGCACGTAGTTAACACCTAAATAAATGGAAGCTATCATGATTCTTATAGTAATGATAATGTCTTATTGTTCATGTCAAAAAGTCCTTTTCAACTCACTCCCACATATGGTCTAAATCAACCAAACTAACAACAAAATATATACTAACAGAAAATAACATCTTTGCACTTATTATCCATAGGTTGTTGGATGGGGAATTTCACTCTAGCATTGGGTATGCCTGGTATAGGATAAATTCATCTTTGGCTTGCCTGGGTTGCTAGTCCTTGCTTTTCTTGGTTGAAGTTTCCCAGCATTCAGGGTTAAAATCTATAATACAGCACACCCAATAGCTGTGTCTGCCTCTTTAAGGTTTCATCTTTCTCTTATCTCGGGAGCTCGGGGGCTTTAGTGTGTTTTCGAAAGTCTTTACTTATTAACAGATGACTTCTATTAATTTGTGGAGAAAATTAGATATTATGACAGCTAATGCCCAAACCTTATAAGCTATACCTCCAGAAACCTGATAAAAAATCTCACTTCTTTGCCTGTCCTTTCCAATTTTTCATCCTGTAATGCTGTTTCTAGTGTGATATCACAGTCAGTAAATTTTTCACTTCAGGTCGTGGTGAGAAGCCAGGTGGTTTTAAAGTCACTTGCTCAGGCAAAAGAAGAATGGTACATTTGGAGTTGAAGTATCCTGGAGGGCATTGTTGCAATTAGATAGATGTATGACCATTGGTTTTAATTAGAACACTAGGTATACACTCCATATCATTATTCTAAGAAACTGCACTCACAGAGTGAGGTAGCGTAATACTACTGAGTCAATATCCCACAGATCTGTAAGCACAATTTCTAGGTAGGAGCCATCTTAATTCTATTTATTTATACCTTTATTATTTTTAATAGACAAAATCACTCTTGATTAACCCTATAGTACAGTTCTATAATCAAATCAATTTAAAGTCAGTCACAGGAAGGAAAAGAATGAGCTTTATAAAGATCAATATTAATGTTTCTTTTTTATGTCCTACACCTAGTAATAATGCTATTACCCTGTTCTTCCTAACATAGAACCTATGCTCTTACAAAAAAAGGAAACTGTAACAGCTTTCTGTAGACTTCCTTCACATTACATGTTTATAAAGTTAAGACAAATATGTTATTTCTCCTTTTTATTTAAAGATTTTAAACCAAACCTTGAAGCAGTTAAGTTAATAACTATAAAGACTTATGGGTAAAATGTAATTATAACAAATAAACTTAACATAAAATTTCTGCATAATAAAACAACTCCTATGTCTTCATTCATTCATTCATATCAATTTTTCTTGATAATCAACAGCTACCTTTATACTGAATGCCTAGATGGCACTACAAAAGATTCTAAAAATATAAAGGGATATGCAATATGATCTTTATATTTAATAGGTAACTTTTAGAGAAAGAAAATATGGACATTTAAAGGATTAATAACAATACAGTAAAGCAAATTTCATCCATCAAACTGGGCTTCTTGGAGAAGTAATGAAGGAATGTTCCTCATTATGTTCTGTCCCTGTATTTAAAAAGGTTTGCTCGGTCGGGCATGGTGGCTTACGTCTGTAATCCCAACACTTTGGGAGGCCGAGGCAGGTGGATCACTTGAGGTCAGGAGTTCAAGAGTAGCCTGGCCAACATGGTGAAAGCTCTGTCTCTACAAAAAATACAAATATTAGCCAGGGGTGGTGGCACACACTTGTAGTCCCAGCTATTTGGAAGGCTGAGACAGGAGAATTGCTTGAGCCCGGAAGGCAGAGAGGTTGCAGTGAGCCAAGATCACGCCACTGCACTCCAGCCTGGGTGAAAGAGCTAGAATCCATCTCAAAAAAAAAAAAAAAAAAAAAAAACCGCTTTGCTCAATGCACTGCCACTCTGACTTTCTGAAGAAGAGCTACAGAGATTCACCATCAGCACATCTGTTGGGCATCTGAGGCAGAATTTATAGAGATTCTTGTTGAATATGTATTATCCTAATTTTAAAAGCCAGGGTCCTTCAAAACCCCACTAGAAAAATCATCTGGGATCTTCTGCCAATTTTGACCCCAAACAAATTTAAACACCCATTCCTCTTCCATAACCTCAACCACTTCCATCTCCTTGCTGTAAGAAATATTCTGAAGTTTGGTTAAACCCTGAAAACATTGCTTTCCTTTGCAATTATTTGGAATGAAAACCACTGCTTATTAATAATAATAGTGGTCATTTATTGAAAACCTTTTTTAAAAGCCTTGCTGTCTTAGGCAATACAGGCTGCTATAACAAAATACTACACAGGCTTGCTGACTTATAAACAACAGAAATGTGTTTCTCACCATTCTGGAGGCTGGTAAGTCCAAGATTAATCCACCAGCAGATTGAGCATCTGGTAGGAGCCAGCTCCCTCATAGATAGCTGTCTTCTCACTGTAACCTCGCATGGTAGAAAGGACAATGGGGGGTTTTCTGGGGGTCTTTTTTATAAGGGCACTCTAGGGAAAAGCTAACTGTTTTCTCCTACTGTCAACTCTAGTACTCACACTCAATACACTTCTGATCAGAAAAGAAGAATTTCTCCCCCACTGATCAGTTCTCCAGCTGGGCATCCTATAATTCAATTAAATTCTGACACTAACTAGAGTTGGAACAGAACATACAGATTAAGGACTCAGTTCCACAAGACTGCCTCCAATTTCAGATACTAGGCTACCTGTGCTTCTGACCAAGGGGCTATTTGTTGGAGGTTCCTACAACCTTCTTCTCAGCTTCAATCATTTGCTAGAGCAGTTTTCACATAACTCAGAAAGGCACTTATCTTACGTTTGCTAGTTTATCATAATGGATATTACAAAAGACACAAATGAACAGGTAGATAGAAGACGTGCATAGGGCAAGGTACGTAGGTATTGTGTAAGCAGGATTGATTAAATCATTGGCCATTGATAACCAACTTTACCTTCAGCCACTCCTCCCCTCTTCAAAGGTCAGGGAGTAGAATTAAAAGCTTCAATCCTCTAATCATATATGTAGTTACTCTAGGGCTAGTTACTCTAGCCTTCTCTGTCATCAGTAATCTCATTAGCATAAAAAAAGACATTTATCACTTCCAGACTCCAAGGATTTTAGGAATTGTGTGCCAGAAAATAGGGCAGTGATGAAATATATATTTCTTATTTATGTCACAAGTACTAATGTCATTCATGAGGGCTCTATCCTCATGACAAAAATCCTCCCGAAGGCCCATCATCCTTTCCGAGCTAAGAGTTACTATCACCTTGGGGGTTAGTTTTTAAACATATGAATTTGAGGATGATGCTTGCCAAGCAAGGTAAAATACGAATATTATATCTTTTTACTTTATTTAATCCTCACAATAACCTATACGGTAGACACTATTATTTCAAATCATAGCTAAATGAAAATAAAACAAGAGGTTAAATAGTTTGCATCAAATCATAAAGCTACAAAGTGGCAGAGCTAGGATTCAGTCAAGATTGCCTACAAAACCTTCCTCTTTAACTTTTTAAAATAATTTCAGAATTACATAAAAATTGGCAAAATTACGTAATTAATTTTTAGATACCCTTCACCCAAATTGCCCACATGTTAATGTTACTGAAATGCTAGGGGTTCAGTCTAGGTCCTATAGCTCACTGCACAAAAAGCCAATCACTGAAACAATGAGTATTGCCAGGGAAGAAGGCTTGAATCAGGTGCTGCAGTCGAGGAGAAAGGGAGATCAGTCTCACATCCGTGTCCCTGATTAACTAAAATTGGAGGATTTATATAGCAGGGAGGAAACATAAAACAGAAGTTAGGGAGGGGTAAAGAAGCAATCATAATGAATGAGGGGTCTCATTGTCTGGATACCGTAATCTGTTAAGGTTTAATTCCTTTCCTGAAGGTTAGTTTCCTCAGGAAGGAACTCAGGTAAGACCAATGTAATTTTCAAGTTTTTGTTGTTGTTATTTTTTGGTTTTTGTTTGTTTGTTTGTTTGTTTTGAGATGGAGTCTTGCTCTGTCACCTAGGCTGGAGTGCAGTTACGTAATCTTGGCTCACTGCAACCTCTGCCTCTCAGGTTCAAGTGATTCTCCTGCCTCAGCCTCCCAACTAGCTGGGATTACAAGTGCGCACCACCACGCCCAGCTAATTTTTTGTATTTTTAGTTGAGGTGAGGTTAAATCATGTTGGCCAGGCTGGTCTTGAACTCCTGATCTCCAGTGATCCACCTGCCTTGGCCTCCCAAAGTGCTGGGATTACAGGAGTGAGCCACCACATCCAGACTTAAGCTTCAAGTTTTAAGTCTAGGAAAACTTGTTTATTAAAAAAAAAAAAGAAAACCTATAAACATTATTTCTATAGGATATTTGGGTCATTTTCATTAACATTTTATTACAATTGCTTTATCATTTTTTCTCTCTCCTTCTCCATCTCCCTCTCTCATTTGAATTATTTGAGAGTAAGTTTCAGGTATGATGGGCTTTTAATCTTACATACATTCTTGTTTATTTCCTTAAAATAAAGACTATTCTTTTTCATCCACAACAATATCCTTTATAATAGGAGGAAAGTCAGAATCATGTGTTGCATTCAATGTCTTGTTTATTTTCCTTAATCTGGAATTATTTCCGAGTCTTTTTTTGTATTTCATGATATTAACGTTTTCAATATCATTGAAACATTCCCTGAAGATTCCAAGGAAGTTTTTTGTTTAATTTTTTTTTTTTTTTTTTTTTTGAGGGAGAGAGTCTTGCTCTGTTGGCCAGGCTGGAGTGCCATGGCACGATCTTGACTCACTGCAACTTCCATCTCTCGGGCTCAAGCAATTCTCCTGCCTCAGCCTCCCAAGTAGCTGGGATTACAGGCATGTGCCACCACACTGGGCTAATTTTTGTATTTTTAGTAGAGATGGGGTTTCACCATGTTGGCCAGGCAGGTCTTGAACTCCTGACCTCAGGTAATCCACCTGCCTCAGCTTTTCAAAGTGCTGGGATTACAGGCGTGAGCCACTGCATCTGGCCTAATTGTTTAGAATGTACCTCCATTTGGGTTTCTTTTATAGAAAACCTTACTCCTAACTACAACATCTGCTATACGCTCACTCCATCATCTTACATAATACAGCTGTTTTCCCAAAGGCTAACGGTGACACATTAGTGGAATAAGTATTCACTTTTTGCATTCATTTTTTAAAGAGGGTTCCAAAAGTATATTAGCTGCAGTTTCCACAAACTTATATCTGTCCCTGCTCCAAATATTTCATGTTCACATGTTCAGTTGGAATATACTAACTTTCCTTATCACAAAAGATAAGTCAATCTTGCCAACATTCACTGCCACCCTAGGTGTCTCTCGTATACAGTTGGTAACTAAATCTTATCCATATTACTTATAAGAGTTTCTAGAATGTCTAACTTGCTTTGTCTCTAATATTGCCATAGTCTCCCAGTCTCTCATTCCTGACCTTTAGCAAGTCTACCTTGTCTCTCACCTTCCAATTTTGTCACCTCCATCATCCATTTTCCTTCCTCTCTTCTTTTTCCATTACAGTGACTTGTATTGCATAACTAGATTGCTTAAAATGAGTCAGTTGCCTGAAATATACCCATTAGGATAAAGACTACACTTTTTTTTTTTTTTTGAGACAAAGTCTCACTGTTGTTGCCCAGGCTGGAGTGCAATGGCACAATCTCAGCTCACTGCAACCTCCACCTCCTGGGTTCAAGAGATTCTCTTGCCTCGGCCTCCTGAGTAGCTGGGATTACAGGCACACGCCACCATGCCCGGCTAACTTTTGTACTTTTAGTAGAAACAGGTTTTCACCACATTGGCCAGGCTGGTCTCGAACTCCTGACCTCAGGTGATCTGCCCGCCTCGGCCTCCCAACGTGCTGGGATTATAGGTGTGAGCCACTGCACCTGGCCAAGACTACACTTTCCTACACACAAAGCCTCTGTGATCTAGTTTAGTAACAACCTCTCCATAGTCATTTCCTACTCCTTCAACATTGTTTACCCCATCTAATGTTCTCTGCCTGTATCTTAGTAATTCAAAACCATCAATATTCCAAATATCCTATCATTCCAAAATACTCATGAAATGTACCAGGCAATGTTATAACCCTGAGTCTCTGCATATGCCGTTTGTTTTCTTGGGCTAGAAAGCTTTATCCCACTATCTCCATCTGACGAATTTCTATCCATCCTTTGAAAATCTCAGGTTAGCTCTTTTATGAGGCATTCACCAGAATCTCTTTGTGGAATGGTTAATTCCCAACTTTATTTTTCTACAACTTTACGTATTTTTACCTTGATTTTCAGACATTTTTATGTTTTTGGAACTTACATATTTACCTTTGTAAATATTACCTCTGTCACCCCCCACTGGAGTGTGAACAATTTGAGAGCACGGACTGTGTCTTAATTAGTTAATATTACTGTTGGTTGAACAGTAGCATGTAGCAAATGAGTCACAGACTTCTGCTGAATTAATATATTAATAAATCTTTTTCTATGGATCTCAGATCTTTCCCCATTATAATGGAATCAGCTTTGACTAATAGGAAGGATTTGAAAGATGTCAGTCCAGGTCCACAGCAGGAAAAAAAGAAAAATAACCACAATGGTTTAGGGGAGAGAACTTATCAAAGGAACCACCCACAGAGGTGTGGAGAGGGTTCAGGGGACCAATAACAGATGTTATATCACTCAGTCTCTAGCAACAAAAGGAGGAAATAATGTTACCAGAACCCAAAAAGAGCTGGAGGCATAGAGAAGGGACTAGAAGCAAAGCAACAGATAGGAAGAGACCAACCCACTGACAGAAGCTCATCAGGAAAGCAGACAGAGCAGGAACCTAATACCCTGCCTTCTTTTCTTTCATGTTCCTATCTCCTGCTGGAATCTTTCAGTGGCTGAACCCACTGAAAAGCCAGCCATCACTGGAGTCTGGATGATACCTTCTCTGGAGTCAGCCTTCTGGGGCAAGGAGCAGGGCATTAGAAAAGCTAAAATGTCAAGCAGGATGTGGTTAGAAACTAAGAATAAGAAATAGGCTGGGTGTGGTGACTCAAACCTGTAATCCCAGCACTTTGGAAGTCTAAGGCAGGAAGATCGCTTGAGCCCAGGAATTTAAGGCTGCAATGAGCCATGATCATGCCACTGCACTTCTGCCTGAGCAACAGACGGAGACCCTATCTCAAATAAATAAAATTAGAAAACTACAATATTTTTATAAAAGCCAACAAAAAAATTAAAGAAAAAAATTTTAAGGCTGAAATAGACCTGAGTAGGGTAATAAAGAATAACCCACAGGACAGATAAGAAAAACCCATGCAGAAGCGAGAGTTAATATTTGTTGTGCTCTATATTATCCAGACACCAAACTAAGCACTTTATATCATCCCTTTTAATCCTCCTCACAATCCTATATTGTAGGCCTATTATTATTTACCCCTCCCAAAATAAAAAGAAACTTAGAGAAACTAAAATAAGTGATCTCAGATCACGCGCAGCTGATAATGCACCTACTAGGCCCACCATTGGCTCCCTGTCAGAATTCAAGTTACATTTTATGCATGGGCTAGATTACTTTCTCCAAAGCCCTCCCTCTGGATACGAATTCTAAAGTGGGTCTCAAATAGAGAAGGGTAGGTGATGTATAACCACACTGCCTTATGATTTCCTTACAATGAATTTTAGCCTAATTCTTAAGTTCGTTGTAGTCATTGCCTCGTAAATAGAAAAATGAAGAAGAGTTGGTATAGTTAGGGTTTCCATGGCTCACCATTACCATGGCTACTTCTCTTTACTTCCAAATCCTCCACACCAGAACAAAGCAATCTCCCAATATCTTCTATATTTTGTAAAGAAACGCCCATATTAGATTTTAAGCACTCCTTTTCAATGGCTAATGCTTAATTATTTGAGCTGCAAGCCATTCCACCTCAATTTCTGGGGTCTAAAAATATAATTAATAGAATATTCATTTCAGTAAAATCTTTCCCAAAACAATACAAAGACTCAGAGAGTTTGTTTATAAAGAATTTTACATGTGTGTACCTAAGGCTTTTTACATAATTACTGAAGATTTTTACTTAATAATTTAAAAGAAAGACTACTACAGTTCAGATAAGAGGCACAAGTACAGCTAAGAGATAGTAAATTAAGACCCAGGGGGAAAGTTTGAAGGAATTGCCATTATGTAGCCTATAAAAGAAAAGTAGCCAAATAAAGTTGAAATAAAGGTTTCTAAGAATGTGAAATACAGCTAAAGATAGGTGATAAATTCAGCTTAGCCCATCCACCTGTTTGTACAACCCAGTTCTGGGCACTCTGGAAGATACAAAAGTGGACCAGCTATCACCCCTGCTTAATTAAGATTGGGTGATATCTTCATAGACAAATACCCAAAAATACAAGGTTTAATAGATGCTTTGTGTGAAGGACGTTGATTCCACCATGGAGTTAGTTCATCACTATCTCTTTCCTAGATAACTGTGATAACCTTCCACTCTTGTCCCCTCACTAGATAGCATACACAGCAGCTAGAATGATCCTTTAGGACCTAAGTCAGCTCATGTCACTCCTCTGCTCAAAATTCTCCAGTGGGCCCCAGCACAACTTCTTACCATAGTTTACAAGGCCCTCAGTGATTTGGTCCTTCATTACTTTTCCTGCACTACCTCCTTCATTCTCTTCCTCACTTGCTGCATTCCAGCCTCCCTTGTCTTCATGCATTTCCTCCTGTTCACCATGTACACTCGGCCTCATGGCATCTGTAGTCGCTATGTTTATTCACTAAATGAATTCTTGGTTTTCATTGTAAGGGAATGGGCATTATTTGTTGTTTAAACTATTTTTCAAAGGCAGAACTGTTTAAAATATGCCTTAGAAAATCAGTAAGATTGTTGATAGAAAGAAATGAGAGGAAAATGAGAAAAAGTATCTCAGTATTAAATAGTATTGGTTGAAGGAAAGTATGACTTTAAGAATAATGAAAAATTGAGATTGAAAGGAGCACAGGATGTCTAAAGAACAGCAGTGGAGATAAAATTAGGACAGCAAGGTGTAATGGGATTATGGATGACTTTAAATGTCACATTGGGACACTATTTATCAGTAAAAACTGACTGAATAGTAGCTATTTTTTAGAAAATTTAATTTTTCCAACAGCATGCAGAAAAATGTTGGAGAAAGGGAGATGAAATAGACAGCCATGGCAGTAGTTTAGACAAAAGAAAGTAAAGTTCCAAAAAAGGGAGTTGTAGTAAGAACAAAATGAGATTAGGGATTAAAGGAGGATTACAAGGCAAGGGGTAAGAAAGATAATGCTTTACCCAAAGGATTTGAATGAAAGATCTGATGGGATAATCCAACAAAAATAAACAGCAAATCCTTTTCTGAAGTGGTAGCTCAAGTCTATAGATTTAATTGAAAATTTTCAAGAAAAAATCTAGACAATCTAGAGGGTTCAAGAACAATCTAGACACAGACCAATAACTGAAAATTCAGAAAAGCCCATATTGCTCGAACATATTGGAGAAAATAGGGCAGAGCATGAGATTGGTAACATACAGTCAGAGGGGAAGCAAATGGAGAGTATCCATGGCTGTAGAACCTAAGAGAGGAGGCTTTCAGCATAAAACAATCAATAGAGGTCAGGCGCGGTGGCTGACACCTGTAATCCCAGCACTTTGGGAGACCGAGGTGGGTGGATCACCTGGGGTCAGGAGTTTGAGACCAGCCTGGCCAATGTGGTGAAACCCTGTCTCTACTAAAAATACAAAAATTAGCCAGGTGTGGTGGCAGATGCCTGTAGTCCGAGCTACTAGGAAGAGTGAGGCAGGAGAATCACTTGAACCCAGAGAGGGTGGAGGTTGCAGTGAGCTGAGATCGTGCCATTGCACTCCAGCCTGGGCAATAAGAGTGAAACTTTGTCTCAAAAAAATAAAAATAAAAATAATCAATAGAGTCAAATGATATAGAAGAGTCATTGGAATGATACTGAGAAGCCCCAGGATTTGGCAAGTAAGTTTTCACTGATAAACATTCATGGAGTAGTTTATGTAAAGCGGTGAGGTAATGGTAAAAAGAGCCAGCATTGGAGAAGGTATGAGATGGAAGTTCACATCAAAGAAATTGCAAAATAAGAGACAAGAACGTTTTAAATAATAGAACACAGTATCTGACACATAATAAGTAGATGTTCAATAAATATTCGTTGAATAAATACTTATTTAATAGAGAGACACTGAAGGTAAAATAGAATCATTTGTAAAATTTAGTAGGATGAAAATACAGCAATATTTTGCTTAGAATAAATCCAAATTCTTTAATGGCCTATCAAGACCCTTTACAACTTGCCTTGTCTCTCCATCCACACTCTATCTTTCTCCTCCACTCTCTCCCTGCTCCAGCCTTGCTAGCTTTCTTTCAGTTCTTCAAACACACAAACTCTTTCCCAATTTTCATTTTCCCTAGCTTTTTCCTCTACCTCCAATGATCACTTCCAGAACTTCCTAATGGCCAGCAATTTCCCACAATTTAGATCTCAGTTCAAATGTAACACTCTTGGAAGAGCTTCCTCCAACCTTCTCATGTGAGGGAGTCTCCACCTGGGTCACTCTTCATCACATCTTATGTTTCTGTGTGTGTGTGTCTGTTTTTCTTTTTTTTAGACATTGTCTCGCTCTGTCGCCTAGGCTGGAGGGCAGTGGCACGATCTCAGCTCACTGCAACCTCCGCCTCCCGGGTTCAAGCGATTCTCCTGCCTCAGCCTCCTGCGTAGCTGGGATTACAGGCATGCGCCACCACGCCCGGCTAATTTTTTTTGTATTTTAGTGGAGATGGGGTTTCACCATGTTGGTCAGGCTGGTCTCGAACTCCTGACCTCGTGATCCGCACGCCTCAGCCTCCCAATGTGCTGGGATTACAGGCGTGAGCCACCACGCGTGACCTTCTGTTTTAACTTTTATGGGGCACAAGACACACTTTGAATCATCTTTCTCAGTATTTATTTATTGTTTGCCTCCTCCATTCTCCATGAGAACAGCTTCGTCATCTTACTCATTTACTGATTATTCTCCAGACACCTAGAATCATCTCTAGCACATTAAAAATAAATAAATACCTGAAAACAAATGAATAAATCTTGATGTAGAAAGGATAAAATGCAGGAGAGTACACATGGATAACTTTAGGTATTACTGTACATTAAGTTATGAATGAGTTAATTTCATTGATTGCACCCTTGCTTCCACCTTGCTCAGGCCCCCGGCAATTCTGACTCAACCCACTGCAATGACCCTGCCCTGGATCTTGTCCCACTCCAATGTATTTTTCCTACTGAAGCCAAAGTGACCTTCCTAAAGGACGTATTCAATTATTTCACTATCCCACCTAAAATACAGATAAACACATAAGATAGTTTAAGCAGAAATAACTTTATTAAAAATAATTAAACAACAACAGACAATATATTAGGACAGAAGGCTAGAGAATCAGGCTCAGAGACTGTATCAACAGGAGGAAAATAAATTTCTGAATTTACCACCCAACTGCTCTTGCAGAGACTCTGTCTCTGCTATTGCTAGTCACAGCAAAGATCACCAGCCCTGGACACTACAAGCTGCCATGCTAGCCCCTCAGTTTTCTGTCACTGTTTTTTGTTGTTGTTGTTTTTTCCCTCCCCGAGATGGAGTCTTGCTCTGTCACTCAGGCTGGAGTGGAATGGTGCAATCTCAGCCCATTGCAGCTTCCGCCTCCCGGGTTCAAGCAATTCCAATGCTGGCTGCTTCTTTCCCACCCTTGCCTGGTTAAATTCCATTCAGCTTTTTTTTTTTTTTTTTTTTTTTTTAGACAGAGTCTTGCTCTGCTGTTGCCAGGCTGGAGTACAGTGGCATGATCTCAGCTCACTGCAACCTCCTCCTCCCGGTTTCAAGTGGTTCTCCTGCCTCAGCCTCCCGAGTACCTGGGACTACAGGCGCCCGCCACCACACCTAGCTAATTTTTCTTTTTTTTTGTTTGTTTTTGTATTTTTAGTAGAGACGGGGTTTCACCATGTTAGCCAGATGGTCTCCACCTCCTGACCTCGTGACCCACCCACCTCGGCCTCCCAGAATGTTGGGATTACAGGTGTGAGCCACCACGCCTTGCCTCAAACTAGTCTCTTCTGAATTGATATGTTGGTAGATCTGCCTGGTGAACCTTGCACAGGCATAAACTCTGGACTGCTGGGAGGCAAGGAAAGCACTTTTCTAGCTTAACTTGAAAAATCAATGCTTGAGATGAGATGAAATGTAATGAAGGTCTACCACATACTTGTATGCTATTACTGCCATAATCACAATGTATCTTAGTTGCTTGATTTTTGGTCTGTCCTATTCATTAACTCCATGAAGTCAGGGTCCATGCCTGTGTCATTCACTATTTATTTCCTAACAGCTAGCAGAGCACCTGGTGTATAGTAAATGCTAAAAATATTATTTATTGAATGAATGAATGGCTTGTAATTGGGGCTTGAAGATAGTTTCAAACAGCTGTTACAATTATAATGTGGGAATTATAATTGGGAGTCAATTAGAGAAGACTAAAAGAATTGCTGAGTTGCATTTTATATCCTGCCAAGTTAGGGAGAATGCTTTTGTGCTGGAACTAATCACCACTGTTTAGTGAGTTTCTCAAGCAAGGCTAAAAAGCTTGGAAGGAAAAACTTAGGAATCTAAGCCAGTTTGTGGTTAGAAAAGGATTTGTGAGTAGAAGGCTAAAGACAGTCTGAGCTCACACCAAATGAAATATGCATACATAAAATGACTGACTGTAGAATTTAAGTTGTTTAAGAAATAAACCAGAAAAGGGATGGACAGTCAGTGAAAATGTGGAAAGATGAAATGAGTGAAGATGATAATAAAGGCAAAGATACAGTTTAGCATAACAGACTGGGAAGATATTTTACTCCACCTACCACCAAATTGTTACAGCGTAGTCTGTTGTACCTCCCATTCTCAATCCTACTCACTTTTATGCACCAACCTTGGCTAAAGTATTCATGGGCCACAAGCCCCAAAGTACCTTCTCCCCGATCCAGAGTTGCTGAGAATTAAATTGTCCATTCTGAGCCACTAGACACAATCTGGCCCTGGCCCCCTTTGTGTTTTTTTCTCTTTGCCAATCAGAAGCCAATGTTGACAGAATTAGTTATAGTTACCTGTTTGCTTTCCGGTTTTTGCCTTATCTTTCTCTGCCAAGACCAGCTGGGTTGCAGAGACCCTAACCCAGCAGCGCTAGAGGAATTAAAGACACACACACAGAAATATAGAGGTGTAAAATGGGAAATCGGGGTCTCACAGCCTTCAGAGCTGAGAGCCCCGAACAGAGATTTACCCACATATTTATTAACAGCAAACCAGTCATTAGCACTGTTTCTATAGATATTAAATTCACTGAAAGTTTCCCTTATGGGAAACGAAGGGATGGGCCGAATTAAAGGAATAGGTTGGGCTAGTTAACTGCAGCAGGAACATGCCCTTAAGGCATAAATCGCTCATGCTTTTGTTTGTGGCTTAAGAATGCCTTTAAGCGGTTTTCCGCCCTGGGTGGGCCAGGTGTTCCTTGCCCTCATTGCAGTAAACCCACAACTTTTCAGCTTGGGCATTAGGTCCATTATGGACATGTTACAGTGCTGCAGAGATTTTATTTATGGCCAGTTTTGGGGCCAGTTTATGGCCAGATTTTGGGGGGCTTGCTCCCATTACTCCACATTTGTTTGCAAATGCTTGTCTCCCACTGCCACACCTCATGGGTTCAATCTTTAGAACTGCTTGTCTGTATTATGCCCTGTCTCTTATTTCTAAACAGATAGTCCCTGAAGTGCTGGAATGTGCTCAGAATGCTGCCACATATTGCAAGATCGGCTATCTTGCTCTGGATATGCCTCTCTTCAGACCAGAACCTTGTCCCAGTTATTAGACTGGCAGTGGAATCCTGTACTGATCCCATACATGACAAGTGCCCATCCTCCTGTCTCTTTAATCTTGGCCACCCTCTGGATGGCCTCACATTGGGATGTCACCAGAACTCATGTTGATTGTGCCTGAGTTGAGACTGAGCTGCATTTGCCTCTTGGACTCTGCACCTTGCTCACTTGTTTGCTCCTTTAGCAGGAAGTCAGTCTCCACTGCAAGGTCATCTACAACATATAATCCTGAAAAAGTATTAATATTGAGATTTATGCTCATTACTTAGACTATGACTAAATACAAAGTTAAGAGTGTACTAAATGAAAGGATGGTCTAGGTTAAGCTGTAGTAGCAAATGTCTCTGAAATCTCAGTGACTTACAGCAGAGTCAGAAACTTCTTCTGCAAAAGGCTAGTAGGTAAATATTTTAAGCTTTGTGAGTCACTTGACGTCTGTTGCAACTACTCATCACAGTGTGAATGCAGCCAGCAAGTGAATACATAAGCAAAGGAGCGTGGCTGTGTTTCAATAAAACTTTACTTACAAAAACAAATAGGGTTTTAGTTTACTGTCCACTGATTCATTTCATGCTCACAGCTTACTACAGGTTAGGTGCATGATACGTTCCACATTGTCACGACTGGCACTCTGGAACCCAAGCTAATGAAAGAGCCACAATTTGGAACATTACTTTTAATTGTAGCAAAGAGAAAAGTTGCAAGATACTCACTAGTTCTTAAAGCTTTTGTCCAGAAGTGGCATATGTCATTTTAACTCATATTTCATCAACCAATGCATATCGTGTGTTCTTGCTGAGTTTAACAGAGCAAAGAAGCATTAATCTCCTACAGATGAAGGGAACTAAGAAATGGTGAGCAGTAATATAGTGTACAACAAGGATTTGTGGTAAGAAAAGGAATTCCAAGCTTAAAAGCCTTCATGATGCAGCTTTAGATAATAAAGAAGTTCAAAGTAGTGTGCTTTAAGATAGCTGAAGAAAAATGGCACGGAATATGATTGGAGTTGAGAGAGTTGAGTAACTATGAACCCTGCATATGTCAAAGTTCATTAGTATTCACATGGAAGTGAACACTAGCTGTCCTTTATATCTGTCAAAAAAAAAAAAGAACAAGAAAAATAACAACATAATATCTTAGATAATGTGCCAGATCTGTGTAGCTCTGAAATTCCCTGAATATTCTAGCCAGTAAGAGACAGGCAAAAGATCATGTAAAAAAAAAATGTAAACACCACAATTTATTCCTAGTACACACCAAAATACATTAGAAGTCTCAACTGTTGAACCTAATTATTTATTTTATAATTCCCTCTCTCTCCATACATATATATCCTAAATATAAAATTTATATTCAAAATATGAAAATATCTTGAAATAACCACCTATGCAGTAAATCAATTAAATATTGTCATATATATTTGAAAAAATGAGAAACCAATGGTGTACATTTGATGGCTGTTTTAGCATTTTACTGTTGCATTGGAAAAGAGGATTAGCTACTTTTTTCGGCATGGTGGAGCAAGATAGAAAAGATGAAGAAAGGGAAGGGGTAAGCATACATTATCACAGTTTCTTTCACCATTTCTTCTCCATAATGCGCAGGAAAAATAAAATTCTAATAATCAAAATTCCTGAACCAGTAGCTGTTATTTCACTCCTCTGCATGCATAAAATCACAAAGAAATATAAGAGGTGGATAGAAAAAGTATTTAGTGATAACTCTGAACCCACTCTACTCTTAAGCGTTTTAAACAAAACATAGACAGTGTTTGCTTTTGTTTGCTTTGTTAACTGGTATTGGTAATAAGCTACTTGCAACAACTCTGAGAAGTGACGGGGGCATGGCAATGTCATTAGACCCAGACACAGAACAGCTGAATTAGAATATGTTACCGGAGCACTCAAACTAGAACAGTCATGATCCTGCTAATTATTGTACTTATCATTTGATCCGCAGTCTAACTAGTAGATCGAATGCTGAGTGTAATAGTTTATTGGTTTAATCAGTTAAGGGCAACTCTCAGGAGAGGTTTGCCTTGGCCTCTGTTTCAAATGTGTAACTTTGCATGTGTTTTTGCCGCCTGTATTTCTTTTGAGAGAAAGGAAATTTCTGTTCATGCCCTTTGTCAGTTTTTAATGGGGTTGTTTGGTTTTTGCTGTTGTTGTTGTTGTTGAGTTGATTGAGTCCCTTGTAGATTCTAGTTATTAGTCCTTTGTTAGAGGCATAACTTGCAAATATTTTCTCCCATTCAGTAGGTTGTCTCTTGATTATTTATTTTTCTTTGCAGAAGCTTTTTAGTTTAAGTTATTTTTTTTTTTTTTTTTTTTTTTTTGCTTTTGTTGTATTTACTTTTGGGATATTTATCATAAACTCTTTGCTTAATCCTATGTCCAGAAAAGTTTTTCCTAGGTTTTCTTCTTGGATTTCTATAGTTTGAGATTTCACATTTAAGTCTTTAATTAACTTTGAGTTCATTTCTGTACATGGTGAGAGATAGGAATACAGTTTCATTTTTCTTCATATGGGTAGTCAATTTTCCCAGAACCCTTTATTGAAGAGGGTGTCCTTTCCTCATTCCTTATTTTTGTCGACTTTGCAAAGATCAGTTGGTTGTAAGTATGTAGCTTTATTTCTGGGCTCTTTATTCTACTCTTTTGATCTTGAAAAATGCTCAACATCAGTAATCATCAGGGAAATGCAAATTAAAACCACATTGAGATATTGTCTTACATCAGTCAGAATGGCTAACATTAAAAAGCCAAAAACCAACAGATGTTGGTGTGGATTGTAGAAAAGGAAATCATATACACTGCTGGTGAGAATGTAAATTAGTTCAACCTGTATGGAAAGCAGTATGGAGATATCTCAAGGAACTAAAAATAGAACTCCCATTCGACCTCACAATCTCACTTCTAGAAATCTACCCAAAGGAAAAAAAAAATCTTTTTATAAAAAAGACACCTGCATGCTATGTTTATTGCAGCACTATTCACAATAGCAAAGTCAGGAAACCAACCTGTGTCCATCAATGATTGACTGAATAAAGAAAAGGTGAAATGTATCTATATATCTATATACACCATGTACACACACACACACACACACACGCACACCATGGAATCCTATGCTACCATAAAAAAGAATGAAATCAGCCTCTTTGCAGCAACATGGATACAGTTGGAGGCCATTATCCTAAGTGAACTAATGCAGAAACAGAAAATCAAGTACTACGTGTTTTCACTTATACGCGGGAATGAAACATTGGGTACGTATGGACATAAAGATAGAAATAATAGACACTGGGGACTACAAAAGCAGGGAGAGGTGGAGAGGGGTGAGAGTTGAAAAATTACCTATTGGGCACAATGCTTACTATTTGGGTGATGGGTACACTAGAAGTTCAGTCCTCACCATTACACAATATACCCATGTAACAAACAAGTGCATGTAGCCTCTGAATCTAAAATAAAAATTTTAAAAATGTGTAACTTTGTGTGTAGACATCAGCTTGTGGATCTGGAGTAAAAAAAAAACATAGTGTCAGTCCTTCATTCAAAGGAGCTTTTATGTTGTAAATTTTTATATGTTTTGTTGACTTATTTTTCTTTTTATTTATTTGTGAGAAAATACATACAGGATGAGGGATTAGGTATTATATTTTATTATATCATGATACAATAAAAAATTTTGAGAAACAAAAATAATCCCCAGAGAAAAATATAATCTTCAATTTTCCGGCATTATACTTATCTTGCATTGGAAAAAAGACAATAGAGGAGATCATGGAAAGTTTATCATCTCTGTTTACCATTTGACTGCATTTCCATTTCGAATTTTGAGGTATATTACCTCTAATCTAATTGCAAATACTAATTTGTTCCATGATTTAAAATAAATATTGTTACCGTACTTGTAGAATGCTTCTGCATGTTCCTTACTACCTTTGCATCTTATTGATTGCATTGCTGGTTTCTATGGCAACAGAGTGGAGAAGTTAATTAAGATCAGGAGGTTAGAACTGAAGAAGAATAGAATTTTCAACACAGTTCATTTATCACGTACATTTAAATTAGTTACTTTAATAAAATATCTATTGGAGTAGAATTGTGATGGCTGAATCGCCTTGATAAAAACAAATGATACATGTTAAAAGTTTAACTTCACTTATTTGTACTCAATTCATCCCATTAAGAAGCATTTTGGCTTTGGTAATCAAATTAACAGAAGTCATTAATAAAGGTTTCTGCATCTCAATACTGTTATTCTGAGACTTTTAGTATTGATTAGTATGTATTATGCATTATTCTTATTATTTATTAAGAATAAGCCTGAGGTTTCTATTAAGTTATTATCTTCTATTTTCAAATGTACCCTTTCATTTCTGGCTTCATGATCCTCTGGCTGTGACTATGTAAACTATTTCTCATTTTCCAGTTGCTTTCTAGATTCTATCTGTAGGGGGTAACAGGGAAAGTTTAGAAGGCAGGAGGGTGGAAGAAAAGACTTCTTTTCTGTTGACTTACTGTTTCTATCAGGATCTATTCAACAATGACCATTCACCCAGAAGAACTAATGGGTTCCAGCCTCCGACACTCAAACTGTGACTAATTTGTTATATAATTTTCCATCTTTACATTACATTTTACATTAGAAATACCTAATGTATTTCTGCTTTTCTAGCTGATACAAGGCCACGATTGGTTTCACACGTAAAAGGTAGAGTGTTAGGTACCTTAAAAGAGAAAAAGGCCTATTTTTCCATTATAAAAAGATCAAGATATAAAGAAATGTAAGAAAAAAGATTATTCCTCAGACCCAGCATCCACATACTGCTTATGCTAACACTTTGCTTCTTTTCTCTACAGTATTTTTTGTACATAGGTACACACTTTTTTTTCAGAAACATGCACTATCATATTCTGCATCTGCTTTTATCTCCTTTACTTTTTTTTGCCTTAAATCAGTACGATGTTTTGTGTTTACATACTCCTCATAAACATCATTTGCATAGCTATGTAACATTCTGTAGGCTATTTTACTACTACTCGATATTTAGATATTTGGGTTGCTTTCAAATGGTTTGTAATTGTAAATGCTGTCATAAACACCTTTGCGCTGCAAGGTATTTTTTAAATATATTCAGACTTTTTTTTTCCCTTAGGATTTAAACCTTTGTTTTTATATTGTGCCAGTCTCTTAATGCAAAACCACAGCCCTCTTCAAAGTCTGCACACCCACAGATCTTTCTGGAATTTCTCAGAGGTTGTCTTTCACAGAACTCACGAAGCATTCTTCCATTTTCCTGTGCTTCTTTGTGTGTTTCTGTGTGTCTCCATATGTGTATTTTTCCTTATTCATTGTCCCTATATTAATATTATAGTTGACAGTATATATATATATATATATATATATATATACTATTTTAGACTGTGTTAGGACAGTTATCACACCACTCCTGCTTTGCTAAAATAAAATTCATATTTAATATATACTTAGCATTTAATTACACATATTAGTATATATATTAATACTGCTATTATACAAAGTATTACTCTGCTGTGCAGTAGGAGAAATAAAAAGCAATCATAATATTATTTTTTTAATTATAAGACTATTTGGGTTATAAACTGAATAGTGATATTGAAATGGTCAATATGAACCAATCAGATGTTCAATATAAACCAGAATAAATCAATTAATGTCTTAGTTTTCATTTTTTTCACATGTATAATGGTATTATACTTGTAACCACACTTACTTCAAAAGATGTTAGAAAAGTCAAATTGTATCTCTACGTCAATGTCCGTCTATGTCCATATTTATGTCTATACGTAAGTACACTGTATACCATGAAGCAAATGAAAATATAAAGCAGTCATTGCTATTTTTCTAAGCAATATAAAAGTTAAAACCCATAACCCTGTGTTTAAGAGAAACAGAAACTTAATCCAATATGCTCAAAGAAGGTCTGGAGCAATCAGTTTTGGATTTCTATAAACATCTCATGTGCTGCATTTGTCTCAACTTAAGAGCCAAAGTTGTCTTCTGTTCCCATTTTCCCATTCTTCTTCTCTCAATTTCTTGGCACTTCAGATGGACTCTTTTACCTTTAAACAAATTCTAGCTAGTTTATAACGTGATGTATTAACCTCCAGTCTAAAGAGCTGCTCTTGGTTATTATTTACAGTTTTCCAAAGGCCACAATATATTTGTTCAACTCTAATAATAGAACTAGCAGGAGGGAAGAACTTATTATTTGAAACAAGAACATTTTATTTTTGAAAGACAACTTCTAAAGTCATATGAGTAGCCTAATGCCCTTTGTAATTCAATTTCCTTCCAATAAAAACATAATAATTCAGCACTTGCAATATGCTCGGCACTGTGTTTTGAGCTAAGTGTGATCTCATTTGCACCACACAACAACAATGTAAGGTATTTATTAATCTTGTTTTACAAAAGAGGAAACTGGGGATCAGAAAAGTTACAGAGCATTTCCAAGTTCATGCAAGGTGACAGAATCTGGATTTAAATGTCAGTTAGCCTGACCCAATAACCCATTTTCTTTCATGGGGATAATTATTATATTTTAAATAGCAGTAAGTAAGGATAAAGGCTCTTTTATGTGCCTGTCACTGCTGAGGCACTGAGTTTCAACGCAATAATTCTTGTAGAGCATATTTTAGAAATTTGCTCAAAATATAATTATAATTAAGTTGGACAATTTGATTACAAGCATGCACTTGCCATAACTATGATTTTTTTTATGCTAAAGAATTTCTTGGTTCTTAATACTCTAAAGAAAAAATAACCTAGCTCCCAGCCTCCTAAAACCAGAATTCCTCAATTCTTACATTCTTGTCCTTTATCATCTTTATCAGGCCAATCAATATTGAAGGGTTATACCTTGAAAAAAGCTTCTGATACATTGTAGAGGAAACTTCATGTGTTGGAAATATATGAAAATATATTAAATTTGTATATACTATATCCCTATGTTTATGCAGATTATTTGTCTAAATATATATACACACACACTATATATATAATATTAAAAAACTATATATATAAAATATATAAAAACTTTGTGTATATATATATATATATATATACATATATATACCGTTTTTCATTAAACACAGTGGCCAAATATTTTGGGTTCAGTTGTTTCCAGTGATACTTCAAATCTTCAAATGTTGGTCAGTGTTCCTCAGCTCCTCTACTATTAAATACATCTGCCCTTTCATCATGAAAGTACCTTAAATATTTAAATAATAGCAAACATAGAAGTTGACAAGAATATATAAATTAAGAAAAGCTAAAGTGTAAATACATGTGATACAATTTAACTATTGGGGTGCATCTTCTTATTCATTTACACTGACTGACTTAGTAATACATGTTCCATCAAGAGTTTTGGAAGAACCTTTAGGTTCTTAGGCTGTTAAGTAGCCCTCCATATTCATCTTTTTTTTTTTTTTGAGACGTAGTTTCACTCTTTGGCCCAGGCTGGAGTGGACTAGCGCAATCTCAGCTCACTGAAACCTCTGTCCCACCGGGTTCAAGCGATTCTCCTGCCTCAGCCTCCCAAGTAGCTGGGATTAGAGGCATGAACCACCATGCCCGGCTAATTTTTGTACTTTTAGTAGAGATGGGGTTTCACCATGTTGGCCAGGCTGGTCTCAAACTCCTGACCTCAGATGATTCACCCACCTCGGCCTCCCAAAGTGCTGGGATTACAGGCATGAGCCACCGCGCCCAGCCCATACTCATCTTTTTAGAAAAGTCGGAATTGGATTGGATTTGATATCTTTTCTAAATAATAAATTTTGTGCATCCAATTTTGGGCTCAATTTAGCCAATCATGCAGCTGATAATTGTCTACAAATAACATGACTATATTTGTCACTGAGCTGACCAAGTATTATGAACATAATGCTGACAGGTCTGAAAATGTTTCACTTGACTAATGTGGAACTAGGGTGAATTATTAAAAATATTCTCACTTAGAATTGACAGTGTATAACCACCTATTAAATCTGAATATGTAGCACATTTGTATATGAAACAATCAGATTTAATTAAATGGTTACATATCATGAAACAATAGCCTGCCAACCAGGATTAAAGCTATAAACTACCTGGAAAATGAAAAGCACAGTTTATCCCACCAATTCCAGAGTGGAAATCAGAAAACATAAAATATCAGGAGAAAGCTTGTAAATTTCTTATATTCTGTTGCTTTATAACTACAAGAAAATCTGGACTGTTCACTCACTAAAAATGAATTATGTATTGGGTCACATTCTGGGGTCATTAGAATTATACAAGTTAGAATTAAGGTCTCATGTGATACTGAATGTTCATGCTTTTAACCTGAGAGTGACATGTTCTAAGGTTTATTTGGTGATATTATGGGCACATGTATGTTTACCAAACTTGATTCTAGTACCTTTCAAAAGAATTCCCTTGAAAATAACTTGCTAGGAGCCTATGTTAGCTTTCAATTTTTGTGGATCTTAAGATACATGCCACCTAATACAAAAGTTACTATAAAACTCACAGTCTCCCTAAAACTTTTATTCTACTTCTTTCTTCTATTAAGAGCAAGGGATTATAGCAGGTATGTAAAAAAACTTGGAGTGAGTAGGCTTGAGAGACAAATAATGGTAATTGCGTGTAAATGGTAGAGGAGGGTAGGAAATGTAGAAAAACTAGCACTTTCTTTAGCTGGCTTCCTCTTTAAATATTGCTGCATATATGTGCATTTCAGGAGCATGCATTGAGAAAGCACACTAAAGTTTTGATCATTCTTGCAGTGAAAGCCTTTACCTTGGCTAATTTTATGTTAACATTTTTATTAGAGAATTTTGCACCTTCAATTAATCGGTGGTTTTTTGTTTTGCCTGTATTTTTTTTCTTTTCCTGCAGTTCCTTTCAAAACCAAAGAGCAAGGATTCTCCCAGATGTACCCCCAGTCTTGACCTTCTTATGTGCTATAGGAATTTCCTTTTTGAGTGACTGAGGCTTGGCAGTAATATAACAATGGCTCTGCTGGCCCTGTCAGACCTCTGCAAGGATATCAGCCTTTTATATTTATTCTAGTCTGGGAGATGATTTCCTGTATTGGGTAGAGGGCACTGGTATTACTTTAAATAGAATTTCCTATCTGCTTTTTTTCCCCACCACCTCATCACTCTTAAAATGACTGCCAAAATTGTTCCTGCTCTATTTTCAGTCAACACCATTTGACCCTTTGCTTTACTGGAAGTGCTTTCTAACTCCTAAGCTGTAAGGATTGTACTGTTTGCTGTTTGCCTATTTTAAACTTTCTGGTAGTGTAGTCTGTTTGGGTAAACTCTGAAATCCTGGTCATTTTCCTGACAACGTTTTAATTGCCTCAGTGCATTCTCATCCCAAATATTGTATCAAGCACTAAAATATTTATCAATAATTGAATGGAATTGCAGTTTGAATTCCTTAGAAACTCTGAACAGAGTAAATCTTAACCTGTTTGAGGGGATGGAGACAGTTTTCATACAAACTTTTCTGGATAACATTTCTTAATTAACTCATTTCTGCTCAACTCTTCTCCCTTGGGGAAAATGCGTTTTTACGTAGAGGAGGCAAGTTGTGTCAAGCACATCAGTGGCTGCTACAGTGCTTGATTTCTCCCCACAACTAGGAATCACTAGAAGCTTTCTATGTTTGCACCTCCAGACCCAAACTTTTTGTCCCCAGAAACCATTAGATCCAAGGGTAGACCCAAGACTATCTCCCACAAATTCCACAGTTGGCATGGAAAATTTTAAAAAGTGTGGGTTTGAGTTATGCTATGAGCAAGTTTCACAAACTCTACTGCTGGGGCTCTTAAACTTCCCTGATTTCTGCCCTGCCCAATCAAATTTTACTTTGATTTTCTTATGTACCCTGGAATCTTCCCACTGCATTCCTCTTTTCATTTATTTGTTTAAGTGCTCAAACCAGCCAGAGTCAGTTTCTTTTGCTTGAAACTAAATGAACTAACACAGAAGGATTGAGAGAGAAAAAATACTGAATCAAAAGATAAGGAGGACAAAGAGAATTAGAAAATTTTGCCACTTTTGTTGGAGATGATAATTGGAGTAGGGTAGAAATAATTATAGTCCTCTATAAAGGAATCTGAGATGCTGAAGGAACTCCTCAAGATAGGTGAAAAGAGATAGAAGGATGGTCCTCAGAAAGCATGCTTATTATAAATAAATGGTAAATGGAAGATTTTGGACAAGAAGTTGGGATAGGTGGACTCTGGCCATGAGCTAAAATGAATTTTGAACTGTCCTCTGAAATATGTACATGTCTTTCCCACACCTACCTAAAGGGCCTAGCTAAATAGAAAAAAAAAGTCTGAAAATGAAGGAAATTGAATTTGCCCCTAAAGATGTCTCTGAAAATGTTTATCTCTTGGTCTGGGTGGTAATTTATCAAGTTACATAAGTGTATAAAAATTGAGTGAGTATAATATAAGATTTACGCTCTTTACCTATATTAAAGAAGGAGGAGGATAAAGAGGGGGAGAAGAAGGAGGAGAAGAAAGAAAAGCAGAAGAGAGGGAGGATCTTATTTGCTCCTAACCTGGCCTGCTGTGAACTTTCCAGAAGTACAGAGGATAACTAGAATGCCCCCCACCTCCACCCCACCTATTTAGTAACCTAAATAACAGTACAAGGGAAAGTAGACATCAACACAACACAGATGTCATGTAGGTAAGGATGGTTTAGGGCAGCTAAAACCATGCTGAAAGCTGCCCACCATCATTCAACAAAGATCACATTTGATGTGCTCAGTTTCTATCTTCTTTGTAGAATTATGCCTCCTATTTTATATATGGAAAATGCATTAATTTTTAAGACACATAATTATTTTATATACCACTTAGAAAAACAACACTGTCAATTATCAATTTACCACAGATTTTTAAAATAATTACTTGAAAGAGTCTTTTAGATTTATTTTGAAATCTTTTCCAATGCATCACTCACTTTTATGCATATCTAGAAAAGAAAAAAATGTTATACTTATTATAATTTATCATGAATATATAAGAAATGGTTACGGTGTTATAAAAATGTGGAATAAGATGTGACAGGTAATCCTTTTACATATACAAAATGTAACATAACTTCTTGTACTTATATAAGTCTTCTTTGAGTAGTCTTAGCACTTACATTGTGTTCCATGGGCTGACAGCATGGACAACATTTGGAAGCTTGTGAGAAATCTATAATCTCAGGACCCAACCCAGACTTAGTGAATCAGAGTCTGCATTTTAAGGAAGTTCCCAGGTGATGCGTAAGTGAGCTAAATTTGGAAAAGCATTGTTGCAAAGCATTTGATTGTTGCTTTGCAAAAACAAATATATATAGAATAACGGTCATTCCTCTAATAAAAAGGAATTTGTTTGCTTAGTATAAAATTTACAAAACATCATTTTCTTTATGTGTATACCTGTGAACATAGTCAATTTTTTTTAATGCCAACTCACAGAACAAGAATTTTGGAAGATATTTTAAAGAACGACTAAACTAAATATATATAGTAGAAACAATGAAGCAAATTCCATTGTAATAATGACAACCTGAAGAAAATGTCCAAATTTACAAATGCATAGACCATGGCAGTTAATGTCATTTGCCCACAGTAATTGTAGTGTACTATCTATTGCATAATGCACACTAATGTTAGGAATGCCCAGATTTTTTTTAATTCATGCCTTAGAATGAAATTTAGATATTTTTAACAGTCCCAAGTGTGAAAAAGCATCCTGTTAGCAAGAAGAATCTGGTGACCTTGGCTTCAGTCCTGTGAGATTTTCCTTTGTTAGAAAGTGGTGATAAAGTAAGGAAACAGTTGCAGTTCCTTTGTTCAAATTACATCAGTTTTTCCGGGAAAACTAGAAGAAACAGTGAGGAAGAGATATTTTTTAAAAATATTAGAATAGAGATGGAAACAAATGGAGCATCATCTACATTTAACTGTACCAATGTTATTCAGAGTGTGATACACATTCCACATGCTTCAGTCATCATCTTGAGGCCTCTTTTCAAAATGAGTATTCCTGGGTTATACCCTATAACTAGAACAAAATTTCTGGGATGGTGTCTAGTCACCTGCACTTGTACCAAATGCCTCAGATGACTCACATGCACACTAAAATGTATTATGCGGAAGATCAGTCTTGATTTTGCATTTTCATTATTTCTCTGCACATAGAATGGAAGGTCATTAACAAATGGTATATATCAACCGAAAGAGCCATCAGATCAAAGTTTGCTCTATAAATATATATATATCTTTTCTATTTACAGAACAGTTTCTTCTTGGAAAATAACCAGGGACTTTTTGTTTTTGTTTTTCTTTTGAGCCAGGGTCTGGCTCTGTCACCCAGGCTGGAGTGCAGTGGTATGATCTTGAAACCTCCGCTTCCCAGGCTCAAGCAATCCTTCCACCTCAGCCTCCCGAGTAGCTGAGATTACAGGTGTGCACTACCACACCCAGCTAATTTTTGTATGTTTTTGAGGAGATGGGGTTTTGCCATGTTGCCCAGGCTGGTCTCGAACTCCTGGACTTGAGCAATCTGCCCACCTTAGCCTCCCAAAATTCTAGGATTACAGGCGTCAACCACTGTGCCTGGCCTGGAACTTCTGTTAATAGAACTCGTTTGTTATGAAAAACAACAACAGCAACTTCAAATTGCATTAAAGTTTACCAAAGTACTATCCTTCCTTAAGTGCTTCCCTCATTTCCATGAACAGTGAGGTGGTTTGCCTTTATGAAGCCCCGGACCTTATTTGAGTCCCCAGAATATTGCTTGGTCTGCAACAATTTCAAGGTTATGTGTTTGAATTTGAATATTTTGATGCAGTTCACAGCATTCCCAAACATAACTTAGGCTTAATTTGTTTATGCTTGTTCTTTTATCACAACTAATTGTGAATAAGTATACTAATTAGCAGATTTTTACATTTTATTTGATACATTTTAATGAATATGTTGGCAGTGTGATGGTTAATTTTATGTCTCCACTTGGCTAGGCCATGGTACCCATGTTACCCAGTTTTTGGTCAAACATCAGTCTAAATGTCACTGTAAAGATATTTTTAGATGTGATTAACATTTGAGTCAGTAGAATTTAGGTAAAGCAGATAATCTCCCATAATGTTGGTGAGTTTCATCCAATTAGCTGAAGGCCTTAACAGGAAACAGACTGAGGTCCCCTAAGAAAAAAAATTCTGTCCCCAGACTATCTTTAGATTCCAGCTGCAACATCAACTCTTCCTTGGGTCTCCAGCCTGCCTACCTTCCCTGCAAAATGTGGACTTGCTAGTCTTCAATTATGAGAGACAGTTTCTTAAAATCAATATCTTTCCCTCTGTGTATGTCTCCAGACACTAATTCATCCAACTAAAGTAAACAGAATAATGTGACTTCACTCTGAAAGAATTACGCCTTATGGAAACATTGAAATAATCCTTTACTTCTATCATTATTTTATCCAGGAATAAAGCCAAATTTAAAATTAAAATTATTTTCTTATCAGATCTTATGGCAGTCCATTTTTGTATCGTTATTGAAGGAATGCGTGAGGCTGGGTAATTTATACACAGAAAAAGCCTTCATTTTGGCTCACAGCTAAGAGGCTGTACAGGAAGCATGATGTTGGCATTTGATTCGGTGAAGGCCTCAGGAAGCTTCCAATCATGGTGGAAGGCAAAAGAAGAGCAGGCATGTCACATGGCAAGAGTGGGAGCAAGAGAGAGAAGGAGGAGTTCACTTATCTGATCATAAGTTGTTAGAAGCAGTCAGGCTACATCCTGAATGCTTTGCTGCCTAGAAATTTCTTCTTCCATATACCCCAAATCATCACTCTTAAGTTCAAACTTCCATAGATCCCTAGGGAATGACCACAATGCAGCAAAATTCTTTGTTAAGGCGGAACATGGGTGACTTTTACTCCAGTTCTCAGTAAATTCCTCATTTCCTCTGAGACCTCATTAGCCTGGCCTTCGCTGTCCATATTTCTGTCAACATTTTGGTCACAATCATTTAACCAGTCTCTAAGAAGTTACAAACTTTCCCTTATCTTCCTGTCTTATTCTGAGCCCTCAAAACTCATCCAACCTCTGCCTATTACCCAGTTTCAACAGGTGCTTCCACATTTTCAGGTATCTTTCTAGAGATGCCCCACTTCTCAGTTCCAATTTTCTGTATTATTCCATTTGCATTACTCTACCTGATTTTATATATATATATATATCTGAGGTTTTATATATTATATATTTATATATAATATATAATATATAATATATATTATGTATAAATATATATTATATATTATATAATATATATTATATAATATATAATATATAATTTATTATATATTATATATTATATATAATATATAATATAAATATATATTGTATTATATATAATATAATATATATAGTATTATATATAATATAATATATATTGTATTATATATAATATAATATATATTGTATTATATATAATATAATATATATTGTATTATATATAATATAATATATATTGTATTATATATAATATAATATATAGTATTATATATAATATAATATATAGTATTATATATAATATAATATATAAATATATATTGTATTATATATAATATAATATATATTGTATTATATATAATATAATATATAGTATTATATATAATACAATATATAAATATATATTGTATTATATATAATATAATATATAAATATATATTATATATAATTATATATAATTATATAATATATATTTATATATTATATATAAAAATATGTATTATATATAATTTATTATATATAATATATTATATATATTATATATAATATATAATATAAATATATATTGTATTATATATCATATATAATATAAATATATATTGTATTATATATTATATATTATATAATATATATTATATAATATATAATATATATTATATAATATATAATATATTATATATATTATATATTATATATTATATATAACACATTATATATAATATATAATCAATATAATATATATGATTTTTATATATTTATATATAATATATATATTTTATATTATATAAAATATATATATAAATATATATGATTTTATACATATTTATATTATATATATATATATCTGAGGCTGGGTAATTTATAAAGAAAAGAGGTTTTATTTTGGCTCATGGTTATGCAGGCTGTACAGGAAGTGTAGTGCCAACATCTGCTTCTGGTGAGGGCTTCAAGAAAATTCGAATCATGGTGGAAGGTGAAGGGGGAGCAGGCACATGATATCACCAGAGTGGGAGCAAAAGAGAGAAGGGGTTGGGGGTCCCAGACTCTTTTAAGTAAGCAGATATCACGTGAACTAAGTGAGAACTAACTTATTATCATGGGAATGGCACTAAACCATTCACGAGGGATCTGCCCCCATGATGTAATCACCTCTCACCAAGCCCCACCTTCAACACTGGAAATCACATTTCAACATGAGATTTGGAGGAGACAAACATCCAAACCATATCATTTGGCTTACTGAGTCCATGACTACTTAACCTGTAAATGTATATATCATTTAATAACTTACTATTCACTCTTCATTTGACTCTTCACTCTTCACTCTTTATCTTCTTACTACTCACTCTTTACTCTTCATTTGTCATAGCAAATCTGTCCTTCAGCTCTTTAGAACTAGTATAGTACATGTTTTCAAATGACTTAATTTTAGAAGGCGTTCCTCTTTTGCTTCAGATTGCTGAATTATTTTCTCTATCAATCAATTCTATGAAATCACTATTGTAAATTTACAGTAATATTCCCTCTAAAATCTTTCCATTATAATTTAGGAAAATGATTCTAAATATGAGTGCAAGACAATCTACTTTTCAAAGCCTATAAATTTGTCATCACTTTTTTAGCCATGGTATTATAGAAATTGAACACATATATGACTGAGCTTTTTTCAATTTTCTATAAGAAACGTATATTTTTCTTTCTCTAAAACTTGAGGGTAGCTGTGTTCTCAGTATAAGAATTTGCAAATTACACATTGAACAATTTGATAAATGAATATGCTTAGCCTACGTAAGAATTTAGTGGGCAAAAGTAGTGGTTAAATGGTACAACTCAAGAAATAGTAGGTCAAGAATTAATGTGTGAACTTTGGAAAAATCATAAATGTATCTACTTCATGTAGCTTTTATGAGTATTAAATGAGATAATCCACGCAAACTGCTAAGCATGGTTTCTGTCTCATTATTAATACTTACAAGTGTTTTTATTACATATACACATATAACAACATGCAAAGGAAAATGCCTTGACTAATGCGGTTATCTTTGAATGTGAGACTATGGTTGACTTCGGTTTGCTTTTTCATGCCTTATACTTTATGTGTCTTCAGTGTGTTTCTTCAAATGTTGTGCAATCTAATGGGTAACTATCATAGTCAGAACAAAAGCTATTTTTAAGAATAATAAAATGTTTTCTATCCACACACCAGGGCCTGTTGTGGGGTGGGGGGAGCGGGGAGGGATAGCACTGGAAGATATACCTAATGTAAATGATGAGTTAATGGGTGCAGCACACCAACATGGCACATGTATACATATGTAACTAACCTGCACATTGTGCATGTGTACCCTAGAACTTAAAGTATAATTTTTAAAAAATGAACAATAAAAGGAAAAGCATTGATGATGGAATAAGCACAACTTATATTGGTGGAGATAAGGTTTGGGGAAGGTGGAACGGCAAGGGAGGAAAAACAAACTGAGAAGACACAGCAACCTGGACAATGGATATGTACAGGATAGATAAAAGCAGGCAATAAAGAGTAATAAGAGGATTGTAAAGCTGAGGAGTGAAGTCAAAGTGCTGATATGAGCAGATTAGCTTGGAAGTTGTATTTGGGATGAATAGAGCAAATAGAGCATTAGAGACTGTAAAATCAGCTAGGCAACAGTTGTAATAATATAGTTAGGAGATGAAGACAGCATAGGTATATAAGTACAGGCAAAATCAAATATTTAAGAAGATAAAGAAGTGGTTAATCTGGGAGGCGCTTAGAAGAAAAAGAAGCAGTCAGACTTTGCAATAATTGATAGTAAAAGAAGACTCAAAAATGACTGCAAAAAAAAAAAACAGAACAAATCACCGAATTAAAAAATGAGCAAAAAACCTAAATACACATTTCTTACAAGAAGACATACAAATGACCAACAGGTATATGAAAAAATGGTCAATATCACTAATCATCAGGGAAATGCAAATCAAAACCATAATGAGATATCACTTCACTCCTGTTAAAATGGCTACTAAAAATATAACAAAACAAAACAAGTGTTGTCAAGGATGTGGGGAAAAAGGAACCATACACAGTGTTGGTGACAGTGTAAATTAGTACAGCCATTATAAAAAGCAGTATGGTGGATCCTAAAAATAATTAAAAGTAGAACTACCATTATATCTAGCAATCTCACTATATATCTAAGGAAATATATATATCTCAAGGAAATAAAATCAGTATGTCAAAGAGATATCTGCACTCCCATATTATGGCAGCATTCTTCACAATATCCAAAATATGAAATCAACTTAAATGTCCATCAACAAATAAATGGCAAAAGACATGTGGTATATATACATGCTGGACTACTATTCAGTCATAAAAAAAGCAAATTCTGTCATTTGTGACATGAATAAACCTTGATGACACTACATTAAGTGAAAAAACCTGGCACAGAAAGACAAATACCACATGACTACATTCATATGTGGAATCTAAAAAAGTTGATTTCATAGAAGAAGACAGAAGAATGGTGCTTACCAGGAGCTGATGAGGTTAGGAGAGGGGATGTTTAGGGATATGTTGGTCAAAGGATACAAAATTTTTGTTACATAGGGGGAGTAGGTTCAAGAGACTTATTGTACAACATGATGACAATAGTTAACAATTGTGTTGTGTACAACTTCAATCATGTTGTGTACAACTTCGCTCATGTTGTATACAACTTCAAAACATCATGTTGTACACAACAAATATACACAATTGTATGTCACTTAAAAAAGAAAGAAAAAAATGACTGCAAATTTTTAATTTTGGAAAGCTGGAAGCCTACAACAAAAATTGCGGAGTTTTAAAGAGGCAGTTTTAAGGGGAAGGTATACATGTTTGGGGAAAGGACAGTTTGAAATGGCAGTAAAATAGCTAGGTGGGATTAAATTTAGACAGTTAGAAAATATTATCAATAAAACATATCAGAACTGAGAGAAACCTTGCAGATGACTTAATTCACATGCCTCAAAAGCGATATACTTTTGTGTTACAGCCAGTTGACTGCAAGACCATGGCAAGATCCTACTAACACCCAAACTAGGGGCTGTTCCTCCTTCTCTGCCAAACAAACTTGAACAAAATCCTAACTTCAAAGATGCGTAAAATCTTTATTTTTTTTTTTGGATTGATGAATGCAATATTTTAAGAAGGCATAATATTTTTAAAATCTAAGAGCATGTAACATGATACATATTATACAGTATAACCAATTCTAAGGCTATAAGTGACAGAATTCATATCACAGCAAAGATGAATTTTTTTGAGACAAGGTCTGGCTCTATCACCCAGGCTGGAGTTCAGTGTCACAATCTTGGCTTACTGCAACCTCTGCCTCCTGGTCTTAAGTCATCCTCCCACCGCAGCATCTTGAGTAGCTGGGAGTACAGGAGCACGCCACCACACCTGGCTAATTTTTGTATTTTTTTTAGAGACAGGGTTTCTCCATGTTACCCAGGTTGGCTGGTCTTGAACTTGTGAGCTCAAGCTATCCACCCACCTCAGCCTCCCAAAGTGCTAGGATTATAGGCATGAGCCACCGTGCCCCGCCGAATTTTATAATTTTAGGGGAAACATTTCATTATAGGGACATTAGGTCATTTTCACTGTTTTTATTTAAATGTCAAGATAGCCTATTTTTATACATGTGCCATTGCTTCTTTCTTTTTATTTCTTCTTTTTTTTTTTTTTTTTGTCATGTCTTCCTTTTGGGGCGCTACATTTGTCTGTATCACTTGGAGATGGAGGTGTTCTTTCACAATTTCTCTTAAGAAGAAAATAATAGATGTTTCCTAAAATTTTTTTTGTCACTTTAGCCACAAAGTCTTTTCATTTTTTTGGATATTAAACAGAAAGACAATTTGGACACAAAGAAGCTTTTGTTAATTAGGAGTACTGAAAATATTCAACCAGTGGGTCAATCTGATCAGGGCTAATATTAACTTAAAACTTAGATTTTATTTTTGAAACCAAGTTGTCTTTTTTAGCTTAGACTGTTCTCTACCAAGGCCATGTCACTGTCAACTACTGAACATTTCCAAAATTAGAACATTTTAAAACCTCCCAGCAGCAGAAACATTTTCCCAAGTATCCATTAATTCACATTTAAACTCCTAAGTGACGTTTCTTTCTTTTCTAGAAAAAAAAAAATTCAATATATATTAATTCATTCAAAAATTGCCAAGCATAGTGGCTCATGCCTGTTATTCCAGTGCCTTGGGAGGCCAAGGTGGGAGGACTGTTTGAGGCCATGGGTTTGAGACCAGCCGTGGCAACATAGTGGGACTGCATCTCTACAAAATATGAGATAAGAAATTAGCCCGGTGTGGTTCTTCTAACTACTCTGGAGGCTAAGGCAGGAGGATCTCTTAAGACCAGGAGTTTGAGGTTAGAGTGAGCTGTGATAACACCTTCAGCCTGAGTGATAGAGCAAGAACTTGTCTCTGAGATCTATATATATATAGATCTATATTTCCTTTTCATAATATAAACCAGGTATTGTGATGTATACAGAGTGTTATTAATGAATAAAACAAAGCCAAGTAAAACAAAAATGCTACCTTCAGGGTAAGAGATGAAGTCAAGGAGGTGGTAGGTGTTAGGTAAGGCTTGTAGGCTATAGTAAGAATTTAGAATTCTGCTCTGAGACATGAAATCATTGTAAAGTTTTGAACTATGTGATATTACATCTCTTCCCTTTAAAATATTCTATTTTTTAAATTGTTTGGACTCTAGATGTAAAATAAAGGTGGCATTTACAGGATTTATTAATAGCTTCAATGCAGGTTCTGAGACAAAGAACATCTCAAAGTGCCAAGAATAATACCAAGGTCTCAGCTTAAGTATCAGCAACAATGGAGTTACCATTTGCTGAGGTTGGTAAGACTAGGGAAATAGCTGGTGTAGGGAGAAAGATCAGGAAACCATTTTTGTTCCTACTAAATGTTTTTAAATATACAAATGTAGGTATTAAGTAGGCGTTTGTTCAACAAGTTTGGATTTCAAGAGATAGGTAAGGCCTAGAGATGTAAGTTTGGAATTTTTAGCATGAGATCATATTTATTTACTTATTTATTTATTTGAGATGGAGTCTCGCTCTGTCGCCCAGGCTGGAGTGCAGTGGCGCGATCTCGGCTCACTGCAAGCTCCGCCTCCCGGGTTCACGCCATTCTCCTGCCTCAGCCTCCCAAGTAGCTGGGATTACAGGCGCCCGCCACTACGCCCGGCTAACTTTTTGTATTTTTAGTAGAGACAGGGGTTCACTATGTTAGCCAGGATGGTCTCGATCTCCTGACCTCATGATCCGCCCGCCTCGGCCTCCCAAAGTGCTGCTATTCCAGGCGTGAGCCACGGCGCCCGGCCTGAGATCATATTTAAAGAACTGTGATTGGAGGATATACCCACTAGGCACTGAGTACAGATAGGACTGAAAAGCTTCTGGGAATATTTAGTATTCTGGAAAATGAGGAGAAACCAGCAAAATAGACCAAGAGGGAGAGTGCTACGAAGTAGGGGAGAACAAAGCAACAGTGGGTTTCTGAATTTCAAAGGGAATAAAGCAGGCTTCAGAAATAACACAAGGCATTGTCTACTGATACCCAACACCATCCCATCCCCCTAATCTTTTCCCTATAATAAAACTGAAAACCTGGAAGGAGCATTTTGCAGAATCCTTTACCAGCAGAGATCTATTTTACTTTACATCTCTGAAAAACATTCACTCATTCATCAAAGATGAAATACAAAGAATAGCTATTAGATTCCAAGAGCAGTGGCCACTTGGATGTACAAAAGTGGTCCCCAACCTTTTTGGCCCCAGGGACCAGTTTAGTTGAAGACAATTTTTCCATGGATGAAGGTGGTGGGGGAATGGATTAGATTCTCATAAGGAGCGGACGACCAACCTGGATCCCTTGCAGGTTCAGTTCACACTAGGGTTCATGCTCCCGTGAGAATCTAATGCCACTGCTGATCTGACAGGAGGTGGAGCTCAGGCGGTAATACTCGCTGGCCAGCCGCTCACCTCCTGCTGTGTGGTTTGGTTCCTAAGAGCCCACAGACCAGTATGTGTGTGTAGGGGGGCGGGACTGGGGTCACGGTTGGGGAAACCTGGTGTACAAGAATGAGCTTTGCAGTGATTTCAATGTGAAGTCCTATTAATTATTTCTTGTTTCTAAAATTATTACAAAGCTGAGAGGAAGCTGAGTTAATTGTTTGAGGTTTCAGGCAATTCTGGACTTTTCTGATTTCTTTGAGGCCAACTATAGTTCCCTCAACCCTACCAATGGTTTCGTAGACATAAATTTAATTCTGTAAAATCTCTTCCTGCTGAAAAACTGACAATAGTTTCTGTTTTCCTGCTTAAACCCGAAATGATATAAAGGCAGAATAATCAACTCTTGTCAATTGCCGCTACTAAATCGGTAAGATAAAGACTGAGTATACACCATCAGATTTACAATGTTGATGCCATTGATGATCTCGTTGTGACCATTTTCATTGGAATACTATGGAGAAAACATTCTTTGCATGACTTCTATGGAAATGGGAGGATAAAAACCAATTTTGATGAGTTTTTTATAAAGCAGGGGTCTCCAAGCTGGGGGCAATGAACTGGTACTGGTCTGTGGCCTGTTAGGAACCGGGCTGCACAGCAGGAGATGAGTGGCTGGTGAGTGAGCATTACCACCTGAACTCTGCCTCCTGTCAGATCAGTAGTGGCATTAGATTCTCATAGAAGCTCAAACCCTATTGTGAACTGTGTATGCAAGGGACCTAGGTTACACGCTTCTTATGAGACTCTGACTAATGTCTGATGATCTAAGGTGGAACAGTTTCCTCTCAAAACCATCCCCCCAACCACCCTCCCCCTTGTCCATGGAAAAATTGTCGTCCACGAAACAGTCCCTGGTGCCAAAAACATTGGGGACTGCTGCTGTACCGGGAAGAATATAATTGCTAATTGGAAGATAATGTGGAGTTAGAAGAACATTTTTTGTAGTGGTTATTGTTATTTAAAAGAAACATTAGAACATGTAGGTAATAAGCCAATGTATATAATCCAATAGAGAGGAGAAACGTACTGATGTCAGAAGGAGAGGGACAGTTGTAAGAAAATACTTTAACAGGAGGGAGATGAGATTGTATGAACAAATGAAGAAGACAGTTCATGGACAAATGAAGACTGAGGTCCAAGAACAGTGCATTCAACTTACAGGAAGACAGGTATAGTACATGAGCATCAACACAGCGGGTTTGGTAGATTTGGTAGTGGGGGCATGTTGAAACTCTTCTGATTGTTTCTGTTGTGTTAATGAAATGAGATGTAACTTCATCAGCTGAAGATGAGGAGAAAAAAAGGTGTTTAAGGCTTGAGAAAGAAGGAGGACGTGTAAAATAGTCATCTTGGGGAATGGTAGAGTGAATGGACGTAAGAAATGTATCTGGATTGAAGAGTGATACTAAGGCAGTGTTCTGGATAGGAGTCATGAATTAAAGAGAAACATGTTGATGTGTTTGTGTGTTTTTCTCCCAAAATTTCAGCTGCTCTGATATAGAGTTAAAATAGACAGATAAATGAACTTAACTAGGGATAGCTTTAGCACCTGAGTTTAAGAAAGGAAAAAAAGGGGCAAGGGATTAATGTGTTGGAAAACAAGTGGTGATAGTAATGGTTTATGGAACATAAGCTACATAACAAAGGGATTGAGGATATCAGGGGAGGAAGGGTCTAGTGAAAGAAGGCAAGGTCAACTCACGGAAATTCGTGATATGGCAAAAGAATTACTGGAGTTGGGATAATGGCAGAAAATACAGGGACTGTTGACTAGAGATGTACTGCTAAATACGGAGGCTGTGAAAAAGTGACAGTTATTGGAAATAGCAAGAGCATTGTTACGGTAGTGGGTATCTATGGTGATGAGTACTACACAGTTATTGAAGACATGTATGTTATGAGTTGATAAGCCAGAATATTGGATAGATCACTTTTGTGAATATAGAAATCACTAAGGATCAGTGGTGATGTTAGTAGTATGAAGTGCAAGAGAATGATCTGGCACTGAAATGTTCAATAAATCAGATAACGATTATGAGGAAAGCAGATGATTGCCATTTGGAAATATAGTGTGACATTAGTGTGATAATTGTGTTTCAACATAATTGGAATTTCAGGGAGGCTAAAGGAGATAGCGCTTGGAAAAAACTATGAGGATCAAAAAGGAGATCAACCCTACCTCTAGGACTAGTTGTACCTGGAATGGTAAGAGAGAGAAAAAAAAATCATCCATTTGAGGGGGTTACAGAAGTATCAGGGTTCTCAGGAGAGAGCCTAGTTCAGAAGCACAGTTGAGGCTAGTGTGGGATTATAATGGATGGGAGGTTGAAACAGAACAGGACATATACAAAAGAGCTCAGATAATGAGAGATAATATGAGAATATTGGGTGTGATAAACAGTAACAGAAGATACACACCTCACATAACAGCTGATGGCCCCAAGACAGATGATAATCATGGGGAGGCCAAGGGGTTGTGAATGTTGGGGGAAGAAAATGGGGATGGTGGTGGACTCTTGATATAAGACCTGAAACCCTGTGAGTTCCTTCTTAAATCACAGTAATGGGGTTGTAAGTCCTGGCAGAGAAGAGGTGTCACCAAGAAACTTAGGAAGGTCTTTGGCTGTTCTGCTAGTAGAGATATTTAGGCCAGAGAACTGGTGTTTCTTGGCTGTCTCATCTTCAAGGTATTAATAGTATTTCTATCTATTCCATTGGCTAGAATCATGCAATGCAAGGGGTAATCATTGAGTTAATACCTAATTGTTGGAAATCTCTGTCAGTTTAATTTTGGCAAAACTCACAGAATGGAAGCAAATTACAGTAAAAGAAATGTTATAATTGCTAAAATGAAAAATAGAAATATCCATTGTTTTTGGAGTTCAATATTTCATAATGTTTATATGACATGATTTTTTAAGTCAAAAGAAAACAATAAGTTCAATCGTTTGAGTTAAAGTGCTACATAAACTTTGTATATGTCCATCTCAGCTACAGATAACTATATTCTAGTTCCAGAAAAATACACAAATTTGTTTACTTGTTGCAAATCACTAAATGTTTGTTATGCCAGGAACTGTGCTAAATTTTACAGACAAAATGATAAAAATATAGAGCCTCTGACTTCAATAAGTTTATAATTTAGCAGAGTCATATAGGCAAATGCTAAATTACAATTCAATATGATACTTATTATGATAGAGTTATAACAGCAGAAGAGATAAAGAAGCCTTTTATTTGGGGGGAAGTCTTGAGAAATTAACAAAGATTTTTGCCTGAATATTTGTTCAAATTTTTATAGTATAGACTGGAAAGCATAGAACCTCAAGTTTCCCTTTACATTTCCTTTTTAAAGATGGGATATTTTGCAAGTCTCTACTTCCTATTCCCTCCACTTTCTTAGCTCTTCAGTCAATAGTTGAGTAAGTATTTTTAGCTGCAAAATGCAACTTTCCAAGCCTCACCACCATATCATCTCTCAGAAGGAAAGAAGAAAAAATGATTCTTTACCTTTTTCTTTTCCATCTTCCAAAATACTACCCGACCTCCACTCCATTTGGGTTGGAAGAGGTGTTTGTTTGTTTGTTTTCAGATATTTGCATTGTGCTGACTATATTAGTCCATCTTCACACTGCTGATAAAGACACACACAAGACTGGGTAATTTTTAAAGAAAAAGAGGTTTAATGGACTCAGTTCCACATGGCTGGGGAGGCCTCACAATCATGGTGGAAGGAGAAAGGCACATCTTACATCTTACATGGCAGCAGACAAGAAAGAATGAGAGCCAAGAGAAAGGGGAAACCCCTTATAAAACCATCAGATCTTGTGAGACTTATTCACTACCATGAGAACAGTATGAGGGAAACCGCCCCCATCATTCAATTATTTCCCACTGGGTCCCTCCCACAACATGTGGGAATTATTGGAGCTACAATTCAAGATGTATGGGTGGGGACACAGCCAAAGCAGATCAGTGACCTTGATGTGTTCCCTGTGCAAGAAGTTGCCTTAGCCATAATTTTCTAAAAACTAGCACTCAGAGCAAAGCCCATATACTAATGCTTTTTTGGGAAAACAAATTCCAAGACAAGAGTGAAGTAAAGGGGACATGACACAAGAAAGGAGCACAAGCAACACTACATGTTGCATTAATGAGCTGCTACAATTTATAAGGAAACCCGCATTATTACTCATGTTAGAGGCCATATAATGCCACTGCTTCTTGGTAGCATCTATCCAAGGAGAGAAAGAGAAAACATTTTCAATTGCTAGCTTCTTTACGTATTCTGTTTTTCATTGGTCAAGGGTCAGCCTATAAGCCCTTAATTTTTCTGTACTTCTGGGAATTCTATGTGGCCCCTCCAGGTAACTGCTGGGAAATGATAATCAGTAGATCCAGTCAGGCTAAAATTGGGCACTTGAGATGCTAAATGCTATATGGCTCCAACTAAAGCTAACTCATGAAGCCATATCCAGGCTCAGCTCCTGCCTCAGGGACAAACTGAATCAACCGGTAGTATTTCAAGATGAGGCAACAACAGTAAAGGCCAGGGTATTAAGACTATAAGAGCATGTTGAGCACCCTCCATCTGAGAAACATGACAAATGTCTAAGGGTTACAGGACAAATAATATTGATTGTATCTGGGGAGATGCATAGTTTGGATCTGGCAGAGTTCATGTCTTGCACTACCCAGATCTGCTTACAACCTCTCTTGTATAAGCATACAAGGCATTCACTTCCATCCTGAGAGAAGAGATACAAGTCCAGTTCTTCAAAGCATAACTGATTGCAGTATTCCAAAAAGACTTGAAAAATGTAAGAAAAAAACACTATATCCCCTGTCATTGCTGCTGGTTCCAGAACAATAATTGATATTTATCATCTCCCTATTCTATTGCCAACTTGAGATTTTTCTTGACCAAGACTTTAACTAGTCTTGGTTGCTTGCCTAATGGGGTCCCCCAGCCTTTCATCCACAAGGAGTCTAAGATCTCAGTTGCCCTACCATTTAGGTGATGGTGGCTGCTACAATTGTCCAATCACAGTTATCACTGGATGATGTAATACCAAGAGACCCCCTAGAAAGTCCCTGGTGGGAGATATATTCCTCTTGCCTCAATTGTATGATATCACTCTCAGCTCATTAAAGAAATTATGTATTAATCCACTGAGAAAACTAGCTTCTTTCATTTCTGACTGGCTTGCTGATGGTGGCCAGATGGTAATAACAGCTTCTGGAAAAACATTTTCCATTTTGGGAACCAGTTAACTAACTTGGCATTTGGGGAACCAAGTTAACTAACTTGGCAGAGACTAATTTTGCAGAGCTAGGAAACAAAACTTCTGCAAGAGGGTCACCAAGAGTGATGGTAAGAAGGCTCCAGTCTTTTTTTTTTTCTTGGACTTCTAGTTACTGAGAACACAGCTCCATGTATCAGTCATTTGTTCAATGAATATACTAGATTCTGTAGAACAGCTTTCCAACTCACAAAATGTTGTCCCTGAGCTAACGAGCCTTCAGATGCCTTTCCACCAATGACAACTTCTAGATGATGCAAAGCCAATGAACTCCATATTTGTACCTCAATTTTCAAAGCCGTTTGCAATAAAATAGGTTCCTATGAGACAATATTATATTGTCTGGCTACCATCAGCAAGCCAGTCAGAAATGAAAGAAGCTAGTTTTCTCAGTGGATTAATACATAATTTATTTAATGAGCTGAGAGTGATATCATACAATTGAGGCAAGAGGAATATATCTCCCACCAGGGACTTTCTAGGGGGTCTCTTGGTATTATAGGACACTATGTTGATATCTCAGGCATTCTATAACCACTTGGGTGACTTCCAGAAGAAAAGACAAATCCAGATCAATGTGTATATTGATTTTGGTTAGGAATAATTTCTACCCCCTCCAAAGTCCAAGGCAATCAACCAATCACTGGAGGTTGTCTTTTTTTTTTTTAATTTTTCTTTAAATTTGGGGACACATGTGCAAAACGTGCAGATTTGTTATGTAGGCATACGTGTGCCATGGTGGTTTGCTGAACCTACTGACCCATCCTCTAAGTTCCCTATCCTCCCTCCCAATCCCCCAATAGGCCCTGGCATATGTTGTTCTGCTTCCTGTGTGGAGAAGACATATGTGTGCAGGTGTCTTTATAATACAATGATTTCTATTCCTTTGGGTATATACCACATAATGGGATAGCTGAGTTAAATGATATTTCTGGTTCTAGATCCCTGAGGAATCACCATACTGTCTTCCACAATGGTTGAACTAATTTACATTCCCACCAACGGTGTGAAAGCATTCCTATTTCTCCAGTGCTTCACCAGCATCTATTGTTTCTTGACTTTTTAATAATTGCCATTCTGATTGGCATGAGATGGTCTCTCATTGTGGTTTTGATTTGCATTCGTCTAATGATCAGCGATGTTGAGCTTTTTTTCATATGTTTGTTGGCTGCATAAACATCTTCTTTTGAGAAGTGTCTGTTCATATCCTTTGACCACTTTTTAATGAGGTTGTTTGCTTTTGTTCTTGTTAATTTGTAAAGTTCCTAGTAAATTCTGGATATTAGATCTTTGTCAGATGAGTAGATTGCAAAATTTTTCTGCCATTCTGTAGGTTGCCTGTTTACTCTGATCATAGTTTCTTTTGCTGTGCAGAAGCTCTTTAGTTTAATTAGATCCCATTTGTCAATTTTGGCTTCTGTTGCAATTGCCTTTGGCATTTTCATTATGAAGTCTTTGCCCAACCTATGTCCTGAATGGTATTGCCTAGGTTTTCTTCTAGGGTTTTTATGGTTTTGCGTTTTACATTTAAGCCTTGAATCCATCTTGAGTTGATTTTTGTATAAGGTGTAAGGAAGGGGTCCAGTTTCAGTTTTCCACATATGGCTAGCCAGTTTCCCCAGCACCATGTATTGTAGAAAATCCTTTCCCCATTGCTTGTTTTTGTCAGGTTTGTCAAAGATCAGATGGTTGTAAATGCGTGGTGTTATTTCTGAGGTCTCTGTTCTGTTCCATTGGTCTATGTGCCTGTTTTGGTACCAGTACCATGCTGTTTTGGTTACTGTATCTTTGTAGTGTAGTTTGAAGTCAGGTAGTATGATGCCTCCAGCTTTGTTCTTTTTGCTTAGCATTGCCTTGGCTATATGGGATCTCCTTTGATTCCCCATATGAAATGTAAATTAGTTTTTTTTTCTAATTCTGTGAAGAATGTCAATGGTATTTTGATGGGAGTAGCACTGAATCTATAAATTACTTTGGGCAGTATGGCCATTTTCATGGTATTGATTCTTCCTGTCCATAAGCATGGAATATTTTTCTGTTTGTTTGTGTCCTCTCTTATCTCCTTGAGCAGTGGTTTGTAGTTCTCCTTGAAGAAGTCCTTCCCATCCCTTATTAGCTGTATTCCTAGGTATTTTATTCTCTTTGTAGCAGTTGTGAATGGGGGTTCATTCTTGATTTGGCTCTTTGCTTGTTTACTGTTCGTGTAAAAGAATATATGTGATTTTTGCACATTGATTTTGTATCCTGAGACTTTGCTGAAGTTGCTTATCAGCTTAAGGAGTTTTTGGGTTGAGATGACAGGGTTTTCTGAATATAGAATCATGTCGTCTGCAAACAGAGACAATTTGACGTCCGCTTTTCCTATTTAAATACACTTTATTTCTTTCTCTTGCCTGATTGCCTTAGCCAGAACTTCCAATACTACGTTGAATAGGAGTGGTGAGAGAGGGCATTTTTGTCTTGCAATGGTTTTCTAAGGCAATGCTTCCAGCTTTTAAACATTCATTATGATATTGGCTGTGAATATTTCATAAGTAGCTCTTATTATTTTGAGATATGTTCCGTCAATACCTAGTTTATTGAGAGTTAACTGAAGGGATGTTGAATTTTATCAAAGGCCTTTTCTTCATCTATTGAGATTATCATGTGGTTTTTGTCTTTGGTTCTGTTTATGTGATGGATTATGTTTATTGAATTGCATATGTTAAACCAGCCTTGCATTCCAGGAATGAAGCCAACTTGATCGTGGTGGATATGTTTTTTGATGTGCTGCTAGATTCGGTTTGCCAGTATTTTATTGAGGATTTTTGTATCAATGTTCTTCAGGGATATTGGCCTGAAGTTTTTTGTTGTGTCTCTGCCAGGTTTTGGTATAATGATGATGCTGGCTTCATAAGATGAGTTAGGGAGGAGTCTTTCTTTTTCAATTTTTGGAATAGTTTCAGAAGGAATGGTACCAGCTCCTCTTTGTACCTCTGGTAGAATTTGGCTGTGAATCCATCCGGTCCTGGGCTTTTTTTGGTTGGTAGGCTATTAATACTGCCTCAATTTCAGAACTTGTTATTGGTCTATTCAGAGATTCCGCTTTTTCCTGGCTTAATCTTTGGAGGGTGTATGTGTCTAGGAATTTGTCCATTTATCCTAGATTTTCTAGTTTATTTGCATAGAGATGTTTACAGTATTCTCTGATGGTAGTTTGTATTTCTGTAGGGTCAGTGGTGATATCCCCTTTATCATTTTTTATTGGGTCGATTTGATTCCTCTCTCTCTTCTTATTAGTCTAGCTAGCATTCTATTTTGCTAATTTTTTCAAAAAAAACCATCTCCTAGATTCATTGATTTTTTGGAGGAATTTTCGTGCCTCTATCTCCCTCAATTCTGCTCTGATCTTAGTTATTTCTTGTCTTCTGCTAGCTTTTGGATTAGTTTTCTCTTGCTTCTCTAGCTCTTTTAATTGTGATGTTAGGGTATCAATTTGAGATCTTTCTAGCTTTATGTTGTGGACATTTAGTGCTATAAATTTCCCTCTTAACACTGTTTTAGGTGTGTCCCAGAGATTCTGGTATGTTGTCTCTGTTTTCATTGGTTTCAAATAACTTCTTGATTTCTGCCTTAATTTCATTATTTACCCAGGAGTCATTCAGGAGGAGGTTGTTAAATTTCTAAGTAATTTTGTGGTTTTGAGTGAGTTTCTTAATCTTGAGTTCTAATTTGATTGCACTGTGGTCAGAGAGACTGTTTGTTGTGATTTCAGTTCTTTTGCACTTGCTGAGGAGTGTTTTATTTCCAATTATGTGGTCAATTTTAGAATGAATGCCATGTGGCACTGAGAAGAATGTAAATTCTGTTGATTTGGTGTGGAGATTCTGTAGATGTCTATTAGGTCCACTTGATGAAGAGCTGAGATCAAGTCCTGAATGTCCTTGTTAATTTTCTGCCTCATTGATCTGCCTAATATTGACAGTAGGGTGTTAAAGTCTCCCACATTTATTGTGTGGGAGTCTAAGTCTCTTTGTAGGTCTCTAAGAACTTGTTTTATGAATCTGAGTGCTCCTGTATTGGGTGCATATTATTTAGGATGGTTAGCTTTTCTTGTTGAAGTGATCCCTTTATCATTATGTAATACCCTTCTTTGTCTTTTTTGATCTTTGTAGGTTTAAAGTCTGTTTTGTCAGAGACTAGGATTGCAACTGCTGCTTTCTTTTGCTTTCCATTTGCTTTGGTAAATATTCCTCCATCCCTTTATTTTGAGATTATGCATGTCTTTGCACATTAGATGGGTCCCCTGAATACAGAACACCAATGGGTCTTGATTCTTTATCCAATTTGCCAGTTTGTGTCCTTTAATTAGGGTATTTAGCCCATTTACATTTAAGGTTAGCTTTGTTATGCGAATTTGATTCTACCATCATGATGCCAGCTGGTAATTTTGCACATTAGTTGATGCAGTTTCTTCATAGAGTCATTGGTCTTTATATTTTGGTGTGTTTTTGCAGTGGCTGGTACCAGTTTTTCCTTTCCATATTTATTTTTTCCTTCAGGAGCTCTTGCAAGGCAGGCCTGGCAGTGACAAAATCCCTCAGCATTTCCTTGTCTGAAAAAAATGTTTTTATCCTTTATTTATGAAGCTCAGTTTGGCTGGATATGAAATTCAGGGTTGAAATTTATTTTCTTTAAGAATGCTGAATATTGTCCCCAATCTCCTCTGGCTTGTAGGGTTTCTGCTGAAAGGTCCACTGTTAGTCTGACGGGCTTCCCTTTGTAGGTGACCTGGCCTTTCTTTCTGGCTGCCCTTAACATTTTTTCCTTCATTTTGACCTTGGAGAGTCTGACGATTCTGTGTCTTGGGGATGATCTTCTCGTGGAGTATCTTAATGGTGTTCTTTGTTTTTCCTGAATTTGCATGTTGGCCTGTCTTGCTAGGTTGGGGAAGTTCTCCTGGATAATATCCTGAAGTGTGTTTTCCAACTTGGTTCCACTCTCCCTATCTACTTCAGGTACTCCAATCGTTCTGTTTAGCAGTCCCATATGTCTCGGAGTTTTTGTTCATTCCCTTTCATTGTTTTCTCTAATCTTGTCTGCATGCCTTATTTCAGCAAGGTGGCCTTCAAACTCTGATATTTCCCCTTGGTTGATTCAGCTATTGATACTTGTGTATGCTTCACAAAATTCTCGTGCTGTGTTTTTCAGCTCCATCAGGTCATTTATGTTCCCCTGTAAACTGGTTATTCTAGTTAGCAACTCCTCTAACTTTTTATCAAGGTTCTTGGTTTATTTGCATTGGATTAGAACATGCTCCTAAGCCTCTGGCTGGAGTTGTTGGAGTTCCTGCAGGGAGGCCCTGCCCAGTGAGGAAGGATGAATCAAGGTCAGGTCTGAGGAGATGCTCTGGCCACAGCCGGTGTGTTGGGCTCTGGGGGAACACCTCTTGGGACCAAGACATCCACTCTCCCTGACTCCATCAGGGAAAAAGTGTGGCCTGCAGCTATAGAGATGGATACCACCCTTCCCCCCGCCCAGCGAGCTTAGCATGTTACGCAGTTTTGAGTTGCAGTGCTGGCTGCTGTCCCTCTCACAAGGAGCTCAAAGGGCTCACACAGCAGGCAGCCACAGCTGTGGTATTTGTTGCCCCTCTCCCCGGGAATTCAGCAGGCTTAAGCAGATTCTAGCTGAGAGGCTGTTGAGAATCTGCATGGCTCTGGGACTGGGACCCTATCCCCTGGTGGCATGAGTTTGTGAGTGGGATCTTCCGATCCATGGGTTGCACAGTTCTGTGGAAAAAGCATGGTTTCCCCAGCCGGGTGGCATGCTCACTCACTGCCTCCCTTGGCTGGGGGGTGGAGGGTCCCCTGCCCCGCGTGGCTCTCAGGTGAGCCACCACACCATCCTGCCCTTCCTTCTTTGTGGATCACACCAGCTGCCTACTCAGTTCTGATGAGAGAACCTGGATACCTTGCTTGCCAGTGCAGGATTCACACACTAATTATGGTCTTTGCAATGGGAGCTTCTGATCATAGCTGCTTCTAGTTGGCCATCTTGGCCCTGCTCCCCCAAAAGTGTTTTTTGAATGAGGTTGTCTTGTATCATTGAGGATGGTGACATTTTGAGGGCTCAGAGTGGGACCCCAACAAAGTGAAAGGTTGAATATTTAGTAGTGGTGATAGCTTTATCAGCCTTGGTGAGATAAAATCCATGTTATTGGACCTATGCATAACCTGTGATAATAGTTCTCTGTTCATGAACATACAGCACAAGCACTATTATGATTAAAGGAGACTGGCTGACAACCATAGATAATTTATGCTGACACCTGATTGTTGACAATCTTACATGTAATGAATGTTTTCTGGTGAACAAATGCCTAAATACAAAGATCTGCACACTTTTAGCCTTCGCCCATAGGTATATCCACTTAATACTGCTTTAGACCTTCTTGTTCCCTATCTTCATTCCAGGTGCACAACCAATCTGTTAAGACATTCATTCCACTTTCCTGGAGTCAATATATATCCATACATCACCTTTCCCTCCACAAAAAGTTGTCCATCAAATGTGTTGCTTGCCACACTCAGATAATTACTTCCCTTCCCCATCATCCCTCAAGGCCACTCCTGAGTGGGATGTAATGAAACAGTCAATTTAAATATGAGTAAGTTCTCAGTATTGACCTTCTTCCACAGTTAGATGTAAGAAACCCATAGAACATCCTCCTACGAAGACATAAGTGTGAGTTGAGGAAGAAGTATCAATACAACAAAGATATATGACAGGTAAATTACTTATTCATGTAATTCACTTGTGCCTTCTGGACTTCCCTCAGCTAGTCCTTGAATGTATCATCTCCATCCTAAAATGAAGCTAATGCTCTAATAACTCTCAGTTTATAATGGGTAGCTCAGGCTGCATACTTTCTCAGTGTCACATGATCTAGTGCTTAATCTCTGTTAGGGCTCATTAACATGCAGACAGCTGTTATTCCAATGAATAGTAGTTTACTCCACATGTCCTGCTTCAGTGCCCTAACGGCCTGAATTACCTCTTTCTCAGTTGTAGGAACTGTGAGATGCAACAAGTTCCCCTTTTCCTTACGGGGGATATCCCAACCTGTCTGAGGCCACTGGATCCCTAAAAAATGACCTGCAGTCTCCCAAATCAGCATAGGATTTATCTCCTGCCTTCAGGAACACATCTCTCACAAGGACTTTTAAGGTTGTTGCCACTTTCTTCTCCCCAAGTCTAATTAGCACGATGTTGTCAATACAGTAGACCATCATGATATTCTATGGCATTTCAAAATAATAAAAACGCCTGCACAGTGTCTTATGAGGGGCCAGGAGCTTCAGACTAATCTTGAAGAAAGACATTAAAAGGGTATTATTGCTGCCCTCACCACTTAAAAATAAATTCCTCATACCAAATGCCAGAGGTTGTAATTGAGCTGCTCTAGTAAAGACACCACATCTCATAGCAACTGCAATTGGATTTGCCACCTGTATAAGTTCATGATAATCCATCAACATCCACCATCCCCAACTAGGTAGTAGCAGAAATCAAACAGGTGAATTAAATGGGGCTATTATTGGAACTATCAGCCTTCCTTCTTTTAAGTGTTTGATATTGGCAATAACCTCTACAATTCCTTTCTAGCTGTAGTATTTCTTCGAATTTTTTGTCTAATGGGAGGGAGGGGCAGTTTTAGGAACTTCTGCTTTCGCTTTCTACCATAATAGCACTTACTCTATAGGTCAGAGAACCAATGTGAAAGATTCTGACATTTTAATAAAAAACTGCTGACTTCCCAATTAACTATTTGAGATTCAAGAATAATGTCTTGTGATGAACCCAAACACCCACTGAACCAACTATAAAAGCATTTGGCCTAAATTTCATTTATTATCTGGCCCTTACAAACTCCCACTCTACTCAGAGACTCATAATGGCATTTTTAGTTCCCTGGGTATCAGTATCATGCCAGACATATGTCTTAGAAAGTCTGGAAAGCTCTAACAGAAAGCACAGTTACCCTAGAAATTGTCCAAAAGTCTGCCTGGGGGAATATTATAGAAATATTTACTGCATAAACTTACAGTGTTTTTGAGAGTTTTCCTTTCAATCAAGGAGCTGTTTCAATGAATTGGCAGATCAGGAACCAGGGTAAGGAACTATGATTTTCCCTCCTAAAAGCTGGTGTCAGCTTGTCCACTAGTCAGATTTGTTTTGTTTTTATTATTATACAAATTAACCCTCCTGGCTTAATTGTACAGGCTATCTGTCCGTCTGTGTTTCCCTGATAGCCATAGCTCTAGATCTCTATGAATTGAGGCATCCTTATTGCTACTCTGGCTTTGCTGTCCATCTCAGCAACTGCATCCACCTTGTCAGGGCTAGTTACATGTTGCCATCTGGCCCAGGCCATTTCAAACTGTTCCTCCTCATTGAAATCTGGAATCCCAACTCCATGGTGACATCTCCCTGCAGTGACAAATACTAAAGTGCTTCTCAAAATGCATTCTTTATTACCACAGTGAAGGCAGTGTCTTTGGGTCCTCCCTGGGAACATAAGTGGGTGATAATTTCTCAGTTACATTTACTATGTAAATCCATTCAAACATTCCCAATTCCGTCTCACATCTAACTTCTTTAATATTATGCTGAATATTCTGAAATCTCTACCTCATTTCTCATAAATCTTTATTATATCTAATGTTTAAGGAGTCATTAGAGCAAACTAGTATAAAGAGCTTCAACTATGCTTGCCAGGATGTTGAACCATTACTGGGGGTAAGTGCCCTGTGAGTTCTTCCCATCTAAACTTATATTTCATCTCTTTGAATAAACATGCTCAAATCCACTTCTGTACGTATGTCATCAGTTCCTGACAGTAATATGTACCAGATCCTACCACTCTTTTGAGGGATACACTCTTTGTTCCCAGAACTGTGTTTCTTACTGACTTGGAAGCAAGGAAAGTAAATTGGGATAAGTCTTAAGGAAAACAAACGTAAACTTGCCTCGGATATGGGCATTTCATGGTAATCAGATATAGGGAAACTGTTCTCCTTTAGCAGGGGTAAGCTGGGTTTTTCTACCAGCCAGAGGGCTCAGTGGAATGTGGAGATTCAAGAATCTCAGGTTGATAAACTAATGAACCCACTTCATATTTCAGGTTTCCACTCTCTCCAGTCAGAGGCTATGCATTCAAGCTCCTTTTGCAGCTCTCCCACCATTATGATCAAATCCTAAGCCTCATTTTTAGTGTAGAATATCTTGTGCATTAAGGGATAAGAACCTTTTTAAGATATGCATCTGAGAACTTTGGCTTTGAAAACATGCTTTAATTTGGCCTCCAGTGCTGTCAAAACTAGCCGTTCAAACAACAGTCATGTAAATTATCATTGCTCCTGCTCATCATTGATAAAGTCTATTAACAATTTGATTTCTTAATGCTCTGTCTTCCATCAGCACCTCAATTCAATTAATGATAGGTGAAACTTGTAATAATCATGTACATCATAGTTTTTTTTTTTAACCACTCTGCTTTTTACCAGCCATGAAGCCCTATTGCCTTCAGTTAGGCGAGCAATCTAATCTCAAATCCCCATCCTAAAGGTCCATTTAACACACATAGGTAACAAATGCATTAGCCCAGGTTTCCTAGAAAATAGACTCTGAAATAAAGTTTGGATGTGAATACTTTCTTGGAGGACCATAATCCCAGGAGAATGAGAATATCACAGAAGAAAGGAAAGCAAACACAAGGGAATGTGTTACCATACCAATTTGGCCGCAGCTTTAACTGTAAACAAATGTGGTTACTCAGACCTTAATTTATCTGCCAGCTGCCCCTGAAATCCTCTCTCTCTTTGGTCAAATTTTACCCACAGGAAATTACCTCTCCTAAAGTTTTAGGTTGTTTTACCTATACTCTCCAGACAGCTGCTGAGACACCCACGGCATCTGTAGGCACTGCCTGGACTCCTTCTGCAGAGGGTGTTTTGGAGGCTGTATTACTGCGTTTTCACACTGCTATAAAGATACTACTTGAGACTGGGTAATTTATAAATAAAAGAGTTTTAAATGACTCACAGTTCTGCATGGCTGGGGAGCCCTCAGAAAACTTAGAATCACGGCAGAAGGGAAAGCAGACACCTTCTTCACAAGGCAACAGGAGAGAGGATAAGCGTTAATGAGGAAGTGCCACACTTTAAAACCATCAGCTCTCTGGTCGGGTGCAGTGGCTCATGCTTGTAATCCCAAACACTTTGGGAGGCCGAGGTGGGCGGATTGCCTGAGCTCAGGAGTTCGCGACAAGCCTGGGCAACACAGTGAAACCCCGTCTCTACTAAAATACAAAAAATTAGCTGGGCATGGAGGCGTGCGCCTGTAGCCCCAGCTACTCGGGAGGCTGAGGCAGGAGAATCCCTTGAACCCGGGAGGCGGAGCTTGCAGTGAGCCGAGATCAGGCCACAGCACTCCAGCCTGGGCGACAGAGTGAGACTCTGTCTCAAAACAACAACAACAACAACAACAACAACAACAACAACAAAAACCATCAGCTGTCATGAGAACTCACTCACTACCATGAGAACAGCATGAGGGAAACCCCCCTCCACGATCTAATCACCTCCCTTCCTCAGCACTGGGGAATTACAATTCGAGATGAGATTTTGGTGGGGACACAGAGCCAAACCATATCAAAGGCTTTGTTAAAGTCTGGACTTTGTCAGTAGAAGACAACCAGAGGTGTCAGAATCTATGATAAGTTCAAAGGTGAAGACCAGGCTTTGTGATCAAGGAAATGGCCTTGCTCACATTGACACTCACATTGCAGTCACTGGAGACACTCAGTTTGGAATGCAGGAGACATGGCCAAGGCCAGAGAGGTTGATGGGGCCATATGAATCTGGGCAAGGACATAAACTAAGTTGCGTCAAAGAGCCATCATTTGGTAAATCTCTCTAAGGCAGCATCTTAGTGACTTGAAAACTGGGCTCTTTACAGAGGCATGATGACTTGAAAAGGCTAGAGAAGAACTAGAAGTTCCAGGACCTAATATATAATAAAGAAAGTAATTCACCAAAGACCTGAAGTAGCAACATAACAGGGAACAATATTCAATAAATGGAAAAGTTACAGAAATCTGCCCAAATTGAAAGTTAGGCCATTATTAAAAAGTCTTTGACACATCTGCTTCATATGAAGAAAGCAAAAGGCACCAGTAGGATGAAATGATAGTTTTCTAGAGGCAAACTGGAAACATGAGAAGTTTATTGACAAATTACAAGGTTATTTTTTATTTTTTGAAAATAGTCTCTTTTTTGTCTTTTGAGGTTCTGGGTCTTTACAAGAAAGTAATTTCCTTTCCTAGGGACAAATATACATCTTATCCCTCAAAAAATATTTTCTTTTACTATGATCTTATTCCTGATAGCAATAACTTACTGTTCAGACTCTCTCCTGAAATACATTTGGCAAGAAAGAAACATCAGTTTCCTTAGCCAAAAAGAAAAAAAGTAACAACATATCTAGTCTGTCAATCGCCTTGTATAGTATGGCGTACACAGAAATATTATATTACATATAAGATTGCTTTGATAGACTTTTCAGCACTTATTACATGTTTAGTGAAGTAGGTTGTAAAATTCTTGGGTATATTGTGAGCAGAGCAAGGGGAGTAAACAGGAGTAGACTTGGGTATAAAATAAAAGAAGAAAATGAAGCAGATTGTCAGATTTAGGAAATAAATGGTGAACATACTGTTGTTTTAGACGTTTTAGTCAAATGACTAGTCCAATTAGTTTTTTTCTCTACTCTTTTTCTTTCCTGAATATATGCCTACTTTTTATTAAAGTAATGCATTCTCATGATTTAGACTAAAATAGCACCAATGAGCTTAAAATAAAAAGCAGCAAGCCCCTGTCTGCCACTCCCATCTGCAAACCTACTTGTAAAAACAACTACTTTTATGTCTTCTGGTGAATGTCTTCTTGTCTCTAACTAGTATGCCTCTAAGACATTTATGCAAGTTCATTAATTTTGACAGTATCCATTGCTGCTATGATAGATGTTTTAGTGCATGTGCACTAAAACCACCTCCATCTACATACCCAATTCCTAAGTTTCATAGTTATTTTAGTATTTTTAGTTTGTCTGTTTATTTATGTAACTTAAAATAATATACCCAATGTTTCTTGTTCCATTGATATTTGATCGTGTCTCTCAACTGCCATTTTGTGATTGCTACCGTCCCTCTACCCCAACTCTCTGCCTCACCTACACATCCTAACTTCTCTCTTCTATACCTTTATGTTTACATTGTCAAGACATCTTGGTAGTGTTCCTCCAGATAATCCTCACTTACAGAATTTAGGGCCCTACAAAAAAAAAATAAGCAACTTTACTAGAAGTCTTTTTCTTTTTTTGTTCCCCAAGGTTCAGAAGCTTTAAAGTAGATTTTGTTACTTAACATAGCATAGTCTTAATACAGATGCCATTGTGTGAAACGTAAGCACGGGAATGGCTTTTGGCTACATGCTTTAGAAATGCCAGTTTTTGGCTGTAGGAGAACCAGTTGTAAGCCTAATGCCTCTTTGACTACTGGTGGCTGGTTAGCATATAAGCACATGGCTGTCTTCAATTAATTTAGGCTGCTTACACCAACCAATTAAGAAGAGCCCTCTCTTCAGGACAGCTTGATGTAACAAGACAAGTATTTGGTCTATTCTGCAGTGATTGGCACCTCTGATGGAATTCCTCCAAAGCTGTGAAATGGAACTCAGCTATCTGATAACTTATGGGTCTCTGGAAAAAACTCATTTCCTCCCTGCCATCAGTTTAAGTATTACTCTACCAGGAATGGTAAGAAACTACAAAGCTTAATGCCCCTCTTTGTTTGGGGATCCTCATTTTCTCTTCTCCATTATGGCTTGCAAGTTAAGAGAGATAAAATTAAAGCTTGTTTTAGTTCTTATCCTACTCAGTGGGTCTGAGTCTCTGTAAAAGTTACATTCCAAGTTCCACCTTTGGTACTAGTAAATTAATCTGTATTTAGACTAAGATAGTAATATTTACATTCTGTTCTATAATATCGGTGAAATCATCTGAGGGTTACCTAAATGTTGATTATAAAAGTTGAAAGACCAAAGACAGTATTTCTATTAATATGAGTATATAAATATTGTTGATCACAGATCCAACTGGAAGTCTGTGATTTCCACTCCTTCTCTATGTTCTCAATGTATAAACCCATCACAACTCAAACAAAAGTATTTTTAGCATTGAATTAGATAGAATCTCCTTTACTCCATTTCCTTAATTGCTCAAGTCATGCCACTTTTTTTTTTTTTTTTTTTTTTTTTTTTTTTTGAGATGGAGTCTCACTCTTGTTGCCCAGGCTGCTCTCGGCTCACTGCAACCTCTGCCTCCCAGGTTCAAGCGATTCTCGTGCCTCAGCCTCCTGAGTAGCTGGGATTACAGGCATGTCCCACCATGCCCAGCTAATTTTTTTGTATTTTTAGTAAAGAAGGGGTTTCACCATGTTGGTCAGGCTGGCCTGGAACTCCTGACTTCAGGTGATCCACCTATCTCGGCCTCCCAAAGTGCTGTAATTACAGGTGTGAGCCACTGCACCCAGCCCATGCCACTCTTTAATTTGCTTTTTGGGGAGACAATTACTTTCTTGTACATTTTGTTTGGCATTTACTAAAATATTTCATAGCCTTTTTTTGTTTATTTGTTATGAAGAAATATAAGCCACTTATACTATACCTATAATATTTTTCAGCTTTGTATTCAGCCTATCTTCTAGTATTCTTTCTGAAGATACTCCTCTTAGCAACCGCCAATTTCCTTCTCTATGTAGTTGGTGTTATTATTGGGATCCTTAGTTATTCTTACCACTTCTTGTATACTCTGTCTTCCTATTTTTTTAATCTGCATTTTCTGGAGTTCATGCACAAGAAATAGCTTCAGAAAAAGTTGTTTGTGGCCAGGCACCATGGCTCACACCTGTAATCTCTGCACTTTGGGAGGCCAAGGTGTGCAGATCACTTGAGGCCAGGATTTCTAGACCAGCCTGGACAACATGGTGAGACTCCATCTCTATTAAAAATACAAAGAATTAGCTGGGCATAGTGGCACACAGCTATGGTCCTAGGTAATTGGGAGGCTGAGGCGGAAGGATTGCTTCAGCCTCGGGATGAGAGGTTGCAGTGAGCAGAGATTGCACCACTGCACTCTAGCCTGGGTGACAAAGTGAGTGAGACCCTGTCACAAAAAAAGAAAAAAAAAATGTGTGTAAACAGGAAGGCCGACTGGGAGCTCTGTGTACTGCGTCAAGAGCACACAGAGCACCAGCCTTTCCCCTACTTCACTCCCAATGTTGAAATGAGAAAGCTTTATTATTGAGCATTGACATCCACCTAGATGGAATAGGCATCCCCAGATACTTCCTTTACTTTCTCTAGAGAAGAAGAGTTCATTATTCCCGTGAAAGTAAATGCATTCCTGGCTGCTTCTCTTTTGAAAAGAGAGACAATTACAAAGTAGTAAATTTGGAAGGAGGGGTGATGTAAATCTTTTTCCTACCAACCTTCAATTGATGCCTCCTTTTTCAATTCCACTTCTTACTCTGGGTCTCTGTTATATGTGCTATCTCTGAGTTCAGGGCTCTGAGGTCTGGAGCCTGAGGGGAGATTAACTTCTGTAGCTACTCACTCCCTCCATGCATAATCTAGGGTATTTATCATACTATTCTGTTTCCTCATTCTATCAATTTTTATTCCACTTACATATTTGAGATATTTGATACAATCTGTCATTACTGATATTTATTGTTTTGTTACCATTTTTACTGTTCTCATTGTTTTTGATGATACTTTATTTATGAATTTATTATTACTTTGGTTCTCAAGTGGGAGAAAGGCTGACCAGTGCTCAGCTGTCTTAAACCTGAATTCCACCTATCCTACTAAAGCAACACAATCAGATTAGTTGTGAATTGTATTAGCTACTAGCTAAATTGATTGGTTAATCAGTCAGTAATTGACCCATAAAGAATGAAGAGACAGAAAACAAGTTATTAAAATGAATAGGAAGAAATAAAGAATTTTTTCTAGTTAACAAAATATTTTTATTAATATCTAGTCAACATAGCCTCTCTGAATTTTCTATATTATTTTATTTAAAAATCTTTTGGGGAGGAATTTCTTCAGGTATATGTGTTCCTACCTGCTGTGGGCTCAATACCCAGCACTTTCAATCTGATCATAAGTTGTATGAATTTTTTTATACCTATTATAGTTAAGAACTAATTTTATTACTTTGATTCTCTATTAAAATTCTATGATTTCTCATTAATGTCAAAATATGTCCTTTTACACTTCAGGAAATGTCACTAATTTTAGGGGAAATTGATATGCAGTTACAGGACAGTAAAAAGATACGTTATCTTCTGGGTTGGCTTGCATGTACAATTTCAATCACACTGGTTTCTGAGAGGCCAATCATCTGTAATTTAGAAGAGATTGTAGTGTTGCAGCCTTTTGCAGGCTCCATTTCTCTTACTTTTGAGAGTGCTTGTCTACTTGATAAAAAGAATAAGAAGAAAAAGAAAAGAAAAACGTATTTTCTGTCGTGTTTCTTAAATTCAAATGAGCAGATAATGCCGTTTGATTTTTTTTTTCTTCTTTGGTGATGAAAGTCAGTCAAGGGTCTGGAAAAAGACTGTATCTAAGAGAAAGTAGATTTTACTGTTTAAGAGCCCAGGACATAAGCTGTATTTTCCAAGCATCCAGCCAATGCAATCATAAGCAAATCTCCCTGGGGCTGCCAATTTAGTACTGTCTTATGTCTGGTGGCAATATCGTATGTTCAAAGACAAATGTGTCCCTGAAATTGGTCTGCAGTTTGGGTAGACATAAGGCTGGCAGATAACTTTCTATTTCTATTTCTTCTTCCTTTTCTTTCCTTCCTTCCTTTCTTCCTTCCTCCCTTCCTTTCTTTCTCTATTCTTCCTTTCTTGTTTCCTTTTTTCTTTTATCAGTGACAGGAAAATCATTTTGGACAAAACCCAGCTGTGGCCTGTATTTGATGTTGTGCTCAAGTTACGGGGGTTTGGTTACAAACTCTTTATCCCCTTATCATGTTCCCTGACTTATCTACCTCTGCCCTCAGTCCAAGTCATTACTATCTTAATTAATTGGGCTGGAGCTCCCTCCCTGCATCATTCCAGAGAAGAGAATTCAAGAAAAGAGGAGTAGAAGTAGATAAAATTGGTTACAAGTTCTTAGAGTCCAGTAGAGCTGAGTCTATTATTTGAGGTCCTCAAAAACAAAACAACAACAATAACAACAGAAAAAAAATACTTAGGAGATTTTAGTTCTTTTTGTTTTTTTCCTCTTCCCATAAAACTAAACCACAGAAGATGATTATAGTCATCAATAAACAGTTTCCCTTGAAACCTTTTTGAAAAATGAGATTGGGAAAAAAAAATAGTTTAAAATAGGAGGACAGGGGAAGTTAGGAAAGAAGAAGATGTGGAGAATAAGGATTATGGGGATTATCCTGGATTATCTTCACTGCCACTACTTTATCTTTACCATTACCATTTTACCTCCCAGCCAAGATCAGAAGTGCTACAGAGGTATCTTTAGAGATGTAGACTATAAAATTTATATTGTAATATATTATAATTAATCAGTATATGTATAATATATATTATATATATAATGTTTTTCTCTGTAACTAATAGGGTGGTAGATAAGGTGTTAGTTTAAACTACTAGGCATGTATAAAGACTATGAGAATGCAGAAAATAAAAAAGCTACTATTAATATTAAATAAGAACTATATATGAAGACAAGAAACCCAGAAAAGAAAAGATGAGTAAAAAGGAGAAATAGAGAAACGAAACCCTCATAACAGATAAAGAGTTTGTAAGCTGAGACATGTAGGCTGTTAGGATTATATTTTCATTACAGTTATCTTGAATGGAGCTGTTTTATAGATCATTTTCACCTCCGAATTTTGAGGAGTTCCCCTACCAACTAATCTACTCAGCTCAGTAAAATTCTTAAGTTAATGGCCATTGATGGGAGTAAGAGGGAGAAAACTCATTTTTCACTCATCATCAAATTTAAGAAGCCAAATGCCTTCCCCATCGCCTTCTGTTTCTTTTTTATTATGTAAAAATCCAGAGAGGTAGAGAAGAAAAAATAAAACTTGTTTCTAAAAGCCACTGCCCTTCACCTTTCTCCTGAGTTAATCTCTAAATAATCTTGGAAAAAATTTCCAGTTTTCAAAAAATATCTGGGAAACCTTAATTAAGTCTCTAAAATTCAAATCCAAAGTGAAGAGCAGCAGTATGCCTGTAAAACATTCAAATAAAGGCCTTAGAAAAAAAAAAATCAAAATCTTCGGACACTATACATTTTTCACTAAAGGTCTGAAGCAAAGACCAGTACACCTTTCATAGATGCCTAGGATTGCTTGCTGTTTGTTACAAGTAAAGGTAGCACTCACATCCTGATGTCAACTCAATGAAAGCTAATTTCACAAACCCCTATAGAAATATAAAGATATTTTCACTTTAGGCTTATGAGGTCTAATTTTTTTTTTTTTTTAAGACGGAGTCTTGGTCTTTCGCCCAGGCCAGACTGCAGTGGCGCTATCTCGGCTTATTGCAAGCTCCACCTCCCGGGTTCCCGCCATTCTCCTGCCTCAGCCTCCCGAGTAGCTGGGACTACAGGCGCCCGCCACCGCGCCCGGCTAATTTTTCGTATTTTTAGTAGAGACGGGGTTTCACCGTGTTAGCCAAGATGGTCTCGATCTTCTGACCTACGAGGTCTATTTTTGCATGTATTGATATTCTATGTTTTAATATTTAATGATTTTTCTATTCTTTTTATTATTTCCCCATAGGGCAGACTTCTAGAGAAAATCACTCTTCTTAAGCATTTCACATTATTTCTACAGCTTTTCTACTCATCACTCTTCTTTAATTTCTGGGTAATCCTTGTCTTTAGATCAGTGACTCACACCTCTTGCTTTTGGCTAAAAAGATTAGAGTAGTTCCGTGGTTTTGCTACCTGTGAACTGAATCATATTTTTGTATTTCACCCACGTTTCTGTTTATATCTAAGCTCTGTGAAGCCTTATATCTACCGGATAACTACTTCACAAAATCTTTGCCAAAGGTATCTTATTAGAAAAATTTAATCTGCCTTTTTTTATAGCTTCCTGTCATAATTTGTATATTTCTTATTATCTTGCAAATTAACACTAAGGTTTCTCTTGTCCCCTTTTTGTTTGGGATCAGACTAATTACCAGTCTCTGAAAACAAGCAGGAAAAATGGGTAGCATCTCAGCCAAACTGCAACTAAGAAACTGGAATGATACAATTAACAATGAGCTCATTTTTCTGTTTCTGAGCTCATTGTTAGGGTTAAGGTAGGTTTAGGGTTAGGGTAAGAAACTGGAATGAAACAATTAACAATGAGCTCATTATTCTGTTTCTGAGCTCATTGTTAATTGTATCATTCCAGTTTCTTACTTGGAGTTTGGCTGAGTTGTTAACGCATTTTTCCTGTTTTGTCTTCAGAGTCTGGAAATTAGTCTGACTTCAAACAAAAGAGGGACAGGAGAAATCTTAGTGTTAATCTGCAAGACAATAAGAAATATACAAATTATGACCAGAAGCTATATTAAAACAAAACAAAACAAAACCTTCACTTTCCTGATCTTTCATGTAGCTACGGATGCCCATGCAACCCAGTTCCGACTAATTAGATGCAAGTAGATGTTCTCTGGATCAAGCATCTAGCAAAGATTGTCAGACCAGAGAGACTCAACCCTCCCTTTGACTCTTTGCCCTTCTTCTTCCTGCCAAGAGCAAAGATTCAATGCCTAGAGATTCATCAGCCGTTTTGTGATCAAGAAGATGAAATCCACAAACAAAGGAAGCCAGAACAGGAGCCGCTACACTAGCTCTGGGATTCTTATCTCTGGGATTTGTTACAGGAGAAAAACTAGAGCCCTTATTTATTTAAGCCATTGAATGTAGAATTTTCTATCACTTACAACACATTTCCTACTGTAGGAAACAGAATAATTATCAGCATTTCGAATGACATAACAAAAATCCTGCCTGAGTTTGTTTCAATGAGGGAGACATGTAAAAAAAATTTTTTTTTCTGAAGAACTTTAGTAACCAGAAACAAGTCAGAGTTTGCTGTTGTATAAAGCACCCAGCTTTCTTTGGAACATACAATTCCCTGAGTTGAAGCAACATTTCTGAACCTGTCAAAGCAATCTTTCTTTACCTTCAAGGCATTCAGTCTACCTAGTGTAGTAGATAATTAAAACACATTTTTATCCAGACTTACAGGGTGGATAAGCTCACCTTTTAGCTTTTTATACCTCTCTAGAGCCCTCTGATGTGGCAATCATATATCTGAATAGCCTTCTGGATAAGGCAGAGGAGCTCCTGGGAAAATGTCAAACCTTCTCAAAAGAAGAATTATTTTATTTTTAAGGACAAATAATGGGTGCTTTAAATCTCTGTAATTTCTTATTTCCGATTAATAGCAAATTACAGGGGCCATTTCTCTAAAATCTGACATTATTCCTCAGTTTGACAGCTTGCTTCTTCTTACACAATAATAGCTGTTTACTAATTTTTCTTCACTGGGAGAGAGGTTTTCTCCCACCAATGCCCCTCCAACAAAAGAAATTCTAGTTCAGTCACACGTTATCACTGTGAGCACATTACTGTACAAAACATTTCAGACTATCTTTTTGTTATTTGTGTTAACTGACATGACATAACTAAAAACTTCTGTCATCCTGTTGGTACAAAAGTAAAGCTCTTTCAAATTTCTATGAAATTTCAACAATATAACTGTGTTATCTATACTGGTTTTTACACTTTTTCTTTATCCTTTTTTTTTTTTTGCTAGAAGTTGAACCTCCAAAAGAAATCTTACTTTTTAAAAAAAATATGGATCCAGCCTCCATCTCACTAAGAATAACCTGTTTCACTCATATAAAATACAATCTTCAATAGGAAGTATGTCTTCGTGATCTCCTTACCTAGATAAGTCTCTCCGGAGTTTAAACCGGGAGCTACTTTGAGAAGCTGACTGAGCTCCTGGATACTCTAAAAACAGTAGTTTTAGCAGACTTTGCACTTGGGGATAATTCAGACCTTGTTTGTGTTATACATTTTAAAAGTATAAAGCTTACCAGTAATTGAATGCCATAATAGGACGTGAAGTAGAACTTGACTAAAGTTTACCTTTAATTCATTAGCATTTCTTTACAGTGAAGGTGAGTTGTTTAAATAAAATTAAGGGGTTGTATGAAAATAAGATATTTTCAAATACTCTAATGCATTAGAAAGTAGGTATGTGCGATTAACATGCTATTTACAAAACATGTCTTATCTAGTCACTAAAACAAGTTCCCTGAGGACCTGGTCAGGAAAGGACTTGTTTCATTTAATCTATATCATTGAAACTAATGCATGTTATTCTATGTCACTTTTTTATTTACACTATTTATAAGAGTAACCTCCTACATCTCCTCCACTCTACTTAACTCAGTTAATAGGGTTTACTAGTTTTACTAAACTGCTTGCAGTTTGGGATCATTAAATGAAACATTAGGTGGAAGCATACATTTATTTATTTACTTTTACCTGATATCTTTGGATGTGACTATTCATTCTTCCCTTCACTGCATTGTCACATTTGCCCCTGCTATTCCTACTCTTGTCTTGTTCCTCTAGCACCCTATTATAATTCCCTGTGTGCTCTGTTGCCTTCTTAGAACCATGTTTCTAACATTCCTTAAACCTACTAAAAATACTGCCCATATCTCAGGCTCTATAGAATACATTTCCAACTCCTTCGGTTAGAAATCTTGACCCTTCCCCATTTGATTCCAACCTACATTTACACTTCTGGTTTTCTGCATGGAACTTTTTTCTTTTTGCATTCTGCTCCAAGTCTTTATTCACAATTTTCTCTTTCTTCTCAGCTTTCAAAATCCATGTTTTCTTTTTTAGATAAGAACACTTAGGACATCTTCCAGTTAATTGCCCTGTACCTTCCCCCTCTTTGGAATCTTCTCTGCTCTCTTTGGATCAGAATTACAGCACTCACTTTTGAACTTCTATAACACTCATTGGGAAAAAATTAGTGTTATGAGTAGAAGTTTTATGATGAGACAGATTCAAGTCCTATCATCATTTAATGTGACCCTGGAAATTTTTTTTCTTCTCTAAAGTGGGAATAATTAAAACAACAACAACAATAATACAGCATACATTGAGACACGAGAGTTCCCTTGACCCTTTCATGAGGGAGAACTGGAGTGCACCAGCTCTAAGTCTAGCCAGCCACTTTGGTGCTGGCAGGGATGAACTTCACTCACTTGAACCCCCTGAGCTCAACCCCTTAAGGAAGGGAGCACGCAGGTGAGTGGGTACTGGGGCCGGGATCAGCACTTTTGGGCTGTGGCCCCATGGCAGCATCTAGTGGTATGTTACAGTTAGTGCTCTTTTAGCTCTGCCATCCATGGATGGCTAAGTGTTAATAGGTCAGTGGAGGGTCAGGGTGACAGCCTTCTGCACCTGCCCCTTTGGCACCTGAGTTCTTATTCGACATCCAGGAAGAATAGGGTCCCATGAACCATTTGAAAGGTGATTAATGTGGAGGATTTTATTAAGCAGTGGAAGTGGCTGTCAGTGGAAGGGGAGCTGGAAAGGGGATGGTGTGGGAAAATCATCTTTCCCTAAAGCCCAGTCTTCTGTGGCTGGGCTCCTCTCTGAAATCATGCCAATTGAAGTTACGCCACATCTATCTGTAGTCTCCAACACTCAGTTGCGTCTTCTTCTCTTGATGTTCAGCTGCTTGTCTATTTGCCAGTTGAGGTCTGGGGTTTATATGGGCGCACAATAAGGGGGTAAGGTGGCCAAAAAGGCAACATTTGGGTGGAAAAACAAGGATAACTGTTCTAATTTAGGGCCATGGTTTCCAGGCTCGAGGGTGGGGCCTTTGTCAGGGAAACTCCCTCTTTTACCCAGTATTTCCCTGCTTCCTGTCCATATCAACACAATGTTCTTAGAACAATATGTGACATAAGGTAAACAATAGGCTGGGTGTGGTGGCTCACGCCTATAATCCCAGCACTTTGGGAAGCCAAGGAGGGGTGGATCACCTGAGGTCAGGAGTTTGAGACCAGCCTGGCCAAAATGGTGAAACCCCCATCTGTACTAAAAATACAGAAAATTAGCCAGGCGTAGTGGTGGGTGCCTGTAATCCCACCTACTCGGGAGGCTGAGGCAGGATAATCGCTGGAACCCAGGAGGCAGAGGTTGCAGTGAGCTGAGATGGTGCCATTGCCCTCCAGCCTGGGCCACAAGAGCAAAACTCTGTCTCAAGAAAAAAAAAAAAAAAATAGATAAACAATAAATGTTCACTATTATTATTTGCAGTTATTATTTTTACTTCTCTCTCATGGTTAAGACATATTTATCTGTGGATAGCTCATCTCTCCAACTAGATGTTTCATTAACTGAGGTCAATTCCTTTTTCTTAAAATTTTTTGTGTCTCCAGTAGCACCTAGGAGGTACTTTGCTTACAGGTGTTCAGTAGGTGTTTGCTGATGGATTGAGATTATATGTATAGTGCCAAGAGTCATCAACGAAAGGTAGCACATCAGAGCTGGGTAAACAATGTTTTCATAAGTTTCTAATGAAGTGAAATTTTCTGGTTCTCACTACAAAAATCTCTGCAAAATGAAAGGCATCCATCCAAGGCAAGAAAATGATTATTTTTCAACCAAATGCTTCAAGCTAAAGTTGAGTAGTTTAAAATAGTCAATGAAATAGGAAAGTATATTTAGAACTCATTTTATTTTACTATCTCATCTTGTCTATCAAAAGTATGTTTACCAAAAACTACTTAATATGCAGATCTTATATAATAAGATCCACACCATATTGCTGGATATATAAAATAGGCAAATAGCAATACTCTAAAATAGGCCATAAAAAAGAATACTAATAAATCAGAGCATTTCAAATTGTAATTTCTTTGTGCATGTAGTAAGTATCATCTTGGGTCCACAGGTCAGAATAAATAGTAATACTTTATGGTAGATAAATTAGGAAGAAATAAGAAATACTTTGGACAAGAAATGTTGCTATGGAAACCTTAGTGTTCACAAGCTGCTTTTGAAGCATCTGCTGCTTTGCCAGACTTTTTGAGTTTAACTTTCTTTCAAGCTTTTTATTTAAGAAAAATAAAAAAGTCCTTTTACTACTAAGACTTACAATATGACAATGACAATATTCTCTCTATCCCTCTAAGATCCATGTTAATAACTTGTCTTATGAACTACTTCATAGCATAAATACAACGTAATTAGGGTTGAAAAGAGGGTGGAGGTAAAGCAGTGCATTCAGGCTTGATTTGAATTTACTTTCACAGTGAGGTTATAGGAGGGGGGCTGGAGCCGGGATTCACTTTACTGATGCAATTTTAGTGCCAGGTCACAGAGCTGACAAAGATGGTTTTTTTAAACACAAGTTAAAAGCCATTTTAAAATGTTTCATTTTTATTGACACAGAGCTGTCTGAAACCCCAAAGTTAGTGTTCCTGGAGACAGAAAAGCGGGTGTGTTTGTTGAATTCACAAATAAATCAGAAGTGTCAGAACTTAGACTAGAAACTTTTGGCTGTGAACTTTGTAAATTTTATTTACTTTATTCCCCAAGCAACTTAAATGTAAAGCAGCCACCTACGTGTCTGGTAAGCTGAGACTTAATGAGGCTTAATCGACTTCTGTATTGCGAGTCTTATCTGCTTCCTTCAGTTTGTGCCTTTGCTCCTCTCACTGTCTGCCCACACGCTCAGTGGCAATTATCTGTTAGGAATGATTTTTCTCTCACTTGGGTCACCATGGTTGAGCTTCAAGATAGACAACTTGGCCAGATTCAGAGGAAGTAGTCACTGTTTTAACAGGATTCCTTGATGAACAACCTGCCGGATTGTAGATGAGACCTTTGACTTGTTTGTATCTGGTGCTTGCCATGGTCTCCTAGAATTATTGTTTAAGCCACCATGCTCCCTGCTTATCCTTCCCCAGTGGCTGAGAAATAGAACCCTAGTGAATATAAATGGGCAACAACAACTACAGGGACTTTCAACGGAAACAATTTTTCTTTAGAATGAATCATTTCCTATTTATAACAATTTGTAAATACAAAGGGCTTTGTATTCATTGAGATGTTGTTATTATCTGTGAGTATATTACATAAGGGTATAAGGGGCTCCCATGCCATTTTTAGTAATGGATTCCAAATTTGAATGTAACAAAGAGCAATAGCTTGATGCCTCTCTATACTTACCAAGAGGAAACAAAATGAAAATGAGAACATAAAAGCCTGCATCTTTTTATTGGATTCTTAGCCATAACTGAATCTAAAGTCTTACTTCAAATCTTCTAAAACATGCCTCTTAAAAACTCCCCTGAGAAAATGCTCTGACTTTCTTTGCACTAATGAACAGCTCATCTGTTTCTTTAAAACAAAATAGGAGTTATCCAATAAATTGAATTTAATACATCTGTAGTGATGGATTGCCATATTGCCAAGTTTTATGGATTATCATTCACTTTAAAGAACTGCCCTTGAATATTTTGCTGCACATATTGGTTCATTTCATCCCTAAGAAGTTTCACATCATTTCTTTGCCTGACAATGATACCTTAGTTGGTATTTCTATTAGAAATTGGATGCATCATTTAGATCTGCAATGCTTTTTCTAAAAATCTAATTGGCTCTAAATGTAAACTCACTTTTATTGTTTAGAATGAAGGGACAGTTCATAATATTCTAGCAGAACTGCCTCAAGGAAAGGCTAAGTTTACAGAATTAGTCATCTGAGGATTTTTTAGTTCCTACTAGTTGATATGCCTTCAAGTTAGTTAGCATCTACCGTAGGTAAAGAATGATGCATACTTTCAGATATAGAATTGCAAGTTGGGGACAAATGATGAAAACCACTTAAATAGATGATACTAGTCCACATTTTTATATTGAACATAACAATCAGCCGCTGCCTACTTTTTCTTGCTAAATGTGTAAAACTAACCGGTTCTATTTGATGGTTTGTCTTGCTTTCCCCTTTCTAGATCACCCCAAGATATGTTCATGGTTTCTGGTTCTGTTTTCTCAGTTTGCATTCAGTTGTTATTTAAATGTTAGGTGTTATTTAAATGCCATTTAACACCTTACACTTCTCTGCCACTTAATTTCAGTGAGAAAGATTTCATCTGGATCTGTTTCTACCATGTGAATTTACCCACTGTCACTCCTAATTCACTTAAGATCATTTAATTGATCATTTCTTAAAGGAGTATTCTTAAACTATAGACAAAATAGGGCAAATCAAAATTTAAACACAAGTTTATGTACTAGCTGAAAGTTGGGATTTATTTTAAAATACATAGATGAAAGTGATATTCTTAGGACTTGGGTTTATTTTTGATCCTGAATCAACCCAATCACCTAACTCTCAATCATAAAATAAGTACACTGAATCAGATCAAATGTAGTGTATACAATGTACCTTCTATTGCAAATGTGCTCAGAATAAAGAAAAAGTGCAGCAATCAATTAACACTGCTATGGACCCTGCATGAAAATGTAAGGGTATGAAACCCATGTATTTCTCATCTCTGGATTGCACATTCTCTAAAGGCTGCTTCAGCCACATCAGTGTAGTTACCAAGTTGTTTAATAAGAGTATCATGTCTAAATCTTGGTTTTCAAAAGAAAAATTTTGAGTAGTCTATACTGCCTAAAAGATAGGCAGTATGTGTTATAAAGCTTTGCAGCAACCAATGATGGCAAAAATAAAATTATCTCATCAGCATTCAAATATTAATTTATAATATTTTGGTTTATCAATTCTTTAGAAATATATGAATTACAGACTGATGGAGTAATTCAGGGACCGACGAATATAAAAAATAAATAATATGCTTTCTTGCCCTTGTTTAAGAGACTCATTACTTGTCATAACAACTTTGTGGGCCTTTAGAAATTATTAATACCATTTTGTAAATAGAGAATCTGAAAATCAAGGGAAGCTTAAGTGAGTGATCTACCCAAGTAGCAGAGTCTAAACTTGATCATGGGTCGGTCAACTCCGATAAACTGAATAATCAGGGACATAACTTTTCCAAATAACAACCAATACTTTTTCTATTTTATTTTATTTTAAGTTCCAGGATACATGTGCAGGATGTGCAGGTTTGTTACATAGGTAAACATGTGCCACTGTGGTTTGCTACACCTATGAACCCCTCACCTAGGTATTAAGCCCAGCATGCTTTAGCTATTTATCCTGATGCTGTCCCTCCCCCTACCCCTCCAACAGGCCCTACTCTGTGTTGTTCCTCTCCCTGTGTTCATATGTTTTCATTGTTTTGCTACCACTTATAAGTGAGAACATAAGGTATTTGGTTTTCTGTTCCTGCACTAGTTTGCTGAGGATAATGGCTCCCAGCTCCATCCATGTCCCTGAAAAGGACATGATCTCGTTCCTTTTTATGGCTGCTTAGCATTCTATGTGGTATATGCACCACACTTTCTTAAAGCAGTCTATCATTTGTGGGCATTTGGGTTGGTTCCATGTCTTTGCTATTATAAATAGTGCTGCAGTAAACATATGTGTGCATGTGTCTTTATAGCTGAATGATTTATATTCCTTTGGGTATGTATTCAGTAATGGGATTGCTGGGTCGAATGGTATTTCTGGTTCTAGGACTTTGAAGAATCACCACACTGTTTTCTATAATGAACAATCCAAATTTTAAAAATCTCACTTTTCTCCTAATTATACATATTCCCCTCCTCTAAGAAAAGCCAGTCATATTTATTGCATATACTTAATACAATAAATGTGAGATATTTTAAAATTTGCAATATACTATAAAATACAAATTGTTCTAAGACTGCTTCTTAAAATGTGTGACCATCTTTTACATTATTTAGTATTATTAGTTTTCTGCTAAAACAAAAATAATGATAAGGATTTAATGTTTCCAAGTATATATTTTCTCTAAAAATGAAAGAAAAGTGATGGAGCTTCTCAAACACAATCATGTATTCACAATTTATATATTTTGCTTAACAACAGAGATGGGTTCTGAGGAATGCATCCTTAGGCAATTTTACTGTTGTGCAAACACCATAGAGTGTATTTACATGAACCTAAATGTTATAGCCTACTATACACTTAGGCTACACAGTATAGCCTGCTGTTCCTAGGCTACAAACCTGTACAGCATGTTACTTTACTGAATACTACAGGCAATTGTAACACAATTACAAGTATTTGTGTATCAAAACAGAAAAGTTTTGGTATACAGTATTAAAATCTTATGAGACCATCATTATATATGTGGTGTGTCATTGACTAAAACATTTTTAGGTGGCACATGCATGTATATGAATTCTAACAGGGTGACAGTTCAGGAAAATACGTTAGCTTGAAGGTAAAACATGTTATGCCAATATGACAATATTTAACTACAGTTTGTTTAACCAGAGGTACCTATGTGAATTACATTTCAACCAGAAACTCATATCTTGGAGTATAGCCTCATTAACGCTTCATAAGAGAATTCTTGAAATTGCACTTGATAAGCAATCTAGGGAGGTCCCATAAGGTAGTAAATTGCTGTAACACTTTACAAATAGGCAAGAGTGGTTTGACCCTGGTGCTATTATATGACTATTTTATGTCAACAAACTTGGGAAATAAGAAAAAGGATAGATTTGACACATACTCTCTCCTCTGCATGGTTTCATTCAACCTACATGACATCAACTTCTATATCTTCTGGAAAATCCCAGGGATGTACTGAATTTCATAAAAATTAAAGTATAGAATCTAATGAAAGCATTCTTAAAGATACAGCCACGTATTAGTCCTCAAGGAAATAAACAGGGCCAATTAAAAATTACTTTCTTTGCTTTTCAGAAGCTTTTGGTCTGGCTAAAGGGTCTAATTCCTTGCTGCTTTTATGCCATATTTGAGTTCATTTGTTTTTTATTTTCCACATTTCCCATGGCCCCAATTGACTTGCCACTATTTAAACTCCCTCTCAATGGGCTATTTAATGTTTTTTGCTGAATTGGAGCAAATAATATTTTGGTTTCTTTTATTCCAGAGGAAGGCAACTTTGATCCCATAAGCAATTCTCTAAATTTCTTACTTTGGTCTGCGATACTTTGGTGGTAGTTGTATTATGTGGTCTTTGATTATTATTTGAGACTATAAACATGAGTCTGGGCAACATTCTGTGAGTTACAATCTTATACTGTGTCTCTTCTTTTTCCAGAGAAAGAAACTTTGATCCCATAAGTAATTCTCTAAATTTCTTACTTTGGTCTGGGAATTGCTACACTTTGGTGGTAGTTGTACTATGAGGTCTGTGATTATTATTTGAGACTATAAACGTGAGTCGGGGCAACATTCTGTGAATTACAATTTTATTGTGTCTCTTCTTAAGTTGATGTGCTTAAGCGAGTCATTAGGTTTCTATCAATAGCTTTCATTTAGTCACACACATATAAGAAAACTGAAGGAGTGACCAAAATGATAATAACACTAACGAAGATATGATGACAATTTTGAAGAACAGGCAGGGCAATGACTCTTCTACCAAAGGGAAATGGGGGTCTGAAAAGAATCAGGAAGGGAGTAAAGCAGGACAGGTAGGTCCAAGAAGCAGAAAGTAAGTTTAGGAACATGGTCATATGATGAGCTACTTGAAGCACATTGAGAAAGAAATTCAACCTTATTTTTTTTATTTCTATCACACTTAGATGCACATAGTTTAAAATTTAAATGGAATGAATTTGGCTGTTAAATCAACAAAAGCAATTTTTTTAAAAAACCTCTGCAGTTCTGATTCAACCTTCTAAAATCTTCGGAGGAAGCCATTTTCAAGTTATGTAGATGACTTTTTTCTAAATGGTATATTTTCCATTCTTATAAACATCAATGCTTTTGGTTTTGTTTCTTCATTTATAAATTTTAGATTCTATCTATTGATGTCTTCTGGTAGGAGATGATTTAATTTTCATGAATTACCTTCTCTTTCCCTACTTCATTATACTTAAAGAAATAACCTTTGACTGGAGTGATAGAATTTTCGTTATCCAAACTGTATATATACATTGTCACCAACTAATTTATTATGATTATGCTTTTGTGTTTCATACGATTTTTATTTTGCTCTTTTAAAGTTAATAACATATTATACTTTCTTTATACTCTCAAAAAAATGAGGAAAAATCAAATATCCAACATGTGGTAAATGGATAATCATACTGTGATAAATCCATAAATTAGAATATTACTTAGCAATAAAAGGAAAGAAAGGGAAAAAATGGAATAAACTACCAATATATGTAACAACATAGATTAATCACAAATGCATTAAGCTAAGTAAAAATAGCCAGACCTGAAAAGCTACATACTATATAATTTCATTTATATTACACTAGGGAAAAGGCAAAACTATGGAGCCAACACAGATCAGTGGTTGCTAGGGACTGAGAGTCAGAGACGGAGTGGCTATCAGGATAAACAGAAAATTCAAGATTATAGATCTTGTGATGGTTATATGAACGTATGTATTTTCAACACAGGCAGCTCTGAATACTAAAATAATTAAATTCTAATGAACATAAATTATACCTTAATTTAAAATGAAAAAAGCTTAAAAATAATATATTCATTTGTTGCATAATTTTCCATGTGCTTAATGTTTTTTCTTAACACCCTGATATATTCGTCAAATAGCAAGCCTGGGCAACATAGCAAGACCTCATTTCTTTTCCTCAACACTCAATACATTCGATAATCTATCAATTAGTTTTATTCCTGGAGTTCACCCTCATCCTGCCCTCAATCTTGCTACTCTTTTATGGACTGATTGCTCCTCTTTCCTGATACTTAATTGTTGTCGTGGGAATTCTGTCCATCAGTATCCTGGGGTGGATACCTTATTTTGGGTTCTGCTGCCTTCCTCTTCAATGCTGACTGCTTCTTTTTACCAAAGTACAGTTACTTACTAAACAAGGATACAGCTCTCATTATCTTTGATATAAAATGTATTTACATTTACATATACATGTAAAACTCTAAGTTTGGATAAATCAGAAAAATTTGAATAGGAGACCCATAATCTGGGGCCACAAAATAATTGGCCACAGCAGTTGCCCCAGCGGCTCACAAAGGGTTTTCTGACATGTCTCAGAGAGTATCATATTCATCAAGAGGAATGGAGAGGCAGGCTGGTGAAAGGGGCTTATTCTCATAACCCACGATTGAATCAAATCATGAAAAATTGTCAAAGATCTATAGGGAAATAAGTCAGATCCTGCAAAATGATTTATCTGTTCCTATGCCTTTGGCCTCTAGTGGAGAGCCTTGTTCTGCTTTATGAGAACTACACTTAAGTCCCTCAGGCCCTTGCCTTTCTTATTCCTTTCCTCAGCTTACACTGCCTTGCCCTGTAACACTCCCTTCTTCTCTACCTTCTGGAAAGCTTTCTCTTCCTTAAGGCCCCGTTCATTATTTCCTTTCATTATCAGACAAAATTAATTCCTGGTTTCCCTGTCCTCTCATGCCACCTTCTTAATAACTGTGTACCCAGCATACATTTTAAAACACAATCTAGACGTAGAGACATTTAATTTTCTGTCTCAAATAAAATATTTAATTTTCTTTCCCTTTAGTAAGAGGGAAAAGCAAACAAACAAAAACAAAATCAAAACCTTACTCTCACCCTTTCAAGATAACTGAGTCGCTTTCTTTTCAAAACTTAATTTCCTGGCTAAGTGCAGTGGTTCACACCTGTAATCCAACAATTTGGGAGGCTGAGGCAGGATGATTGCTTGATGCTAGGAGTTTGAAACCAGCCTGAGAAACATAGCAAGACCCCATTTACAAAAAAAATACAAAAACTAGCTAGGTGTGGTGCTGCACACCCGTAGTCCCAGCTACTCTGGTGACTGACCTGGGAGGATCACTTGAGCCTAGGAGGTCAAGGCTGCAGTGAACTATGATTGTGCCATTATACTCCAGCCTGGGCAACAGAGTGAGACCCTGTCTCAAAGAAATGAAAAAAAAAAAAAACCCTTTAATTTTCTGCATTTAACTCACTGTCATTTAGATATGCCCTAAGTATTTCATGGTTTTTTCCTCCTCCCAACACCCCTCTCCCTGCCACGGTGTGGGAAGCTCAGGTTCTACTCTTTACCATTCTCTGTGTGAAATTCAACTGACTTCTCTACCTCTGTGGGCCTCAATATTGGACTCTATACTATGAGGAAGTTAACTAGAAGATTTTGAAAGCATCTTCATGAATGAAAAATGTAAGCTTCTCAACAAACATACTGACTATAATATTGACTATACATTGGAGAAATCAACACTTAACTTCCTTAATTATACAGACTAGGACAATTTTAGACAACGCATTAGCCTTCTTAAACTTCCTTTGGCTGATATGTATGCAATGGAATTTCCATCCATTTTCAAAGAACTACATATAACTTCTCAAACAGGCTTTCAAATCCTCCACTATGTTTCTTTGCCTTCCTCCATTAACCTTGGAAGTGACTCCAATCTTCTCTAGGACCTTACAGTAAAATTCATACCTCTATCTATGGATAAAATGCTCTTATTAATTAGACCTCTAACTTCATCTCCAAACTGCCAGATGCTACATACATGTCATCTCCATGCTCCAGTCGCAATTGCCTCTTTCTCACACTTGTACTCACTTCAATGATGTGTCTCACCTGCCTCTTAACTTCCCTTTTCATTCTCTTCGTCTTAGATTAAAGATGAACTCCTTAGAGACGCCTCCCCTACCCACACTATCTAAAGTATATTATCTGGAGGCAGGCATGGTTCACGCCTGTAATCCCAGCACTCTGTGAGGCCAAGGAAGGAGGATCGCTTGAGCAAAGGAGTTCGCGACCAGCCTAGGAAACATGTTGAGACCCCATCTCTACAAAGAATCTTAAAAATTAGCCAGGTTTGGGTGCACATTCCTGCCGTCCCAGCTCCTCAGGAAGCTAAGTGGGGAGAATCACTTGAGCCCAGGAGGTCAAGGCTGCAGTGGGCTGTGATTGCGCCACTGCATTCCAGCCTCGGTGGCAGAGCGAGACTCTGTCTCCAAAAATAAATAAATACGTAGCCTGGGTGCGGTGGCTCACGCCTGTAATCCCAGCACTTTGGGAGGCCTAGGCGGGCGGATCATGAGGTCAGGAGATGGAGACCATGCTGGCTAACACGGTGAAACCCCCGTCTCTACTAAAAATATAAAAAATTAGTCGGGCGTGGTGGCGGGCACCTGTAGTCCCAGCTACTCGAGAGGCTGAAGCAGAATGGCGTGAACCCAGGACGCGGACGTGGCAAGTGAGCCGCGATCGTGGCAAGTGAGCCGCGATCGTGCCACAGCACTCCAGCCTGGGTGACGGAGCGAGACTCCGTCTCAAAAAAATAAATAAATAAATAAGTAAATAAATTCATAATATATCATCTCTGGTGTTCTCTTCAATTGCACCTATTTTATTTGCTTCATAAGACTTTAAACAATCTCTCATTTTCTCTAGAATACCAGTTTCGTAAGGGCAGGGAATCTGAACCCTAGTTCATTGCCTGGCAAATATTTATTGAATAAGCAAATGAATAAGCCTCAAAATACATATTTTTAAAATAAATATACAATTGTAGGAATTTTTCTCTATACTTATCTTGGCTTCAGTAGAAACAAATATCTGGAAAATTGTGAAACTGATGCTAGCATCGATAATACCTGTCAGAAACACAACCAAGATTTCTTACGGTGGGAGCGAGTTTTAGGAATCCCATCCTTGAGGATATAAAGAGAGTAGATTTGTCAAGACTTTAAGGAAAATAATGGAAAGGAGACAGCAGTGCATGAAAAGATATGTCACATTTTTTGTTTTACTTTTTGCTGGAAAAAATGCTGTTATTCTTGGGGCTAAGACATCTGTGGAGTAAATGGCTTCAGCATTTTACTTTGTGACCTTTGTTTTCTATTTAGCATCATTATTATCCTAGTTGAAACTGCATTGATCACTTGGTTTATTTTTGCATTTATTCATTTTTCCGTATATTTAATAAATATATAGCTAGCTTTTATGTGGAATATACAGCAGATTGAATTAACTACTATATCAATTCTTTTTAGTGTAACTTCCTACACTTCTGAGGCTAGAAATAAAAAACATAAAATGTTTAGGCTGGCTTGTAGTTACATTTCTACATTTGATTTAGGTTCTGCTAAAAACACACTCATGAAAGATTTGGGAGAGCAGAATAACTAATCAGAGACAGTAGTCCTGAGCAAGAAAATCAGATACTCTGTCAAATACACTAATGGAAGCATTTAGTTATTCTATGACATCTGTGGTAGTGGGTCTGCAATCCAACTCCCGGCATCATCAGTGCCAAGCACCTGAAAGAATCAATAGTTTAGGAATTTCTCAGTATTATATAGTTCTAGGTAGGCTCTTAGACATCTAACATTTCTAAGGCATGATGTGAGAATTTAAAATGAGCTTGCAGATATTTTGGAGGTTTCCTATAGCTCAGATTGCTGCAAACTCCTAAGCTTCTTAAACATCCCATCAGCAAACAGAGTCTCTCCTTAGTTTTTTAATGTGATTGGATTTGTTTGCTTGCAGACCCCACATTCTCAGCTGAAAATAATTATTGTGCAAGGGCATATCAATTTCCTTCATTTCTCAGCTATATCCTTTTTTTTTTTTTGAAGTGGAGTCTCGCTCTGTTGCCCAGGCTGGAGTACAGTGGTATGATCTCGGCTCACTGCAACCTCTGCCTCCTGGGTTCAGGTGATTCTCCTGCTTCAGCCTCCTGAGTAGCTGGGATTACAGGTGCGTGCCACCACACTCTGCTAATTTTTGTATTTTTAGTAGAGACAGGGTTTCAGCATGTTGGTCAGGCTGGTCTCAAACTCCTGACCTTGTGATCCACCGCTTCGGCTTTCAAAAGTGCTGGAATTACAGCCATGAGCTACCGCACCTGCCCATTCTCTTTATTGTCATCATATTCATAATTATATATATAACTGGCATATCTCAGGTAATGTCAAACTCAGGAGAAGCCTGACACACCAAACGAATTGCAGGTTTTGCCAATCCATATTGGCAGTAACTTAGGTAACGTGAGTGAGAACAGACTCTGAGGCAACATAAATTTAAGTCAGACTGGGCATACTGATATGAGTGTACTTTGCAGGGACTGTGGATTCACGTGGATTCATGGAACCATCTAGGGATGGTTCAATTTGCTTTGTTCAATGGAGGCAATCTGGCAGCAACTGTGGCCTATTACAACATGGAGATGATAGAAATTCCTTTCTATAAAATAAAGAGATCTAAAAATTCTGTTATAAATATTGAAGTAGATTTATCATATATAGTTCAATTGCCTAACCTCTATGTCCCTAATAAGATATAGAGGCCTCTTCCTTAATGAACCACAGGAACCGTGTAGTAAATTTATGAGGCAAGTGCCAGCATTTTTGTAGAGTTGTATGGGATTCCTCTGTAAGCCCAGATGAAGGTAGGGTTTTGCAATTGAGATGGGATTCCTGATTTCAGTGAGAACAAATGGTTGCCAGAGTGGTAGAGATCAAGTAACAACACATAATTACTAGAAGCGGGGTAAGTAGTTACCATAGGCTGGGAGTGGCTCATATCTGTAATCCCAGCACTTTGGGAGGCTGAGACAGAAGGATTGCTTGAGGTCAGAAGTTCGAGACCAGCCTGAGCAAAAAAGTGAGACCCTGTCTCTACAAAAAAAATAAAAAAATTAGTCTGGCATGGTGGTGCATGCCTGTGTTCCCAGCTACATGGGAGGTTGAGGCAGGAGGATTGCTTGATTCCAGGAGGTCCAGGCTGCAGTGAACCATGTTCATACCACTGCACTCCAGCCTGGGTAACAGAGGGACAGCCTGTGTGGAAAAAAAAAAAAAATGAAAAAGTGGTTACCATAGAAAGCAACAAGCAAGTGTGATAACTTTTTTAATAGAATAGGAATCTTTGATAAAAATTATGCAGTTCCAAAAACAAAAATATCCCTTTAACTCCTACTTAATCTGTGAATATGATAATAATAATCCAAGATCTAATGAACAGGGCCTTACTTTAGCCACCATAATGGAAACTCATGGTGGATTACTACCGTTCAGGACTGAGTCAGTCAATGTATGGGCTTAGAGACTAGGGCCATTTAATAAAGGTCAGAAACAATTGAGAAATATTTGTACAAAATCCATTGTGAACATATACTGTAAATCTTCCTTGACTTCCTCCAAATGAACTGTTATCCTTTACCAGGTTAAATGTGAACTAGGACAATGGAATTATCCATCTATGGGAGTAGGGAATGGGCTGACTGATCACTGGGTCTGACCTAACACTAAGTCCAGAAAACAGATTTACCCTGCGTGTGGTCCATTAGTCATGGTGGGAAATCAGATGGTAAATAGATTTTTGACCTAATCATTGGGTCCATTAACCCAATCTGTGACTATTGTACCATTTCTGGATATTTAATTGGAATAGAAATGTTTGGCTAGTATTCCAGTATTGTCTTCCAGACCCAGAGAGCTGAAAGCCATTATGATACAAAAAGTAAATAGAAGCCTTTGGAGCTTTTTCTTCCTATCAAAAATTTTAACCATAAGTGGTAGCTTATTCCTGATAAGCTTCAGAGATTAGTGCCACCAACAAATACTTGAAAGATGCAGCATGATTATCTTTAAAGCATCTCCATTTTAATTTGACTATTTGGCCTATGTAGAAAACAGATGATTCTTGGGGAATGACAGTACATGACTGCATGGCTGTTCATGTGGTGATTCTGATTGCAGCTGCTTTTCCAGATTTGATCTTAGTGCTGAAAACAATCAACTAATTCCCCTGCACCTGGTATTCAGCTACTGATCCAGTAAATCCTAAGTCCTCTCTTTCAGTATGCAAAGAATATCGGAAGTAATTTACTTTCAACCAGCAGAATCAGAAGATTACCTTTACTATCTTGCCTCAAGTCTATGTCAATATTTAGCTTTGAATCTTAATTTAGCCACCAGGGATCTTGTTCATCTCACCATTCTCTAAGACATCCATCTTGTCTACTACATTGATTACATCACGCCGGTAGCAGCTGGGAAGCATATTAGCAGCTATCGAGAGACCTTGGTAGAAAACATGCATACCAGAAAGTTGGGGGATAAAACCTCCCCCACATTCAGAAATCTGTCACTTCAGTAAAGCTTTGGGAAACCTAATGACTAGGAGTATGTAGGGATAGCCTCTCTGAAGTGAAAGACAAGTTGCCACAATTTTCCTCCTCATCACTAAAAAGGGACCCAACATTTAGTGGGTTTCTTTAGACTTTAGAGGCAATATTGCCACAGGTTTGGGGTGCTATTCTTAACAACTTGCCAGATAACCTAAGGTCGGTGTCTTTAAATAGGGCCCAGTTTCTAAAGAAAGAAGGTCTGCCATTTGGCTCCTAAGGTTCACAGGGTTTGTAGAAGATCCAGATGCTATATGAAATGTATGGTTAAGTCAGGCAGAAAAATCATGAAACTTTTAGAGTTTTGGAGAAAAGCCATACTCCTTAATCAAATAACATTTCTGCTTTTGATTAACAGTCCCTATGATGCCCCTAGATTTTGAAAAAGACTAGTTATCTGACCATTACATACAAAGGAAACTGAAACCTGAGTTTCCCCTCACGGCCTAGATGTTATCTGATTCACCATCATTTGAAGGGAGGCATGCCTGGTGGTAGTCTATCATTTTGCAAAGATATAAATGAGATTTGGAATGAGCAGGTCCTGGGGAGACAAGAAACATCATGTTAGCCGATGGCTAACATCCCTAGTGCATCTACTTTTCACCCTCGACTCACACCCAAGAGATTTGTCATCTGATGCTTCAAAAAATGAGGGAAGTGTTTAAGTTTTTCACTTAATTGGGATGGCTCACAGGTTTAAAAATAAGAGTGGTGCTAAGGAAGTTGAATGTGGCAGGATTGGAGAGAATGGGAGGCAAATAGTGAAGAATGAAAAGTTAGCGGACATTAGAATATGAAGCAGCTTATCACACATGATAAAAAATGTTGTCGTTATTTAGAAGGAATGGTAAGGCAGTGGAAGACTTTTTAATCTGTGGGTGAGCAGCATGTTATAAACTCGCTTCCCTTTTTTATAAAAGATCATTCTTGCTGCAGTGTGGAGACTGGATTAGAAGGGGCAAGTTAGATATGTGATGAAACTGTTTTAGTAACGTGGTGGAGAGATAAGAAAGTCCTGGGTACGCATTGTTGCATTGGAATAGGGAAAAGTGGATTTCTTCTAAAAATATTTAGGGGAAAGGATTAATCAGACTTGAGGATTGAGTGGATAGGAGAAATGACAGGGAGAAACAGTAGGTAGGTCTGACTTCTGATGTGGGTAAAATCTGTGGAGGGTGATAACATTCTATGATATATAGATTACAGTTAGAGGAGCAGAATTTTGCTTGTGAATATGGAAAAGGGGGACAAGTTGAGAGAAATAATGTGTCCAGTCTTGTATATTGTGATGAGGTGTCAATAGAATGTTGAAGTCAAGATACTTAGTAATCAGTTGGAGACACTGAGGCCTGACAGGCTTAGGATGAAGAGATGTATTGAAGTCATTGACATACATAAACTGATAAAACCATGAAAATGAATGAGGTAGTACAGAAAGAGTGAGAGTAAACTAAGAAGACCTAGAAGAGAACTTTAATCAGTTACAGAGCCTATTATGTTCATGTTTCTAAACCACTCATTGAGACGCATTACTACCAAAAGCAGAGCTGACAGTTGTCTTTCACTAAAGATTTCTAAAATGTCTAAAATTTAAAAAGGCTAAATAAAATATGCATACTTCATGTAATGTGTCAATACCATTGAAACCTCTCTTTTGCTGCCTACCAAACACAATGAGAAAGGAATTTTTGCTTTATTGAATGTGGTTTTAAAAATTAGTTTAAAAGGTGCACGAGAGATGTTCTAACTAGACTGAGTAGGTTAAAACCAATCAAGAGAGCTAAAAGAAATCGTGGAAAGTTTTGTACTTAGCATGCATAGCTGCAGAATCAGGTTGGCAGTATTTCCTCATAAACAACTGCTTTACCTCACTATTCTGGGCATTTTTATCTTACTCTCTGGAGGATTATCTTGTATGAATGTCAATCTGAAGATTTCACAGCTGCTGCAGAGAACTCTTTCTGAGTGTAATAATGCCAATACATAGTATTCTTAAGAAGTCTCCTGCAATATCTACCTGACTGTGCCTTGTCAAAACAGCAGAAGGAAATGTGTTAGCTGTGCTGTTTTTCTGTTACCACAAAATCAAAATTAGTAGCTCATATAATAACACACAAAAAAAGTACTGTGGCTATGAATATGTGACTCTCGCTATATTCAGCTTGAATTTGACATCAGTCTCTTCTACTTAAAATGGCTTTTTGTCATCCTGGTGTCTATCTTCCAGATTTTTATTAAGTTTGAATGTCTGTGTTTTTTAATTAAAAATTTACCATATTTCAGAAATACCATTAGATTGTTTAGATTTTTCTACCATACTTTTTTCAGAACTAAATAATTCTAGTTATTTGTTTAATTCAAAAACTACCTCAATAAAAACAAGACTATATCAAATATTCTTTAAAATAGGGCCTAACATATGGTAAATATCAAATAAATAATTGTTCATAAAGCATCTGATGAGTTCACTACAAAAGTATAGTTTCCTCATTTCTGACGTATTATATTAGGAAAATTCCAACATACCCTGTGATGAAGTTATGTAAAAATAGACACTCTCATAAGCAGCTGGTGAAAATGATCCATGGTACAGCCCTTCTGGATGAGAAATGGCAGGTGAGTGTTTTAAGAAGGAAAAACTGACAGCCATTGGCAGGTTAAATTGTAGCAGAAGAACATTCTCAGCAGGGAAGCCAGAGAAAGGGCTCTTACAACAGTCTATGTAGGCATAAGAAAGTGGAAATGTTGTTTTTAGCGATTATCTTTTTTTAAAAAAAGATAGAACTTGAATTTTGGAATAAAGAGAATGTAGATCAAGGCATAAGAGAAGGAGAAATTTGATGTCTCAGATACCTGGGTCTGAATGAGTTCTGCCATTTACTAGTTGCTTTTTTATGAACAAGTTAACGACTGTAAACCTCAGTTTGCTACTTCATTAAGTGAGGATGCTATGAACTATTTGACGATAGTTTTGTAAGACATCATGCCTAATGTAGAATGTAAATATGAGCAACTTTTCTTGCCTTTTGATGATTGTTTTCCAAATGAGACAAAGGAGGAAAGAGCCAAGGGGAGAAGAAGGAGAAGAAATTGACCCTAGAGACTCCAGCCCAAGACATAGAATTCCATTTACTGAAGCATGATGGGCACTTCTAGAAGCTTAATATGTGACATTCTTAGTACATCTGTGAGACTCTGACCCTTTCAAACCAAATCAAAGCATCCTTTCAGTATTCTTGAAAATACAATTATTCTTCCATTTAGAAAGCTACCATGTACCATGTCAGCACAAAATACACAGTCACAGCAAGCTTTTCTCTGAGATTTCAGCATGGTGGAATGGCTTTTTATTTTTATTCATAAAAGTATGAAATGGTCTCTGTAAAAGTCACTGCTATAACTGACTGCACTACTGGAAGGCAAGCTACCTTTGAAATGGTTTTACTTGGACCGATTCCCAGTGATGTTCCTCAAAATGTACCATTGAGGAATCCACACCTAATAAGGACTTACTATGATGAAAAAGAACACAGACAGCTGGAAATCACTTTATTCTGAGTCGCTTACCTCAGCTCAGAGCACAGTGCTTTTGAAACAAGGCACATGCTTCTAACCACAGACTGCCAAGGGATTTTTGTTCAGGTCAGTGCTTGCTTTCCCCTTCACCTTATTAAGGAAAAAAGAAACAGAATTCGGAGGTTTCCATTTGTTTGCCACTAGGTGATTGGGCATCTTGCTGAGGGAAAAAGAATTGTGACTCTGCAACAATTATTCATTTGCCAAGGTTGCTGTAATTCTATGGGCTATTTCAGTTTCCCATAAATTTTCTATTTCTGAATGACTTTTTCCTCTAGAATGTATATTATTATGACCTCCACTCTTACTCTTAAATATGCACAAGGTATCGCTGTAGATGTATGTTCTTCAGTGAAAGCTGAAAATGGTCTATCCCTTAACCTTACCGTCTTTCTTTTCTTTCTCTTTCTTTTTCTTTCTTTCTTTCTTTCTTTCTTTCTTTCTTTCTTTCTCTTTATTTCTTTCTCTTTCTTTCTTTCTCTCTCTCTCTTTCTTTCTTTCTCTCTCTCTCTCTCTTCCCTCCCTCCCTCCCTTCCTTCCTTTCTTTTCTAAGAGACAGACTCTTGCTATGTTGCCAAGGTTGGTCTCAAACACCTAGGATCCTCCCATCTCAGCCTTTAGAGTAGTGGGACTACAGGTGCACACCACAGTGTCTGGTTTCTTACTGATGTATATTACCATGCTGCATGACTGTGGTCTGTGTTCTAGACTTCTAATGAGTTATACAGTCCAATTCCACATTTCTGAAACATGATGGGAGGACATCTGCATCAGAACCATCAGAGTGCTTCTAAAAATGGAAATTCATAGACCTCACCCTAGCAATTTGCATTATAACCCCATTTCCACAAGATGAAACCATGCATCCAATGCTTGAAGAGACTTCCTCTTTAAATTAGGTTAAATTCCTTCTGAGCAAAGTCAACAATCTGTCTAAGTGAACCTCCAGAGGGCCGGAAGGAATTACCAGGGGTAGTTAGAAATGCTCTCTCAGTAACTGCTGACATTAAATGTGTATGTACATGTAGGCTTATATATTATTTAGGCCAGTCTGATCACTAGAAACATCCTTAACACTGATCCAGAATGCTGCTTTGACTTAAGTGGAAAATCTCATGGATACAAAAGGAATAACGTTCATGCCAAAGCCAATTTTCCTTTGGCTTTTAGCACTGATTGTGCTGATATGGTAAAAGGGACCAAGAATTCCACAAGAAGCAAATAAATCAGATTCTAATTATAACTCTTCTTGATAGACCGATTATACATAGATTTTCTTGGCCATTCATGTGTAACAGTCAGGAATGAGTAAATCTTCACTGCCTTGTTTGCCCTTAATTCCTATTAAAGACTGACACTAGAGATTCTCTAGCAAATTAGGAGTTAAGCACTGCAGCTTTTTCATCTACTTTCTCAATCAGTAAGTGAGGTATACTGCTTAGTAACATAGGGGCAGTGGCTGCAATTTTAGGTTTCTCACACATATTTCAGACCTGTGTTGCCTAAAATGGTAGACACTAAGCACATATGGCTATTTACATTTAAAGTAATTAAACTCAAATAAGATAAAAAGAATTCAGTTCTTCAGTAGCACAGACATATTTTAAGTGCTCAGTGGCTACATGTAGATAGTGGCTACTGTATTGGATAGCACAGATAAAACATCTCCATCATTGCAGAAAGTTGTTTTAGACAGCTCTGTGCTCACACAATTCTGTAAATCAATATGAGTCTTCTTCAGGAAAATAATTGGAAGGTACAATAGAGAAAGAATTTATTTACTGTTTGTTTAATGAATTAACTCTAACAGGATAAGAGAGTGTGTCTTCAGCTAGTGTAGTAAGAGTTGGTCATCCCTAGAAGAGAGTAGGGCAGGAGAGGGTAGTACTTCATTCTGAAGAGCTCGGTATCAGGTATATAAACAGAGAATCAAGAAGAATCACAAGGATCTCTTCTTATCCTTTTCTTTTGTGTAAAGACATCAGAGTACACAACTAAGAATAGGAGATAGATATTAAACATTTATGCAACTTTGGGTCTCAGAATATAAGAGAGCAAAGATGGATTTTTCAATTTACAATCACTTTTACTTCTCAATCTTTTCTTCTGTTATTCCCCTGTGAAATTTCCACTCTCAGTTCTCCCAACTCACATCACTGTTTTCCAGTTTCTTAGCTTTTACTTGTGCTCTTTTCCTCTCTTAACATTCAATTTTTAACATTCACTGTCTCCTTCATTTCTTTCTTTAAAAGTTCAACCCATAAAAATCAATGCTCTTATTTATTTATAAATTAATTAATTTACTTGTTCAATGAACATTTACTTAAAACCTACTAAGTTTCATGACCTTATAAAAGACAATCCTTTCTGTCAAGAAGCCCATACACTGTTTTCTACTAGTGTAGGGAACAGAGAAATAAACAGCCAATTTGAATACTCTATTGTGTTTTGCAATATATGATTCAAAGACTATTATGAGTGAATAGAAGCTGGGGAAGCCAGAGCAGCTGCCCTGTCTAAATGATATTTGAGCTGAGTTTCAAAGGAAGGAATTAGAGGGAGAGAGATTGTCATGTACAAGTACACCAAGGCATGCAGGAGCATGGCAACCTCGCTGGTGCCCAGGCAGAAGTGGGTGGTCATCAAGTTAGAACAATGAACAACCAGAACATAAAGGGCTAATGAGTCTAGCTAAAGAGTGTGAGTTCAAATGAGAACACACGGACACAGGGAGGGGAACATTACACACCAGGGCCTGTCGGGGTGGGGGGCAAGGGGAGGGAGAGCATTAGGACAAATACCTAATGCATGCGGGGCTTAAAATCTAGATGACGGATTGATAGGTGCAGCAGAATACCATAGTACATGTATATCTAGGTAACAATTGCACATGTATCCCAGAACTTAAGGTGAAAAAAGAAGTGTGAGTTCAAAACTATGTTATATAATGTATCACACATACTGTAGTGCCATCTCAACTTAAAGTCATAAATTCAGAAAATCCTGAAATCTGGATGTTCTGCACTGAAAGTTTATCAGGAATCTATTTCCCATTATTTTAAATGTGAAAATCAATAAATTATTAGACATTAACCTCACACCTCACACCCCATTCCCAAAAACACATACGTATTTTACATACCTATACATAAGCGACTTTTATGCCTGTATAAATAGCATTTTATGATTTAAGATGTTTTCAATTTTGTTTCCTAATTACCAAGCAACAAATAAGGTCTCAAACAAACAATATTTTTCAAAAAGTTTATGTGATTGTGACATTCTACTAGTCGTGTTGGAATGAAATTCAAGACCTTTTCCACAATTAGTTTTAGAAAAATGCTGTCTTGAGTTTTAGAAAGAGAATGATAAATATTTTCTATATAAATACCAGCAGAAAACATTGTTTTAAAGATACACATGTTCTGTGAAGTCTAGATATTAAAAATCAAGAGAATTTCTTCCTGAAAAACACTGTCCCAGGAGATGTTCTATAGAGTGAAGCTGAATATACAAATGAATACATACTGTTTAAAGTAATGATGATGAAATTAACATCAGTGTAACCATCATCCAGCCCTCTTCTATTTCCCTCTTCCTCTTCGCTCTGAAGTAACCACTGTGCTGATACTTTGCAGTTTAACTAAATACTTACGCATCCCTAAATAATACGTTGTTTACTTTTATACATTTTGAACATTATAGAAATGAAAGCCTACTGTACGCATTACTGTGCAGCATTAGACTTTGATGTTGAGGTGTGCAGTTGGCATACATTAATTTTTCACGATTATGCAAAACTATGCATTATATGTATAATTCAAAAGGTATATTTTCCGTTTTTCTTTTGTTTCTGCTTTGTTTGTTCCTCCAAATTATGTTGCTATAAACACGATTATCCATTCTCCTGGTGCACGTATGTGAAATTTTATTTTGCAATTATGACTTGAAGTAGAATGGTTAGACCATAACATATTTGCAGCACTGAATTTACTAGATCGTAATACATATTTTGTGGGTGAATGCAGTAGTTAATGCTCTTAAAAGCTGTGTATATGAATTACTGTTACTTCATATACTCACTAACTTGGGTTTCTACGAATATTTTAATCTTTGTCAAATCTGTATTGCATACGGTATATTATTGAGATTTTTGTTTGTAATTCCATAACTATTAATGAGGTTGAATAACTTTTCATGTTTACTAACTATGACTCTTATGAGCTATTCTTCTACATGTTGTTTGCATATTTTTTTCTATTTTTTGGTACAATTTTTAGGACTTTTTGTCAAATACATTTATTTTTTGAGGAATTTGAGGCTGTAAATTTCTAATTACTTATATTCCACAAATTTCAATATGTAGTATTTTTTAACATTTACTTCCATATATGTTATAACATCCATTACATTATCTTCTTTGACCTATGTGTTCTTTTGGGGGGGGGGGTGTGTGTGTGACTGTATTTGATTTTTTAATATTTTTACATGAATTGTCTGTATCTCTAAACAATATATTTTTCAATGTTGTACTTACTTTTGGTGAGGATTCTGATTATTTATAAAAGGCAATGTATTTTCAAAGCAGTCAATATGGATTTGAACCGCAGTTCCATCACCAGTGTGACTTTGGGTGAGCTATTTTATTTCTGACATTCAGTTTATTCCGTTTAAATTGGGAATAATAGTAGTTTAGGCCTACCACAGAGATACTGCAGGTTCATCCCCAGAGCATCAAAAGAAAGCAAATATTGCTAGAAAGTGCCTCATACAAATTATTTGGTTTCCCAGTGCACATAAAAGTTATGTTTTCACAATACTGTGGTCTGCTAAGTGTGCAGTGGCAGAATGTCTGAAAAAAAAATACGTACAATACACATATCTTAATTTAAAAATACGTTATTGCTAAACAAATCCTAACAATCATTTGACCTTTCAGCAAGTTGTAATCATTTTTGCTGGTGGAGGGTCTTGCTTCAATGTTAATGACTGCTGACTGATCAGGGTGTTGGCTGCTGAAGGTGGAGGTGGCTGTGGCAATTTCTTAAAATAAGACAATAAAGTTTGCTGCATTGATCGAATCTTGCTTGCAGGAAAGATTTTTTCTGTAGCATGCAATGCTGTTTGACAGCATTTTGTCCACAGCAGAACTTCTTTCAAAATTGGAGTCAATCTTTTCAAACCCTGCTGTTGCTTTATCAACTATGTTTATGTAATATTCTAAATCCATTTGTGTCATTTCAACAATGTTTCTAGCATCTTCACCAGGAATAGATTCCATTTCAAGAAGGCACTTTCTTTGCACATCCGTAAGAACCAACTCCTTATTTGTTCAAGTTTTGTCGTGAGATTGCTGCAATTCAATCACATCCTTGGGCTCCACTCCTAATTCTAGTTCTCTTGTTATCTCCACCACATCTGCAGTTATTTCCTCCACTGAAGTCTTCAAGCCCTCAAAGTCATCCATGAGGGTTGGAATCATCTTCTTCCAAACTCCTGTTAATGTTTATACTTTGACTTCCTCCCAAGAATCACGAATGTTTTTAATGGCACCTAGAATGAAGAGTCCTTTCCAGAAGATTTTTGGTTTACTTTGCCCATATCCATAAGAACAATCATTATGTATGGCAGCTATAGCCTTATGAAATGTACATTTTAAAAATAATAAGACTTGAAAATCAAAATTACTCATTAATTCATGGGCTGCAGAATGGTTAGCAGACATGAAAACAACATTAATATCCTTGTACATCTCTATCAGAGTTCTCGGATGACTAGGTACATTGAGCAATAATATTTTAAAGGGTATTTTTTTTTAGCAGTAGGTCTCAACAGTGGGCTTAAAATAGTCAATAAACCATGCTGTAAACAATGCTGTCATCCAGGCTTTTATTCTTCCATTTATATAGCACAGGCAGAGTCTATATAGCATAATTCTTACGGACCCTAGAGTTCTGGAATGGTAAATGAGCATTGGCTTCAACTTAAAATCACCAGTGGCATTAACCCCTAATGACAGAGTCAGACTGTCTTTTGATCCTTTGAAGCCATGCATTGACATTTTCTCTCTAACTAGGAAATTCCCTGAAAGCATGTTCATCCAACAGAGGCTGTTTGTCTACATTTAAAATCTATTGTTTAGTGCAGCCACTTTCATCAATTATTTTAAGTAGATCTTCTGGATTACTTGCTGCGGCTTCTGTATCTGCACTTGCTGCTTCACTTTGTATTTTTATGTTATGGAGATGGCTTCTTTCCTGAAACCTCATGAACCAACCTCTACTAGCTTCAAACTTTCCTTTTGCAACTCCCTTACCTCTCTCAGCCTTCATAGAATGGAAGAGAGATAGGACGTTGCTCTAACTTAGGCTTTGGCTTAAACCCTTTTATGCCTGAGTTTGTAATTTTTTTTGAATTTTTGCAATCAGACTTTGGTGATGACCTTGAGCAGTAGGATATAAATAATTCCCTCAGGCTTAGCATTCCAATAACGGAATGCTAGGCGTAAATGTCTAAGGGAATACTGTGGCTGATTTGATCTTGTATCTAGACTGCTAAAACTTTCTCCCTATCAGCAATAAGGCTGTTTCAATTTCTTATCATTTGCTCATTGGAGGAGCACTTTTAATTTCCTTCAAGAACTGTGCCTTTGCATTTACAACTTGGCAAACTGTTTGGCTCAAGAGGCCTAGATTGTGGCCTATCTAGGCTTTTGACATGCTTTCCTTAATAAGCTTAATCATGTCTAGCTTTTGATTTAAAGTGAGAGGTGTGTGACTGTTTCTTTCAGTTGAACATTTAGAAACCAAGGTAAAGTTATTAATTGGCCTAATTTCAATATTTTTGTGTTTCAGGGAATAGGGAAGCTGAAGGAGATGGAGATGAGAACTGCCCATCACTGGAGCAGTCAGAACACACACAACACTTATTGATTAAGTTTGCCATCTTATAAGGGCACACTTTGTGGTGCTCCAAAACAATTATAAATGTAACGTCAGAGATCATTGATCATGGATCACTGTAACAGATACAACAAAAAAATTGAAATGTTGTGAGAGTTACCAAAATGTGACACAGTCACAAAGTGAACACATGTTGTTGGAAAAATGGCACCAATAGACTTGGTCAATGCAGAATCGCCACAAACCTTCAATTTGTAAAGAACAGTATCTGCAAACTTCAAGGAAATGGCTTATGCCTGTACCTATCTCTTAGAGAGCCTGGGAGGAGTAAATGAGATATGGGTAAAGAAGGCCTTAGAACTCTGTCTGGACAGCACAAGCAATGGATGAAAGCTGGCTGTTGCGTTGTTGATGATGCTATGTGAGAAAAACCACCCTCGAGGCTTCTTATAGCCTTTTGTTTATAATGTTTTCTGATTAACAGAAGTTCTACATTTGAATATTGTTTAATTTATTGGTCTTTTCTTTCGGCATATGAACTTCTAAGTCCTGTTAAATTTCCTACTAAGACGTCATTAAGGTATTTTCCTAATTGTTTTTTTCTAACAGGTTTCATATTGCCTTTCACATTTAAGTTTCATCGCAAATTCGTTTCATGTAGGATGTGGCAAAGGAATCCAGTTTCTTTCCTTTTCAATAGATAACCTGTTGTTTCAGCATCACTTATTGAATTTGAATATTTCTCTCCTCTGAAAGGTGAGTTTGTCCCTTGTCATATATCAAACCTTAAGATATAAGATATAAATGTGTCTGTTTCTGGGTTCTCTATCCTGACCCATTGGGCTATTTATGGATCTCTGCCAATACCACTTTACAACTTGCTATTTTACTTTGTGTGTTTGTTTGTGTATTATACCAGAAAATAAACCTTAATAATTAGTTTACTCATCTTTTTTTATTCAATAGGGTCTTCACTAGTTTCAGTTATGTTTTAAATATTTAGCATCTTTAAGTACTATTTTATATAATATTCTCTTATTACAATATTATTTAGTATTGTAATAAAATGTATTTTATATGTTCTAGAATTCTTTCTCAAATTCTATGAGATTTTGATACAAATTGTGTTGAATTAATGTTTGAAGTTTATTTTCTTTTAAATCTGTAAGCAACTGCACCTCCGCTTAAGTCATCTTTACTCTTTTGTTTTTAGTCTTTTGATTAAATTTTATTATTTTCTCCACAGAGATTATAATTATATTTTGTAGTATATTTTCTTAGGAACAAAATAAATATTATTATTGTAAATAATATTAACATCAAATTATATTTCAAATGCTTTCTTACTCATAAACAGAAATGCAATTAAGTTTTGATTATGCATCTCATGTCCAGCAACATTGTTACATCTTTTATTATGTTAACTCCCTTATGGAGTTTCTGAGATGTTCTATGTGGACTATTACTAAATAAGTTTCTTTCCAGCCCTTATGTATTATTCATTTATTTATTATTATTATTATTATTATTATAATTAATTATTTTGAGATGGAGTTTTGCTCTTGTTGCCCAGAGACTGGGGTCCAATGGTGCGATTTCAGCTCACTGCAACCTTTGTCTCCCAGGTCCAAGCGATTCTCCTGCCTCAGCCTCCTGAGTAGCTGAGATTACAGGCGCATGCCTCCACACCCGGCTCATTTTTGTATTTTTAGTAGAGACGGGGTTTCACCATGTTGGCCAGGCTGGTCTCAAACTCCTGACCTTAGGTGATCCACCCGCCTCGGCCTCCCAAAGTTCTGGGATTACAGGCGTGAGCCACTGTGCCTGGCCTATTTATTTATTTTTATTGCCTTTTTATCTTTATTTTTCTGAGTACAACTTTTAGTACACTATTAGACATGGGGACAGTAAGCATTTTTATTACACCTAATATTTAAAAATGTTTCTTATGTATTTGTTATGTATTTTTAAAATTGTTTACCATGAAAATAATTCTTACTCTACATATGTTGAAATTACTTCTTATCAAGATAATTTTTATTCATAAAAGGATTTAATTTTTAATTGATTATATTTCTCTGTGCATTCAGAAAATTAATTTTTCTCTTTAATATATCCACACATTCATATAATCAATAGATTTTCTAATATTAAACTAAACAAATTCCTGGAATAAGCAAATCTTGTTATATTATGATTTTTCTGCATGGTCTGAATTTCATATAACTTTTTTTAGGACTTTTTTGCATTCTCATTCTCTCCTTATCAAGGTTTTCACTTTTACTAGCACAAAGCTATTCATAATGTCCTCTTAATATATTGTTTTTCCAAAAATCTCTTTAGCATATGTAGTTCTGTTACCATTTTTACTTTAATATTCTTTGGTTTTTGTCCCCTCTCCCTCTTTTCTTATTTTCCCTATATATATTTTTAATTAATTTTAATAGCCCTATCAAAGAACCAACTTTTGGTTGAAGTTACGCTCTGTATTATAATTTTGCTTTTTGTCTTAATTATGTCTGCTCTTTATTTTTATTTTTACTTATGCTATGTGGTGATTTTTTTTCTTTATCCAACTTCTTAAGATGAATGCTAAGTTGACTCAAAAGTTACTTAGAAATACATATATTTTAATTTCCAAGTGATTGAATTCATTTTATTCAATGATTTATTTTTTGAATAGTTTTTGTTTAATTTTATGACTGTGTAATTGTCAATAGGAATTTTAAGTCTTTCATCTATGGATATGACATAGTTCTCCATTTATTTATATATTCTTTGATCTTTTAGCAATATTTTGTCGTTTTTCTGTATACAAGTCTTGCACGTTTTTATTTTATTTCTAAAATATTTTGTATATTTTTGTTCCTTGGGAATTTTTTTACAAAACAATCATTTTGTCTGTGAGGCAACATAATGTATTTTTCATTTTTTTCAATTTGTATACATTTTATTTCTTATTCTTGACTTACTACATTAGCTCAGATTTCCAATAAAATATTGAATGGGATTAGTGAGAATGAACAACCTTACCTTGTTCTGAATTTTAGCATGACATTAGCTGTAAGTTTTTAATAGGTTTCCTTTATTGATTCTACTTCTAGTTTCCTGAGTTTTATCATGGATGCATATTGACTTTCTTCAAATGCTTTTTCTGAATCTATTGAAATGACCATAGATTTTTTTTTCTTTAGTCTCTTACTATGGTGAATTACAAATGATTAATTTTTGAATGTTGAACCACTATTGCATTTCTGGGAAGAAAACACTTGGTGAGGATGCATTAGCCCTTTCTTATAATGCTAGATCTTATTTGTTGAAGTTTTAAGAAATTTTTCATCTGTGTTAATGAGGAATGTTGGACATTTTAATGATGTATTTATGTATTTGTCTAGTTTTTATATCAGTCACTGCCGTCTCCTGTAGTAAAATCAGAAGTTATTTCTTTTCTTTTTAATTACTTTTTTTTTTTTTAATGGAGTCTCCTCCTGTCATCCAGGCTGGAGTACTGTGGCGCAATCTCAGCTCACTGCAAACTCTGCCTCTGGGGTCAAGTGATTTTCCTGCCTCCTGAGTAGCTGGGACTACAGGCATGCACCACCACACCTGGCTAATTTTTGCATTTTTAGTAGAGAAGGTGTTTCTCCATGTTGGCCAGGCTGGTCTCGAACCCCTGACCTCAGGTGATCCGCCCACCTCGGCCTCCCAAAGTGCTGAGATTACAGACGTGAGCCACTGCACCCGGGCTTTTTTCTTTTTTTTCTTTTTTAATGGTAGTTTGTGTAGAACTGGTATCATTTTTCTATAAATGTTCAGTAGAATTTACCAGTGAAGCCATCTAGGAGTAGGGTTTTCTTTGTGGGAAGGTTTTAACTACAAAGTAAATTGCTTTAATAGATATAGAGCTATTCATTTATCTATTCTGATTGAGTTAACTTTCGTTTTGCTGAGAATTTATATATTTAATCTAAATAGACAAAATTATTGATACAAATTTGTTCACTGTAGTCCCTCTTTATCTATTTAATGCCTATAAGAGCTGCAGTTGTCACTCTTCTTTCATTCTTGATATTGGTTTATATGAATTGTTTATATTTTCCCAGATCAGTTTGATTAAAGTTTTAGCAGTTCTATTGTTGTTTCAAAGAACCAGGTTCTGGTATCTGTGGTAGGCTGAATTATAGCCTCTCCAAGATATTCACATCCTAATCCCCGGAATTTGTGAATATGTTATTCTACTTTACATGGCAAAGAGGAATTTGTGATGTGATCAGGTTAAGGAATTGAGATGACAGGATTATCCCGAGTTATTTGGGCAGGTTCAATGTAACCACAGGGTCCTTATAAGAAAGAGGCAGGAGGGTAAGAATCAAGGAAGGAGATGGGATGAAAGAAGCAGAGATTAGAGAGTAGAGAAGATGCTATGCTACTAGGTTTGAATGTAGAAATTAGGAGTCATTTGCCAAGGAATGTAGGCCACTACAAGAAGATGGAAAAGGCCATGATTCTCCCTTAGGGCCTCAAGAAAGAATGCAGCTCTGTTAACACCTCAGTTTTCAGACTAGAAAGAATTCAGAGCTCCAAAATTGTAAGATAATAAATTTCTGTTGCTTTAAACTACTAAGGTTGCGGTAATTTGTTACAGCAGTAATAGGAAATTAATACAATAGATTTATTTTTTTCTATATTTTTGCTTGTTTTCTAGTTCATTGACTTCTATTATTTAAAATTTTTCCCTCACGCCTGTAATCCCAGCACTTTGGGAGGCCGAGGCTAGCGGTCAGGAGTTCGAGAACAGCCTGGCTAACATGGTGAAACCTCATCTCTACTAATAATATTTAAAAAATTAGCTGGGCATGGCGGTGGGTGCCTGTAATTCCAGCTACTCAGGAGGCTGAGGCAGGAGAATCACCTGAACCCAGGAGGCAGAGGTTGCAGTGAGCCAAGATTCTGCCACTGCACTCCAGCCTGGGCGACTAGAGTGAAACTCAGTCTCAAAATAAATAAATTAATTAATTAACTAATTAAAATTTTTCCTTCTTATGTTTAGTATAAGTTTAATTTTCTCTCTTTTTTTCTAGTTTTTTTCTTTTAGAATAGAAGCAGTGAGTTCCATAATTTTCTCTTAGCACTACATGACTCACATCACATAAATTTTGATATGTTAGTTTCATTTTTATTCAATTCAAAACAATTTCTAACTTTTCATTCTTTCATTCAAGGGTCATTTAGATTGTGATTTTTAATTTCCAAATAAATTTTTCAGTTGTCCTAATGGGATTTCTATTTTAATTTTATTGTTTAAGAGAAGGTATATTACATGATTTTAACATTTTTAAATATATTAAAACTGTAACCACCCAATGAGTTCTCCTAGCCCACTGCCCAGATAGAGCCGATTTATCAAGACAGGGGAATTGCAATAGAGAAAGAGTTTAATTCATGCAAAGCTGGCTGAACAGGAAACCAGAGTTTTATTATTAAAATCAGCCGGGAGTTTCTTTTTTTTTTTTTTTTAAGTGTAGACTTTTTATTACCTTTCTTTTTTTTAATTTTATTATTATTATACTTTAAGTTTCAGGGTACATGTGCACAATGTGCAGGTTAGTTACGTATGTATACATGTGCCATGCTGGTGTGCTGCACCCATTAACTCGTCATTTAGCATTAGGTATATCTCCTAAAGCTATCCCCTCCCCCCTTCCCCCACCCCACAACAGGCCCCAGAGTATGATGTCCCCCTTCCTGTGTCCATGTGTTCTCATTGTTCAATTCCCACCTATGAGTGAGAATATGTGGTGTTTGGTTTTTTGTTCTTGTGATAGTTTACTGAGAATGATGATTTCCAATTTCATCCATGTCCCTATAAAGGACATGACCTCATCATTTTTTATGGCTGCATAATATTCCATGGTGTATATGTGTCACATTTTCTTAATCCAGTCTATCATTGTTGGACATTTGGGTTGGTTCCAAGTCTTTGCTATTGTGAATAGTGCCGCAATAAACATACGTGTGCATGTGTCTTTATAGCAGCATGATTTATAGTCCTTTGGGTATATACCCAGTAATGGCATGGCTGGGTCAAATGGTATTTCTAGTTCTAGATCCCTGAGGAATCGCCACACTGACTTCCACAAGGGTTGAACTAGCTTACAGTCCCACCAACAGTGTAAAAGTGTTCCTATTTCTCCACATCCTCTCCAGCACCTGTTGTTTCCTGACTTTTTAATGATTGCCATTCTAACTGGTGTGAGGTGGTATCTCATTGTGGTTTTGATTTGCATTTCTCTGATGGCCAGTGATGGTGAGCATTTTTTCATGTGTATTTTGGCTGCATAAATGTCTTCTTTTGAGAAGTGTCTGTTCATGTCCTTCACCCCATGAAATACCTAGGAATCCAACTTACAAGGGACATGAAGGACCTCTTCAAGGAGAACTACAAACCACAGCTCAATGAAATAAAAGAGGATACAAACAAATGGAAGAACATTCCATGCTCATGGGTAGGAAGAATCAATATCAGGAAAATGGCCATACTGCCCAAGGTAATTTATAGATTCAATGCCATCCCCATCAAGCTACCAATGACTTTCTTCACACAATTGGAAAAAACTACTTTAAAGTTCATATGGAACCAAAAAAGAGCCCGCATCTCCAAGTCAATCCTCAGCCAAAAGAACAAAGCTGGAGGCATCACGCTACCTGACTTCAAACTATACTACAAGTCTACAGTAACCAAAACAGCATGGTACTGGTACCAAAACAGAGATATAGATCAATGGAACAGAACAGAGCCCTCAGAAATAACACCGCATATCTACAACCATCTGATCTTTGACAAACCTGAGAAAAACAAGCAATGGGGAAAGGATTCCCTATTTAATAAATGGTGCTGGGAAAACTGGCTAGCCATATGTAGAAAGCTGAAACTGGATCCCTTCCTTACACCTTATACAAAAATGAATTCAAGATGGATTAAAGACTTAAACGTTAGACCTAAAACCATAAAAACCCTAGAAGAAAACCTAGGCATTACCATTCAGGACATAGGCATGGGCAAGGACTTCATGTCTAAAACACCAAAAGCAATGGCAACAAAAGCCAAAATTGACAAATGGGATCTAATTAAACTAAAGAGCTTCTGCACAGCAAAAGAAACTACCATCAGAGTGAACAGGCAACCTACAGAATGGGAGAAAATTTTCACAACCTACTCATCTGATGAAGGGCTAATATCCAGAATCTACAATGAACTCAAACAAATTTACAGCCTGGAGTTTCTTAAGGATAATTTGGTGGGTAGGGGGCCAGAGAGTTGGGAGTGCTGATTGGTTGGGTCAGAGATTAAATCACAGGAGGTCAAATAGGGATCATCTCACTGTCTTTTGTTCCTGGGTGGGATTGCAGAGCTGGCTGAGCCAGATTACTTGTCTGGGTAGTGCCAGCTGGTACATCAGAATACAGGGTCTAACAGTCCCAGGAGCCCCAAGTTATCTTGGGAGGTCAAGAGGAGAGGAATTTACCAAACTCATATGTATTTGAGGGTACAAACCCATGGCTGGACTCAGCTTTAAAAAAGTCTTATCTGAGATTCCTTATGGAAAAGAGTTTCATCAAAGCAAATTTTAAAAGCCTATGTAAGAAATAATTATTCTTCTTGTACTTTATGCAGATAATCAGGCCAAGTATAATAAGACTAAAGTTTATTTTGCAAACAAATCAATCCTATCATGATTTGTTTTTAATAAAAATGGTGACTGGAGAGAGAAAAATTATGCTTAAAAAAAAAATCTTTCGTACACCTGTTGTTAGCTGTCCTTGGATTTTTTGTGCAGTTTGGACTAAATCCTAAATTCTTTGTGGGCTACAAGTCCCCAAACTAATGCTTTCAAATCTTTACTTTTAGAACTGGGAATTGCACTCCTTTCCCTAGTACTCATTATTTACCTTATAGTACACTGTTCCCTTAAATACGGTACTATACCTTTAGATGATAATACTAACGCCTTTGCCATGCAAGCCTTGGAACCCCAGCCAGGCCTGCATGAGTACGTTGACAGTTGCAAAACGGTTCCATTCCTCTCATCTTAGGATCAACACCTGCCCCTACTATACCCTTAATCGGCAGGAAAAAGTTAGAGCTGTCTTTGCCCTTTCTCCATCTTCATTAGCCAACACCTTAAGTTTAAGGTGTTACAAAACCCAAAGGGAGGAATTGAAACCACCATTGCAAAATTGTAACTGAGACAGTCAAAGAGATCGGACCTAACCAACTCCATCTTACTTCTAACCTCCTCTTCCAGGTGTCTTTGTTCACTCCTGAACGCAGGCTGAACTAACTTTGGGAGGAATTTAGTTTATCGTTTAAAACAAAGATGAAAACAGCCCTTTCCTGAAACAAACTCCCTTCTTGCCTGGGTACTAGACTGTCTTTGTAGGACTCAAAAATTACCCACAAGAGGCCGGGCGCAGTGGCTCACACCTGTAATCCCAGCACTTTGGGAGGCCGAGGCAGGCGGATCACCTGAGGTCAGGTGTTCGAGACAAGCCCAACCAACATGGAGAAACCCCATCTCTGCTAAAAATACAAAATTAGCCGGGCGTGGTGGGGCATGCCTGTAGTCCCAGCTACTCAGGGGGCTGAGGCAGGAGAGTCACTTGAACCCAGGAGGCGGAGGTTGCAGTGAGCCGAGATCACACCATTGTACTCCAGCATGGGCAACAAGAGCAAAACTCCGTCTCAAAACAAAACAAAACAAAAAACTTAGCCACAAGATTAGAAATTATGGTTTAGGAGTCATGCAGCTGGAGGATACAAGGCTCTGACCCTCCCCAAATTGCTCCTGGGCGTAAAATCACTATTGCAAAACTTCAGACCAGTGCTTGAGATATTTTGCAGACCCTGCATTTAATGGATCAGCTGGCACCACCCAGATCAATAAACTGGTTGATCTGATCTTGTGGCCCCCACCCAAGAATTGACTCAGAGCAAGAAGACAACTTCAACTCCCTGTGGTTTCAACTCTGACCTGACTAATCAGGACTCCTAGCTCATGACCTCCGTCCACCCACCAAGTTGACTTAAAAACTTTGATATCCACTCTTTTTCTGGCTGGAACAATGGAGGGTGTAGAAGAGAAGAAGAAGAAGGTTCCTGCTGTGCCAGAAACCCTTAAGAAAAAGTGCAGGAATTTCACAGAACGGAAGATCAAGCACCTGAGAAAGAAGTTTGTCCAAAAGATGTTTCGAAAGGCAAGGAGGAAGCTTATCTATGAAAAAGCGAAGCACTTTCACAAGGAATATAGGCAGATGTACAGAACTGAAATTCGAATGGCGAGGATGGCAAGAAAAGCTGGCAACTTCTATGTAACTTCAGAACCCAAATTGGCGTTTGTCATCAGGACCAGAGGTATCAATGGTGTGAGCCCAAATGTCCGAAAGGTGTTGCAGCTTCTACGCCTTTATCAAATCTTCAATGGAATCTTTGTGAAACTCAGAAAGGCTTCAATTAACATGCTGAGGATTGTAGACCCATACATTGCATGGGGGTACTCAAATCTGAAGTCAGTAAATGAACTAATCTGCAAGCGTGGTTATGGCAAAATCAATAAGAAGCGAAATGCTTTGACAGATAACGCTTTGATTGCTCGATCTCTTGATAAATATGACATCATCTGCATGGAGATCTGATTCATGAGATCTATACTGTTGGAAAACACTTCAAAGAAAATAACTTCCTGTGGCCATTCAAATTATCTTCTCCATGAGATGGAATGAAGGCCACCCATTTTGCAGAAGGTGGAGATGCTGGCAACAGGGAGGACCAGATCAACAGGCTTATTAGAAGAATGAACTAAGGTGTCTACCATGATTATTTTTCTAAGCTGGTTGGTTAATAAGCAGTACCTGCTCTCAAATTGAAACAAACAAACAAACAAAAACTCTGATTTCCAAATGTTTGGGGAGACTGACTTGAGTAATAATAAAGCTATGGTCTCCCACAAAACAAACAAACAAACAAAAACAAGGGTCTGAAAAATATCTTGAACATCAATTTTAGGTTTTAAAATAGTGATGTTATCCCTAGGAGCAATCGGGCAAGGAGATTAGGAATCTTGTGGCCTCTGGCTGAATGACTCCTAAACCATAATTTCTAATCTTGTGGCAAATTTGTTAGTTTTAAAAGGCAGTCTGTTCCACAGGCAAGAGAGAGGTTCGTTTTGGGAAAGGGCTGTTATCATCTTTGTTTGAAAGTTAAACTTTGTTTGTTTGAAACAAACAAAGTTTGTTGAAAGTTATCTTTGTTGAAAGTTAAACTGTATATTAAATTCCTTGCAATGTTAGTTCGGCCTATGCCCAGGAAAGAAAAAGGGCAGCTTAAAGGTTTAGAAACAAGATGGAGTTGGTTAGGTCGGATCTCTTTCACTGTCATACTTTTCTTACTGTTACAACTTTTGCAAAGGCAGTTTCAAAACTCATTTTTTTTTTTTTGTCTCAGAATATAGGTTATCTTGATGATTGTTCCATATGCACGTTTAAAAATGAATATTTTTCAATGTTTTATTTTAGGGTAAAGTGTTCCATAGATTTTACTTAGCTGAAGTTGAAACCACCTTTGCAAAAATTATGACAATGAAAGAGATCTGACCTAACATACCCCATCTTGCCTTTAAGCTCCAAGCTGCCCTTGGGCACTTCTGGGCATACATCAGCTAAGTATAGAAGGAATTTAGTTCAAAGTTTAACTTTGAAACAAAGATGATAACAGCCCTTTCCCAAAACAAAGCTCCTCTTTGCCTGGGGACCAGACAGCCTTTGTAAAACTAACGAATTAGCTACAAGATTAGAAATTATGGCTCAGGAGTCATGCAGCCAGAGACCACAAGACTCCTAACCTCCTCCATTGCTCCTCTGGATAGCATCACTATTGTAAAACCTAACATTGGTGTTCGAGATATTTTTCAGACCCTGCATGCTCATGTACCAGTTGGTGCCACCCAAACTGGTAATCTGGTTTAACTATTTCTGCTCTCCCACCCAGGAACAGAAAATAGCAAGAAGAACCCACGTCAACACCCTGTGATTTTTATCCCCAACCTGACCAATCTGTGTTTCCCACTCTCTAGCCTCCAGCCTGACAAATTATCCTTGAAAAACCTTAGTTTCTGAATTTTTAGGGAGACTGATTTGAGTAATAATACTTGGACGGTTTAGCCAGCTCTGCACGTATTACACTATTTCTCTATTCCAATTCCCCTATCTCAGTAAATTGGCTATATCTGGGCAGCAGGCGAGAAGAATCTGTCAGGCAGTTACAAAGTGAATTGAAGGGGATGTTTATGTATTTTATAAATTTACTGACTTTTTGTCTATTTTTGTATCGATTATTGATAAATGATTGTTGAAACCTCCAATTATAATTGTGGTTGTTTCTATACGTTCTTAAGTTTATCAGATTTGTTTAATGTACTTTGAAGTTATGATATTATGTGTGTGTATACATGTATGTTTACATTTTCAGATTCTTTTATCCACTTGATGATGGATGATCCACTTGATGACGGATGATCCACTTGATGGATGATGGTTTTATCCACTTGATCAACTTTGTTTACTATAAAATTTCCTTCTATATTCATGCTAATATGCCTTATTCTAAAATCTACCTTGTCTGATATTAATATACTGATTCCAGTTTTCCTTTGTATTTGCATAATATATTTTTTACCCTTTAACAATTAATGTATCTGTGTCCCAATATTTAAAGTGGTTTTCTTCCAGCCAATAGAAAATTGGATCTTGATTTTTTTAAATCCAGTTTTATATTCCCTGTCTTTCAATTGGTGTGTTAGGGCATTTGCATAAATTTTTATTATTCATATAGATAGGTTTATATCTATTATGATTTTGTGGTTTTTTCTTCCCTATATGTTAAATTAGTATTTATAATTATTTCATTGAGCTCTTAAAGATTCCAAATTCCTTGGATGCTCAACTTACTGTTATAAAATGGCTAGTGCAGTATTTACATATAACATATGCACACCCTCCTATATACATTAAATCATTTCTAGATTATTTATAACACCTAAGGCAATGTAAATGCTATGTAAATAGTTGTTATCCTTAATCATGTAAGATATAATGACAACATTTAAAAGTCTATACATGTTCGGTACAGATGCAATTCTTTTTCAAATATTTTTGATCCATGGTTGATTGAATTCACAAATGCAGAACCCATGAATACAAAGAGCTGACTGTACCTATTTTTCCTGTTCTTTCAGTGATTGTTTTAAGGCTTCCAAGACACCCTTTTAAATTATCATGGTTTAATTACAATTATTCAATACTTTATACATATAAAAATTCTGGGTGGCTGGCAAGATGGCTGAATAGGAATAGCTCTGGTCTACAGCTCCCAGCGAGATCAATGCAAAAGGTGGGTGATTTCTGCATTTCCACCTGAGGTACCCAATTCATCTCATTGGGACTGGTTGGACAGTGGGTGCAGCCCATGGAGGGTGAGCTGAAGCAGGGTGGGACATCACCTCACCCCGGAAGAACATGAGGTCAGGGAACTTTCTTCCCTACCCAACTGAAGCCGTGAGGGATTGAGCCAGAGGAAGTCCAGCACACATACTGCACTTGTCCCATGGTCTTCGCAACCCACAAACCAGGAGATTCCCTCCAGTGCCTACCCCACCAGGGCCCTGGGTTTCAAGCATAAAACTGTGCGGCCATTTGGGCAGACACCAAACTAGCTGCAGGAGTTCTTTTTTTCCATACCCCATTGGTGCCTGGAACGCCAGCGAGACAGAACTGTTCCCTCTCCTGGAAAGGGGTGCTGAAGCCAGGGAGCCAAGTGGTCGGGCATGGCGGGTCCCACCCCCATGGAGCCCAGCAAACTAAGATCCACTGGCTTGAAATTCTCGCTGCCAGCACAGCAACAGTCTAAGATCCACCTGGGATGCTCAAGCTTGGTTGGGGGAGGGGTGTCTGCCATTGCTGAGGCTTGAGTAGGTGGTTTTATGCTCACAGTGTAAACAAGGACACTGGGAAGTTCGAACTGGGTAGAGACCATTGCAGCTCAGCAAGGCTGCTGTGGTCAGACTGCCAGATTTCTCTTCTTTCAGCAGGGCATCTCTGAAAAAAAGGCAGCAGCCCCAGTCAGGGACTTACAGATAAAACCCCCATCTCTCTGGGACAGAGCACCTGGGGAAAGGGGCAGCTGTGGGTGCAGCTTCACCAGACTTAAATATCCCTGCCTGATGGCTCTGAAGAGAGCAGCGGACCTCACAGCACAACCTTCAAGCTCTGCTAAGGGTCAGACTGCCTCCTCAAGTGGATCTCTGACCCCCGTGTATCCTGACTAGGAGACACCTCCCAGTGGAGCCAACAGATACCGCATACAGGAGAGCTCTGGCTGACATCAAGCAGGTGCCCCTCTGGGATGAAGCTTCCAGAGGAAAGATTAGGCAGCAATCTTTGCTGTTCCGCTGTTCTGCAGCCTCCGCTGGTGATACCCAAACAGGGTCCAGAGTGGACCTCCAGCAAACTCCAGCAGACCGGCAGCAGGGAGGACTGACTATCAGATGGAAAACTAACAAACAGAAAGGAATAGCATGTCCACTCAAAGACCCCATCCAAAGGTCACCAACATCGAAGACCAAATGTAGGTAAATCCACAAAGATAGTGGGAAAACAGCACAAAAAGACTGATAATTCCTAAAACCAGAATGCCCCTTGTCTTCCACAGGATCACAACTCCTCTCTAGCAAGGGAACAAAACTGGACGGAGAATGAGTTTGACGAATTGACAGAAGTAGGCTTCAGAAGGTGGGTAATAACAAACTCCTCAAAGCAAAAAGAGCACATTCTAACCCAATGCAAGGAAGCTAAGAATCTTGAAAAAAGGTTAGACGCATTGCTAACTAGAATAACCAGTGTAGAGAAGAATATAAATGATCTGATGGAGCAAAAAACACAGCACGAGAACTTTGTGAAGCTTACACAAGTGTCAATAGCCGAATTGATCAAGCAGAAAAAAGGATATCGGTGATTGAAGATCAACTTAATGAAATAAAGAGAGAAGACAAGATTAGAGAAAAAAGAATGAAAAGGAATGAACAAAGCCTTGAAGAAATATGGGACTATGTGAAAAGACCAAATCTACCTTTCATTGGTGTATCTGAAAGTGATGAGGAGAATGGAACCAAGTTGGAAAACACTCTGCAGGATATTATCCAAGAGAACTTCCCCGAACTAGCAAGACAGGCCAACATTCAAATTCAGGAAATACAGGGAACACCACAAAGATACTCCTCAAGAAGAGCAACCCCAAGAAACATAATCATCAAATTTACGAAGGTCGAAATGAAGGAAAAAATGTTAAGGGCAGCCACAGAGAAAGGTCAGGTTACCCACAAAGGGAAGCCCATTAGACTAACACTGGATCTCTCCGCAAAAACTCTACAAGCCGGAAGAGAGTGGGGGACGATATTCAACATTCTTAAAGAAAAGAATTTTCAACCCAGAATTTCTTATCCAGCCAAACTAAGTTTCATAAGCAAAGGAGAAATAAAATCCTTTACAGACAAGCAAATGCTGAGAGATTTTGTCACCTCCAGGCCTGCCTCACAAGAGCTCCTGGAGGAAGGACTAAACATGGAAAGGAACAACCAGTACCAGCCACTGCAAAAACATACCAAATTGTAAAGAACAGCAACACTATGAAGAAACTGCATCAACTAATGGGCAAAATCACCAGCTAGCATCACAATGACAGGATCAAATTCACACATAACAATATTAACCCTAAATGTAAATGGACTAAGTGCCTCAGTTAAAAGACACAGACTGGCAAATTGGATAAATAGTCAAGACCCATCAGTGTGCTATATTCAGGAGACCCATGTCACGTGCAAAGTACACACATAGGCTCAAAATACAGGGATGGAGGAATATTTACCAAGCAAATGGAAAGCAAAAAAAAAAAGCAGGAGTTGCAATACTAATCTCTGATAAAACAGACTTTAAACCAACAAAGATCAAAAGAGACAAAGAAGGTCATGATATAATGGTAAAGAGATCAACTCAGCAAGAAGAGCTAACTATCCTAAATATATATGCACCCAATACAGGAGCAACCAGATTCATAAAGCAAGTTCTCAGAGACCTACAAAGAGACTTAGACTCCCACACAATAATAGTGGGAGACTTTAACACCCCACAGTCAATATTAGACAGATCAATGATACAGAAAATTAACAAGAATATTCAGGACTTGAACTCAGCTGTGGAAAAAGCAGACCTAATAGACATCTACAGAACTCTCCACCCCAAATCTACAGAATATAGATTTTTCTCAGCACCTCATCGCACTTATTCTGAAATTGACCACATAATTGGAAGTAAAACACTCCTCAGCAAACGCAAAAGAACAGAAATCATAACAAACAGTCTCTCAGACCACAGTGCAATCAAATTAGAACTCAGGATTAAGAAACTCACTCAAAACCGCACAACTACATGGAAACTGAACAACCTGCTCCTGAATGATTACTGGGTAAATAATGAAATGAAGGCAGAAATAAAGATGTTCTTTGAAACCAATGAGAACAAAGACACAACGTACCAGAATCTCTGGGACACATTTAAAGCAGTATGTGTAGAGGGAAATTTATAGGACTAAATGCCCACAAGAGAAAGCAGGAAAGATCTAAAACTGACACCCTAACATGAAAATTACAAGAACTAGAGAAACAAGAGGAAACAAATTCAAAAGCTAGCAGAAGACAAGAAATAACTAAGATCAGAGCAGAACTGAAGGAGACAGAGACACAAAAAAACCCTTCACAAAATCAATGAATCCAGGAGCTGGTTTTTTGAAAAGATCAACAAAATAGATAGACTGCTGGCCAGACTAATAAAGAAGAAAAGACTAATAAAGAAGAATCAAATAGATGCAATAAAAAATGATATAGGGGATATCATCACTGATCCCACAGAAATACAAACTACCATCAGAGAGTAATATGAACACCTCAATGCAAATAAACTAGAAAATATAGAAGAAATGGATAAATTCCTGGACACATATACCCTCCCAAGTCTAAACCAGGAAGAAGTAAAATCCCTGAATAAACCAAAAACAAGTTCTGAAATTGAGGCAGTAATTAATAGTCTGGCAACCAAAAAAAGTCCAGGACAGATGGATTCACAGCCAAATTCTACCAGAGGTATGAAGAGGAGCTGGTACCTTTCCTTCTGAAACTATTCCAAACAATAGAAAAAGAGGGAATGCTCCGTAACTCACTTTATGAGGCCAACATCATCCTGATACCAAAACCTGGCAGAGACACAACAAAAAAAGAAAATTTCAGGCCAATATCCCTGATGAACATCGCTGTGAAAATCCTCAATAAAATACTGGCAAACCGAATCCAGCAGCACATCAAACAGCTTATCCATCACAATCAAGTCAGCTTCATACCTGGGATGCAAGGCTGGTTCAACATATGCAAATCAACAAATGTAATCCATCACATAAACAGAACCAGTGACAAAAACCACATGATTATCTCAATAGATGCAGATAAAGGCCTTTGACAAAATTCAGCACTCCTTCATGCTAAAAACTCTCAATAAACTAGGTATCAACTGAACATATATCAAAATAATAAGAGCTATTTATGACAAACTCACAGCCAATATCATACTGAATGGGCAAAAATTGGAAGCATTCCCTTTGAAAACCAGCACAAGACAAGGATGCCCTCCTTCACCACTGCTATTCAACATAGAATTGGAAGTTCTGGCCAGGGCAATCAGCCAACAGAAAGAAATAAAGGTATTCAAATAGGAAGAGAGGAAATCAAATTGTCTCTTTTTGCAGATGACATGACTGTATATTTAGAAAACCCCATCGTCTCAGCCCCAAAATCTCCTTAAGCTGACAAACAACTTCAGCAAAGTCTCAGGATACAAAATCAATGTGCAAAAATCACAAGCATTCCTATACACCAATTACAGACAGAGAGCCAAATAATGAGTGAACTCCCATTCACAGTTGCTACTAAGAGAATATCTAGAAATTCAACTTACAAGGGATGTGAAGGACCTCTTCAAGGAGAACTACAAACCACTGCTCAAGGAAATGAGAGAGGACACGAATGGAAAAACATTCCATGCTCATGGATAGGAAGAATCAGTATTGTGAAAAAAGGCCATACTGCCCAAAGTAATTTATAGATTCAATGCTATCCCCATCAAGCTACCACTGACTTTCTTCACAGAACTGGAAAAAACTACTTTAAACTTCATATGGAACCAAAAAAGAGCCCGCATAGCTCAGACAATCCTGGGCAAGAAGAACAAAGCTGGAGGCATTTGAAGTCACTACCTGACTTCAAACTATACTACAAGGCTACAGTAACCAAAACAGCATGGTACTGGTACCAAAACAGATATAAAGACCAATGGAACAGAACAGAGGCCTCAGAAATAACACTACACATCTACAATTATCTAATCTTTGACAAACCTGACACAAGCAATGGAAAACATTCCCTATTTAATCAATTGTGTTGGGAAAATTGGCTAGCCATATGCAGAAAACTGAAACTGGACCCCTTCCTCACACCTTATACAAAAAATCAACTCAAGATAGATCAAAGACTTAAACATAAGACCTAGGACCATAAAAATCCTAGGAGAAAACCTGGGCAATACCATTCAGGGCACAGACATGGGTAAAGACTTCATGACTAAATCACCAAAGGCAATGGCAACAGAAGCCAAAATTGACAAATGGGATCTAATTAAACTAAAGAGCTTCTGCACAGCAAAAGAAACTGTCATCAGAGTGAAAAGGCAACCTGCAGAATGGGAGAAAATTTTTGCAATCTATCCATCTGACAAAGGGCTAATATCCAGAATCTACAAAGAACTTAAACAAATTTACAAGAAAAAACAACCCCATCGAAAAGTGGGCAAAGGATATCAACAGACACTTCTCAAAAGAAGTCATTTATGCAGCCGACAGAGATATGAATAAATGTGCATCATCATTGGTCGTTAGACAAATGCAAATCAAAACCACAATGAGATATCATCTCACACCAGTTAGAGTGATGATCATTAAAAAGTCAGGAAACAACAGATGTTGGAGAGGATGTGGAGAAATCGGAACACTTTTACACTGTTGGTGGGACTGTAAATTAGTTCAATCATTGTGGAAGACAATATAGCTATTCCTCAAGGATCTAGAACCAGAAATACTATTTGAGCCAGCAATCCCTTTACTGGTTATACACCCAAAGGATTATAAATCATTTTACTATAAAGACACATGCACACGTATGTTTATTGTGGCACTATTCGCGATAGCGAAGACTTGGAACCAACCCAAATGTCCATCCATAATAGACTGGATAAAGAAAATGTGGCACATATATACCATGGAATACTATGCAGCCATGAAAAAGGATGAGTTCATGTCCTTTGCGGGGACATGGATGAAGCTGGAAACCACCATTCTCAGCAATCTATCACAAGAAGAGAAAACCAAAACCACATGTTCTCACTCGTAAGTGGGAGTTGAACAACGGGAACACATGGACATAGGGAGGGGAACATCACACACTGTCAGAGGATGGGGGGCTAGGGGAGGGATAACACTAGGAGAAATACCTAATGTAGGTGATGGGTTGATGGGCGCAGCAAACTACCATGTCACGTGTATACCTATGCCACGTCTATACCTATGTAACAAAACTGCACATTCTGTACATGTACTCCAGATCTTTAAGCATAATTTAAAAGAAATTCTACAATTTCTCTTCCTGTCTTCTGTGCAATTTTTGTCCTGTATTTTTCTTCTACATTTTATAAATTCCAGAATACATTGTTGTTATTTTTGCTTTATATATTTAATTATTTTAATAAGATTTTTAAAAATCAAAATTAGTTCTATATGTATTCACATATTGGCCATTTCCAGTGCTCTTTATTTCTTTGTGTAAATCTAAATTTCCGTCTAGCCTCATTTTATTTTATGCCGAAATAATTTTATTTAACATGCTTTTTGTATGGATTTGCTGGTGATAAATGTTCTCAGTTTTGCTTGTCTGCAAAGGTCTTTAACTTTAATTTTTGAAAGGTATTTTTTGTTGTATATAGAATTCCAAATTGACAGGTGGTTCACTCTGCCCTCACAATATTTAAATATATTATTCATTGTTTTCTGACATGCTTGACCTCCAGTGAGAAATATGCTGTCATTCCAACCTCTGTTCCTCTGAATATATTGTTTCCTTTTCTCTGGCTGCCTTTTTTTAAATGCCAGAATTTCTCACAAAACAGTCAAATTTAAACCTTCTGTTTAAAGACAGAAGGTAAAATAGCGCTAGTTTTCTCTTGTGCAAATCCATAGACTGCCACCAGTAGACAGAAAGGAGCTCAATAAGAATACTCTGACTGCTTTAATGTTTTTTCTTTATTACTGGTATTCTTCAAATTGAGTATGAGGTGTCTTGGTTTGGTTTTCCAAATATTTGTTATGTTGGAGATTATTTAAGTTCTAAAGTTTGTAGTTCACCAAATTAGAAAGTGTTCTTCATTATGTATGTCTGCCCCCCACCTCAAACTTCCTTTCCTTCTGAAATTCCATTATCTGTATGTTAGCTCACTTATTGTTGTTTTATATTAGAGATATCCTGCTTGCTTTTATCAATGGTGTTTCCCTCTATATTTCATTTCCCATAGTTTCTATTGCTATGTAATTAATACTTTCTTTTGTATTTTCCAATCCACTATAAATCTGATTCAGCTTATTTCTTATTTTAGATTTTTTTGACTTACAGAGCTCTGTTTTGTAATATTAAAAAAAATTTCACATTTTTGATTGTCATGCTGTGCTTTTCTTTACATTCTCAAACATAGAGAACACATTTATAATACTTCTTTTAAAGTCCTTATCTGCTGATTTTATCATCTATGCCATTTCATGTTCCGTTTTTTCCAATTTGTATCATATTTTTCTGCTTCTTTGCATCTCTAGTAGTTTTTTATTGAATGCTAGAATTCAGATGCTAAATTCCTTGAATTGCTTTAGATATTTATTTTTAGTTTTCTGGAATATAACTAATTTAGTTTGCATTATTTTTTGAGGCTTGCTTTTAAGTTTTCATAGGCGGGTTCAGGGCAGCCTTTAATCTAAAGCAAATTTAACCCCATCATTTAATGGACATACCTTTTGGCGAATTCTAACCAATATCTCATTTTTACTAGGTCTTCACACACTGGCTGGTAGAAATATGGGCAGAAATATTTCCTGGACCTATATGATAACTGTGCATTGTTCTACCTGCTCCTTTCTAATGTTCTTTCCCCGGTATGAGATAGTTTCCTCATGTGAATATGCACTCATTATGTAGTCATGAATTCGGTGGAATCCCTCTGCAAATCGACAGATCTTTACATCCTGTCTTTAATTACCTTCCTCTCTATTCATTTTCTCAGAAATTCAAATTAGCTTGAACTCCCTGAACTATCTCCTCAACTCTGAGACTGCTCACTTTATTTGAGCCTCTTCTCCTTGACTGTGGCCTAGAAACTCTTTTCAGACAGTAGACTGCAACAATTAGAGGACTCACTTTCATTGTTTGTTATTTTTTTTTCTTTTCAATAGACTTTATCTTTTAGATTAGTTTTAGGTTCACAACAAAATGGTGCAGAAAGTACAGAGAATTGCCATATATCCTTGTCTTCCACACATCCACAGCTTCCTCCAACTCTTAACATCTCACCAGTGTTGTACATTTATTAGAACTAATGAATCTGCACTGTCACTCCACTATCAACCAAAGTTCACAGTTAACAAAAGGGTTTACGTTTGATGTATATTTCATGGGTCTGGACAAAGACACATGTATAATGACATGTACCCATCAGTATAATATCATGCAGAGTATTTTCACTGTTCTAAAAATCTTCTGTGCTCCACCTATTCATTTGTCCACCCATCTCCAACTCAACTACTTCAACACTCACAACACTAAGATCCTCTGATACTTTTACTGTTCCCATAGTTTTGCCATTTCCAGAATTTCGTATAGTTGGAATCATATAATATGTATCCTTCTCAGATTTGGCTTCTTTCACTCAGTAATATGCATTTAAATTTTATCCATGTCTTTTCACGGCTTGATAGCTTATTTATTTTCAGTGCTGGATAATATTTCATTGTCTGGATTTATCACAATTTACTTATCTAATTGTTGAAGAACATCTTGGTTGCCTCCAAGTTTTAGCAATTATGTGTAAAGCTGCTATAAACGTGTGTAAGTTTTTGTGTGGACATAAGTTTTCAACTCCTTTGGGTAAATACCAAGGAGTATAACTGCTGGATCATATGGTAAGTGTATGTTTAGTTAGGTAAGGAACTGCCAAACTTTCTTCCACAGGGGCTGTACAATTTTGCATCCCCATCAGCAACAAATGAGATTTTTCTATTGCTCCACATTATTGACTTGTGAATATTTTGAATTTGGGCCATTCCAATAGGCATGAGTGATATCTTATTGTTTTAATTTGCCTTTTCCTAATGATATGTAATATGTAGCATCTTTTCATATGATTATTCATTCTCTGTTTATTTTTTGGTGAGATTGTTAAGATCTTTGGCCCATTTTTAATTAGGTTGTTCATTTTCTTATTGTTGAGTTTTAAGGGTTTTTGGTATATTTTGGACAAGAGTACTTTATCTGATATACCTTTGGCAAATATTTTTCTCTGGTTTTTTTGTTCTCTTGAGAGTGTCTTCTGCAGAGCAGAAGTTTTTTTGTTGCTGTCGTTTTTAACTCTTATTTTAGGTTCGGGTACATGTGCAGGTTTGTTATATAGGTTAACTAATGTCACAGGGGTTTATTGTGATTAATTAAGTACTAATCTTGTGAATTATGCCCTTAGTGCTATATCTAAAAAGACATTTTCATGATTAAGGCTATCTAGATTTTCTTCTATGCTGTCTTCTAGCAGTTTTATATTTTTACATTTTACATTTAGGTCTCTGATTCATTTTGAATTAATTTTTGCAAAGAGCATGAGGAGTGTATCTAAGTATACTTTTTTTTGCATGTGGATAACCAATTGTTTCAGAACCATTTGTTTAAAAGACTATCTATGCTCTATTGTATTGCCTTTTCTCCTTTGTCACAGATTACTTAACCATATTTATGTGAGTTTGTTTCTGGGCTCCCTATTCTGTTTCTTTGATCTAATTGTCTGTTTTTATACCAATATCACACTGTCTTGATTGCTGTGACTTTATAAAAAGTCTTGAGGTCATATAATAGTCTTCCTAATTTATTATTCTCCTTCAATGTTATGTAGGCTATTATGGGTATTTGACACTCTATAAAAACTTCAGAATCAGTTTTCAATATCCACTTGCTGGTATTTTTATTGGGATCACATTGGACCCATAGATCAAACTGGGAAGAAACTGATATCTGGAAAGAACTGATGTCTTGACAATATTGGGTCTCTAAATCCATGAACGTGGAATATTTCTTCATTTATTTAGCTCACTGGTTTCATTTATCAGAGTGTTATAGTTTCCCTCATATTGATCTCACACATTTTTTGTTAGATTTATACATAATTATTTCATTTTGGGGGGATGATAGTGTAAATGGTAATGTGTTTTTCATTTCAAGTTTCACTTGTTCATTGTTAATATTTAAGAGAGCAATTAATTTTTGTATATTAATCTTATATCCTGCAGCTTTGCTATATTTGTGTATTAGTTTCAAGAATTATTTTGCTGATTATTTCTTAAATTTTCTTCATAGATAACTATGTCATCTGTAAATAAAGACATTTTTATTTCTCCTTTCTCAATCTTAATATCTTCTATCTTTTTTTTTTTGTCTGTCTTATTGCATTAGCTAGGATTTCCAGTATAATGTTGAAAGGAAGTAATGACAAGGTATGTTTCCGCCTTGCTCCTGAACAGGAAAGTTTCTAATTTCTCATCATTAGGTATGATGCTATCTGTAGGTTGTCAGTGTTCATTATTCAGTTGATAAAGTTCCACCTTGTTCCTATTTTTCTGAGAGTTTTAATAATGAATGGGTATTTAATTTTGTCAAATGCTTCTTCTGCATCTACTATGTGATTTCTAATTTAGCCTGTGGGTGAGATTGATTACATTAGTTGATTTTTTAATGTTGAACTGACCAAATATACTGGGTATAAATCTGACTTGACTGTGGTATATAATTCTTTGCATATATTGTTGGATTCAATTTGCTAATATTTTGATGAAGATTTTTACATCTATCATCATGAGAGATGTTGATCTGTAGTATTCTTCTCTTGTAATGTCCATGTCTAGTTTTGGTATTGGGAAAACGCTGGCCTCATACAATGAGTTAGAAAGTACTCTTTTTGCTTCTATCTTCTGTAAGAGATTATAGATTATTGGTATGATTTATTACTTAATGTTGTAGAATTCAACATTAAGCCCACCTGGGTTTGTTGCTTTTCCTTTTGGAAGGTAATTAATTTTTGTTTGAATTTCTTAATAGATAAAGGTCTATTCAGATAAACTGTTTCCTCTTGTGTGAATTTTTACAGTTTGTGTTCTTCAAGGAATTCATCCATTTCATTTAGGTTATCAAATTTGTGGGCCTAGAGTTGTTCATACTATCCCTTTATTATTCTTTTAATGTCCTTAGGATCTGTAGTAATGTCCCCTCTTCCTTTTTTCCTTTCAGGAATCACTGTACAAAGCTGCCCATTTTTCAACATCTGAAGGTGATCATATTAATATTTAGTAAAGTTTTCTAGGTTCTATAAGATGAAGGTTAAATCTACTTCCTGTTATACCATGATGGATACAGAATTCATCTGTGTTCGAATCTTTTGGAAATTCTGCAATTAAGTTAGGTTGGTACCTCTCAGAATTTCTTCTTAAATCCTAAGTTTAAAAGGGGAAAAGCCTCCACTATTCACTTGAGAATCTGTTATAATTTGATTATCACTTCTTTGTGTTTTCCCATTAGCTATTACAAATATTTTCTCTACATTTCAGTGTTTTATGGTTTTTGCTTTGATTTATCTTGGAATTCATTCAGATTCCTCTATGTGAGTATTGATGTGTTTCAAAACTTCTGTAAAATTATCAAACTTTACCTCTTTGAATATTGCATATTCACGTTCTTTCTAGTGTATATTTCTGGAGCTCCAATTAGACAAGCATTTCTAATTATTTTTCTTTTTGCAATTGATTCCTCTGGAAGTCTGGCAAGGACTAAGAACATCTTCACATACTAATATTTTTAAGTGCTTAGTAAAAAAAATATATAGGATGGCAAAAGAAAGCAAATAAATTCATGACATATTAATATATTTACATCTTCACTAAAATAATAAAACAAAGCTCTGGCTAATTAGTAAGTGTGGTCCAATAACTACCATAGTTTCTGAATAATGATTAGTATAAACAATATCTTGAGATGCCTACAACAACTGTAATGTGATATAAAAATAGTAGTCATGTTTTATGGTGAACGATACTGGCAATATTATTGTGATTTGTTCTCTACATGAATAATTGAAATAAATGTTGAATTTCATTTTGATCTTAGTCAAAATAAATTTAATTTTCCATGCTTGTCACAGACTCCCTGGTTTCTATCCATAAACACTTAAATGGTTGTGTATCTCATGATAAGAACCTCTAAAATGACATTACTTAATGCCTTTTTGCTCTTTCGACTCAGTCTTTTAAGCCCTATGTTATACTTTTCTTTTCTTTTTCTCTACTATATACTGGATAATTTCTTCATATTTAGTTTGCAGTTCACTAACTCTCATTTAAACTGGTTGTAATTCCATGCATTAAATTTTTTATCTCGAATCTTATTTCTCATATCCAAAAGTTCTAGTTTTTTTCCTCTAGCTAGTTATCTTTTTAATAATATCCTTCAAGATTTTCATTTCTCCTCTCTAAATATTTTTTTCACATTTTTTGTCTGACATTTTAATAAAAATCTGAGAATTTACAATCTTTATATATCTGAGTTTAACTGATTTTTTTATTTATTGCACATTGTTTTCTCCTATTATTTACAACTTTATTTTTTCTATAACTTTATGTAGCTTATTTGAGAACTGAGTTTTTAATGTATATTTTTCTAAGGAGAATGGAATTGGTTCTTTTGTAAACCAGAGCACTACTGATCTGAGATCACTATAAATTAAATTTGGGGGATGTGTTGGACTACACATGTTTTGTGAATAATATTCCATATCCTTGTTAGAGTAGTTTCTTTCTTTGAGACAGAGTCTTGCTGTGTCACCAGGCTGGAGTGCAGTGATGCAATCTCGGCTCACTGCAGCCTCCACCTCCTGGGTTCAAGCTATTCTCGTGCCTCAGCCTCCCAAGTAGCTGTGATTACAGGCACGCACCACCATACCTGGCTAATTTTTGTATTTTTAGTAGAGATTTGGTTTCACCATGTTGGCCAGGCTGGTCTCAAACTCCTGACATCAAGTGATTGACCTGCCTCGGCCTCCCAAAGTGCTGGGATTACAGGTGTGAGCCAATGCACCTGGCCTAGTTTCTGATTACAAATTCATAGGGAAGATTTTTTTTCAAATATAGCCAAGGAAATGATAAGCATTTTTGGAAACCACATCCCTTTGTGGTATGAGTTATTTTGTTTGTTTGATTTGTTTTTCTAGTCTTCCCATATTTAATGTATTTTCTTAAATTGACAGATAAAATTGTATGTATCATATGCAATATTTTGACATATATATGCACTGTAGAATGACTAAATCTTGCTAATTAACATGTGCATTACCTGACATAGTTATCATTTTCATGGTAAGAATACATTACACATTTTTCAAGAATATGATATGTTGTTACCTATAGTTACCATGTCATACAATAGATCTCTTAAACTCATTCCTTCTATGTAATTGAAATTTCCACTACCACTGTTCCCGTAGTAGTTTAGGTGAGGTCACAGCTTTATGTGGAATACTTTGATCTACTGTCTTGCCTTCTTCAAGCCCTAGGTTGAGTCTCCTGTTCCCTGTACAGCCTCTTAATCTGACAATCTAAAGATCTAGGTAACCAAAGACTGCATGATGGCCCCAGGCAACTGCCTGCTTCTGTGCTTTCTTATATGTCTAGGTTCATGTTTTCTCATTGATTTAGTCAAGGGATAATTTTTTGTTACTCTTCCTCTCATCTATGTATTTAAAAGATAATATGAAGTACTTTATCTAACATTTTTATTTGTTTCTGTTTTTAACCAGATGGGTTGCTCAAGAGTTCTAATATGTCATGCTGTTGGAAACAAATGATTTTTAAGCAAGGGTAGACATATGTAATAAGATGTTCATTTTAGAAAAATTAGGAAGGTAGAATTAGGAAATATGGTATAAAGGGTGAGAGTATGATGGTAGATGGGATCATTTCTTAGGAGACTCTTACAGGAATCAATCAGAAGATAAAAAGACACTAAACTGAAGCAATAATGTTGGGTGGGAGAATGGAAGAGTTGCATGCTAGAGATACACTGAGGGTAGAAAGTTCTTTGCAACCTTGTGATTGTAAGAAAGGATAAGCTATCTTGAATGATTACAACTTTTCAGCCATTTATCTTGTACATTGCAGTTATTGACAGTGACTTTTATTAAGAGAGACCATTTTGGGAATGTCCATGAAAACTCTTCTCCTGGTGCACCACATACATATTAAATATCTATGGACTTGTTAGAGTTAGAACAGAAATTCATATATTCTGTTCTTTCATTACTAACTTGAGAGAGAGAGAGATCCATTCACATTTCCACATGCTATCTCAAGAAGCTTGGGTTACCATCTCCAAAGATTGAAAGAAGGGTGAAAGACCAAGCTAAAGATGAAGGAGAAGACTGCATGCAGGCTATAAAATATGTATGCACAGATATGCTTACCAGAAAATTATTCGTAATTTGATGTCTTCATTACTCTTTTTCTGTTAACATCTTCCATTCAGCCTAAGAATGAATAAACCCAAATCAGTGAATGCTAATAAAAGTACATTTGTGATTTATCTGATAATGGTGCAGTAATCATTATCTGAAGGGTCAACTCTCTCCTAGCTGAATAAAAGTGAGAAACAAATTAGAGAAGAAAAATTCTGGGTTGATTTTAAGTTTTATGCCATTGTAATTTAGCTCAAGTTTTTTTTTCTCTCTCCATGAAACCTTTATAATTAAGAAACGATTTTCAGTCCTCTTTTTTTTCTACTCAGTTCTATTGGATAATTTAAAAATCTGTTTGTTGTTGCTTCAGAAAGTAAAAATTCCAGACACTTTGTGTGCTGATTAACATCTAAGAAATCCATAAAGTTTAATTAGGAAAAAAATGAACAATAAAGTTTTATTCACCCTGCTAAATTTTAGTGACTAACGTACTGCTTTATTTTCCATAGCTTTACTTCTTTGCAATCCTAAAAAGGCTTGAAAATTCTCATTAGGGAAACACGCTTTTACTTTGCATATGTTGAGTGGTAGAAAGTACAATAAAGGATTAGATTCGTTGGTTTTGTTTCTTTTTTAATGCTTAGAATTTAAGCAATTGTTCTTAATATCCATTTTCAGTATTTTATTACATCCAACCTAATATCTTATTTTTTCCTGTGTTTAGGTATTATCTCCTGAACTAAAGTAGAAGATCATGATGGACAGAATCTAATTTAATTTAAGTGCCTTCACTAGTTTTTAGGGTAGTGGGCTTGTATAAGCAGAATTATTTGAAAAGTGAGAAATTAATAAATTGGAGAGTAACTGAAATTCCTCTTCTATTAACCACTATGTAGGGGACTCCCAACACGGAAATTTCTTGATGGTAAGCTTTAATACATCTTTATATTTGACTCACATTTTGTAATTAAACATATACATTCCTCTCTTTTCTTATGTAACTATCTTTTAAATTATTAAAAGCTCTAATAAGTTAGAAAGACAAGTATCCCTCCCTCCATTTGATGGATGAAGACATTAAGATTTAAAGTAATGAAGTATATTAGTCACAGTTCTCCTGAGAAATTGAACCCATAGAATGGAACTGGCTTCCATGATTATGAAGTCTGAGAAGTCCCACTGTCTGCCCTCTGCAATCTGGAGACCCAGGAAAGCTGGTGGTATAGTTCAGTTTGAATCTGAAGGCCTGAGATCCAGGTTAGCAAAGGGTATAAATCCAGTCCAAGGAGCAGAGAATATGATGTAAGATATCCCAAGCAGACAGGCAGGAAGCAAAAAGGGGCAAATTTATCCTTCTTCTGCCTTTTGTTCTATTCGGGCCCTCAGTGGATTAGATAATGCCTACCCATATTGGAGAGGGGAATCCATTTTAACGAGTACGTGGATTCAAATGATAATCTCATCTGGAAGTACCCTCAGGGACACACCCAGAAATAATGTTTAATCACAGCACCCTATCGCCAGTCAGGTTGACACATAAAATTAATCACACAAAGTCATCTACTTCCCTTGAAAATAAGCACAAAATTAGAAAGAAGAACACAGGATTCCTGGTTTCAGAATGGTAATTCAGACATTATAGAACAGATTTCAAAACATATTTTAGGAACTGGCTGAAATACAGAAGCATATTACATCTCCTAGATGATTGAGAAAAGGTTTGATTTTACAGTACTTGTATTTCAAATTGCCTCAAGATTAAATATAATGTAATATCTATTTTTAAGTGAGTATGTCTAAGTATCTTATGAGTTTCAATAGACTGGTAATATTAGACTTTATTGATAAAACAGTGGTAACAAAACAGAGTGATCTCATCAAAGAGGAATTGTACAATGGAAGAGTGCATTCACACTAGCAACTTAAAATTGCATTATGAACTATGATATGAGACAGCATTAAAAGCTTTATACATTTAGTACTCAATGATGACAGTAATTGTGAGGGTGTCCATTCATTTACTGTTTGTGAAATTATAAATTGATACAATTTTTTAAACAGAATGATAAACATTAAAGAACATTGATGATTTTCATCTTTAGCATTTCTACTCTTATACATTAATCTTAAGTAAATAATTTAGTAAAAAATAAACATCTGAAGTGATCAAACAGCAATCTGTAATGGTATAAAAATATTAGGGAAAGTCTAAGTGTATGACAAAAATTATTTTAAAATTCATTGTGTATCAATACAAATAAAATGCTATTTAGTCAACAATGACTATCATAAAATATACGACAATATGGACTGTATTAGTCTGTTCTTACACTGCTATAAAGAACTACCTGAGACGGGGTAATATATGAAGAAAAGAGGCTTAATTGACTCACAGTTCTGCATGGCTGAGGAGGCTTCAGGAAACTTACAATCATGGCAGAAGGCGAAGGGGGACCAAGGTACATCTCACATGGTGGCAGGAGAGAGAGCAAGAGAGGGGGGATGTGCTTTACTTTTAAACCATCAGATCTCCTAAGACTCACTCACTATCATGAGAACAGCAAGAGTGAAGTCCTGCCCCATGATCAAATCACCCCTCACCAGGTCCCTCACTCGACACATAGGGATTACAATTTGAGATGAGATTTGGGTGGGGACACAAAGCCAAACCACATCATGCAGCTATTTGCAATTTGTAACACAACTGTGAAAGGGCACTGGAGTTTGGAATAAGTGTATGTTCACTCTTCTAGTAAAAGATTGAACCCAGTGGTTTACATTACCAAGAAGTACCATTCACTAAATCTTCCAGCCACGTTTAGGGTGCGGCAATTTTTTCAATTCTGTTGTGTTCTTTCCTCCTTCCTGGCATGCACCACTGTGTTACATCTTGATGGTGAACATGCTAGTCTCTTGTTTTCATGTATGCAACATCTAACAGTAATAAACACACCAAACATTTATACAAGTATGTGATGTTCTCTTTGCTTGAAGTTAGGGCACCACTTCTTTCCATAAATGGCCTACTTGCCCATGAGAAAATGTTGTCACCTAGCAGAGAAAGGCAAACCCTGGATGCTTAATGTTACTCCAATATACTATAGAGGAGTGTATGAGCCCTGACCATAGCATTACCCTTCCAAACAGATTCTGTATATCTGCTGCTGCTTGGTTATCTCAGAACATTGCTGTGACCACACTGCATGACTATCTCAGCAGCTCTGCTGATGTCTTGGCTCCTTGCCTGACTTCACAGCCTGCAGATGGGCAGGGCCAGCATGATGACCTGGTTGTGAGGTCAGAGCAGTGATTACTTAAGAATCACTAGCACGTGAAGATGTAAGTTGTTTTGAAGCTTCCATTTTCTCCTTCTCTTCAAAATCACTGAAGTTAATCACAACTAGCACAGGAGGCCTGTGTTGAGTTTAGGTGTTACCCCCAGGTGCATAGTATTGTCATCAGAGATTTTCTTCAATCACTAAAGGGAGAAATATCGAACCAGGGATGCATTCTCAGCATTCACCAAGTCAATCAGGAAACCCCATGGAGAAAAGGATTTTTTCCTCTGGTGGAAAGTAGATAATGCTCTGAATTTCTCTCCAGAAAAAGATGAAAAAGGAAGAACAGATTAAAAGGAAAAGGTTTCTGAAAGGTAACATAATCTTCAAATATGGAGGGGGAAGGGGAGAGAGGGAAGAAATTTAAACTGCACCTCTCTGCAGTGCTTCCGCAGAAAGCACAGCTCAAAGCTCGTCAGCATCCTTCCTTGCAGAGCTTGACTTATTTTCTTAACCTCATTCTAACTTTGACCCATTCCTTTTGTTGAGTCAAAAGGATCCAGTAGGAACCAAGAATAATTTAGAAGTTTTTTGCTTTCTAGAGTGAAAGTTTCTTGAGAAAAGGAAATGAATCTGTCATGTTTGCCTCCACGTGCCAGGTGCTTAAAAAGAGTCTGACACATAAGAGGGTCTTATTTGTTGAATGAAATGAATGCGTCCACCCACAATTCTGTTTGAACCATTTTGCCTTACAATACATGAGTCAAAGTTTGAAGCAAGAGTGAAAAAGAGCTGGAAACCCTGTACTATCCTTCAGCCACTTAGAGTGAAGTGAGGTGAGGGACTGAAACAAAAGGGGCACAAGAGAAATTGGTAAGCAGAAAGAGGAGAGAAATCGAAGGAGAAGAGAACACGAAGAAAATACATCCCCTCAGATTATAGAAGTAAATCCCTAAGACATGAACCATCATACTGGATACTTTCCTCCTCATTCTTAAAGATTATATTCAGGAAAAAAACAATTGGCCAGGCTAATGGAGAAAGCGAGAGAGGAGAAAGAGAGAGAGTGAGAGAGATTAATTTTTCCCCATGGAAACAAAGCGGTTACCCTTTATTTCTATACTTACAGGTGACACTCTGAAACTCTCACCAGGATGCAGATAATCTAAACCACATTTCTTGTCATTTCTTGTGTCGCTATTTGTGGTGATTGAGGTTTATAAGTTTTATAAAGAAACCCATTTCGCCTTTACCAAGGGCTTAAAGTAAAGCGGGTTCTGGTGATGTTAGTGAAATGATTTGGACATGGCTTCCTTGAACCTATATTGAAAAACAAGATAAAAATATTCTCTTTGCAGGCATTGTCTAAGAGAGGTTTTTTCTTTTACCTGATTTTTTCCTCATCCCTGTGCCAGACTGAATCAAATTATTGTATCAACATTTTGTATTCTTGCCAAGAAACCCTAAGGCCAGTGGCAACATTTTTAATAAATCAAAAGGATCCAATCAAATAAATAAATGATTTGGATGGCAAAGGGCAAAAAAAGTTACAGATAAAACTCTGAAAGGCTTTTGGCTCAGCTCAAATTGAAAACTGCATAATCAGCAGATTTCTGGAGGTTTTCAGGTTATGAGACAAGGTTTTTACATTGCACTAATTACGGCTGGAGTTAAAGAAACATAAAACAGAATAAAGGAAAAGCAAAAAATAGTGATGGGAAAGTTGGCCACAGCTATCCCTCTCAAAAGCCTCATTTCTCATGACAAAATGCTTGAAAAGTAGCTCTTTGTGGTGGTTTGTAAGAATGAGCAATTTAGAAAGCTCTGTGTCTCTCTCTTTTTTTAACCATAGTCATCCTTTTTGCCTTGGGGTAGAAAGTGGGTTTCATTTTTTTTTTCATGTGCAAACGTGGCTTGATGCCTTTTTAATTCTTCTAAGTGCACTGGTGTGCCCTTGAGCCATTTCTTAAAGTGTTCTTAGTTTAGTACCAGCAACACACACACACACACACACACATTGTTTAGGGACTACAAACACTCATTCCAACATTTTTACTTTGTGAATTTGTTAACCGTTCAGCATGGATTAGCTTCTACAAGCATAAAGCAACTGCAGCGGCATGGTTCCATATATTGCTTCTCAAGTATTGCCTGGTTTAAAAAAGTTTTACCATCTGTTCTGACTTAAGCCAGAGCTGAATTAAGAGGATAAGCTTTCACTGTTGCTTCTGTTACTGTGTGGTATTATTATATTTTAGAAAAGAGAAGGAGGTGAGAAGGCAAAATAAATCTATATAAAGTCACTAAGAGAATAGAAAATGAAAATTCTCTTTTGCCAACTAGTGATATTATTTTTGTACTTAGCCATGAAGGGTACTTCATTACTCCTCAGTAAGTCTCATTAAAAAGAAGTTGAACTAGCCTCATGAAAATACCAGTAAATCAATGAGTCAAATATTTATCAAATTTCTTCTGAGTTTCAGTATTGAATAGGAATAAAACCATATCCTTTGCCTCAACATGGATGAAGCTGGAAATCACAATCCTAAGAGAACTAACACAGGAACAGACAAACAAATACCACATACTCTCACTTATAAGTGGGAGCTAAACATTGAGAACACCTGGACACAGAGGACCAACAGACACTGCAAACTACTAGAGGGGAGAGAGAGGGAGGGGGCTGTGCATTGAAAAACTATCTGTTAGCTACTATGCTCACTATTTGGGTGCAATATACAAATGAAACAAACCTGCACATGCAGTACTTCTATCTAAAATAAAAGTTGAAAATTTTTAAAAAGTTGATTGTTGCCCTCAAGGAACTCACATTGTAATTGTAGCTGGGGTGCTGAGATATACATATATGAAATGAATTAAAAAGACTATCCAAATTAGAAGCAAAGGCATCTGGACACAATAACTATCACTGGAGCTATGAAATAGAAAAAGTAAGATTTTGATACTGCCAACTGTTTATTGCTTATGACTGATACTATTAACTGTATGCATTATGTCTTAACTAATATGACTTTAAATTGTTTTAAGATACATACATAACATGGTACTGGATTCTTCTAATTAACCAGGAAAAACCAAAGGGAAATTCTATGTGTGTAGCCTAAGGGGCACATGGACAGGCCTCTTCATGGAAGCAAGGATTTGAATAGGTACATTTTTGTGATCTGTCTCAACCCTTGGTGCCCATTAAAACCACCTGGATAGCTTTTATAAATTAACAAATGTACACATTATTAATTAATTAGTAAATTACCTTATTAGAAAATTAACATTCCTGGGTCCTACCCAAGACCCAGGGATGAGGCCTGAGCAGTAGCAGTCGTTAGAGTTCACCAGGTGCTTTTAATGAGCTGCTAGGGTTGAGACCTTGTGCATTAAGTAATTAGATCCAGACCTTATTTGAATAATTCCTTTCTGTCTTAAACTTGTGAATTTATTGTCTTTAATTCAACTCATTCAACTCTGACTTTTGAAGATTATTGCTTAAAAAAAAAGTTTCTCTAGAAATTTTTTTTTAAGAAAAATTCTCTTAACATGTACTTAGTTGCCAAATGCCCAGAAGTCATCTTTTGTTTATTCTTTTTCTCACCACTTTTTACATCAAATCCATTAGGTAGTTATCTACATTTTACTTCTAATACATATGTTTAATCCATTCATTTCTTCCCATCTCCACTCCATCTCCTTGTTTTAGCAAACCTCTTAAGGTTATTTGCTGATTTCATTTTGTTAAATTTAGAATAAAATCTTAACCACTTAATATGACCTGCAATGCTTTGCATAATCTGGCACCCCATGGCCTTTTCAACCCAATTTCTTATCATTCCTCACTAGTCCCTGTTTGTTTCTCTCCAGGATTCCATTTACAACTTGCCATTCTGTTTGTGGTTTTAGAAACTTCATGTGTTTCTCCAGGCTAGATTACCAACACATAGCACAGCAGAATGTGACCATCCAGTATGCTAAGTAAGACATTCTCTCTTGCACATTTTCTCCCTACTGATGTTTGTAGAGCAGACAGGGGAGATGGTAATACTTGTAATGTCTTGGTTTATAATCAAATACATTTTCTTGTTTGTACCAACTATCTAGTTTTTTTTTTTTTAACGATTATTCAATCTTTGTTGCATTCTTCTATGTCAACTTCTCCACTTCTGGTTTCTTTGTTTCTTTCCTCTCAAATACACATTAACCTCAATGTAGAGCATATTATACATGGGCATTGAATTGTTGGGTTGTTAAAGAGTATACAGCTTCACATTTGCTAAATAAATGCCAAATCGTTTTTGAAGTGTTCGTTCCAATTTACTTTCTCACTGGAGGTGGCTAAAAGTTTAGTTAACCCTGTGTTACCCATCTGTCTTCATCCATCCCTGATACTATCAAATTTTTCACATTTTGTAGTCTGCGTTTTGTACAATTTCATAGGTAGGAAATTGTATCTTAACATAGACTTAGCTCTATTTCCCTGATTACTAATGAGCTTAAGTAATGTTCTCATGTGCTTACTGGGAATTTATATTCTCTTGTGAAGTGCCTATTCACATGTAAGCTTTTTTTTAATTGACTTAGAAGTTTTAGTATTTTATGTGTATCAATTATTTATCAATCCCATGTATTGCACATTTCTTTGTCTAATCTATGGTATATCCATTCACATTTTAATGATTTTGTTAAATGTTATGAACAGAAGGTATTATAATTTAATAAATGTATCAATCTTTTTATTTATAATTTGTGATGTTGAATCACTTTTTGAAAGAAAGCCTTAATTATCAAGCGATTACAACGATATTATCTTCTAAATGTTTCACCCTTTTGGCTTCACATTTAAATCTTTAGTGCACATGGAATTGACTTTTATATCTGTCAGGAGGTTAAGTCTAGTTGCATAATTTTTCCATGTGAATAATCAATTGTCCAAGAACAAATTCTTTTCTTTTGCCTCTGATCTCAATTGCCAGTTATCATAAATCTTGTTTCAAACTGTGTGGATTTGATTGTTTCATTTCATTGCTCTACTTATCGAAGCCTGCACCAATTCTATGTGTCTCAAAAATGGCTGCTTTATACCTGGTAGTCATGTCAGCCAACTTTGCTTTTTTTTTCAGGAGTCTCTAGGCTATATTTGACCCTCTGCTCTTCCATGTTAATTTTAGAATCAGTTTATCAAGATCAGTAGCAACAGCCAACTACTCGGGATTTTGATTGAAATTGCACTCAATTTGTAGATCAATTGGGCAGAATTATTTTATGATATGGAATTTTGATATTGGGTTCTAGTCCATTAACACCATATGGCTGTCATTTTGTTTATAGTTCCATTATAATGTTCTTTAAATGTTTTATAATTTTTTCCACAAAAGTCCTGCAAAAGCCTAATAGAAATCTAACTTTTGTTGGATCTATTCTATTTTACATTTTGAAGCTATATAAACAGTGTTTTAATTTAATTTTATGTCTTTACTGTTGTATAGAAATACAGTTGAATTCTATTCGTTGATCTTACATTCGGAATCTTAGTAAACTATTACCAGTTATAACAAATTATCATTATGTGCAAATAATGACAATTTGCTTCCTCTTTGTCAATCCTTATATAGTGTGTTTTTTTTTTTTACCTTATCATGATGGCTAGATAGAAATAATGATAGAAAGTGCCCCTGTTTTGTTACAGATTTTAAAATAAATGTTTTCAACATTTCACGATCAATTATTATATTATGGCTTTTTGGTAGATTGTCATTATTAGATTAAGGAAATCTATCTGTGGTTTATTAAGAAGTTCTTATTTTTTGCCAGGCATGGTGGCTCAGGCCTATAATTCCAGCACTTTGGGAGGCTTAGTTGGGAGATCACTTGAGCCTCGGAGTTTGAGACCAGACTGGGCAACATAGTGCGACTCCATCTCTACAAAAAATACAAAGAAAAATTAGCTGGATGTGCTGGTAAGTACCTGCAGTCTCGGCTACTCAGGTAGGAGGACCATGTGAGCCCTGGGAGATTGAGGCTGCAGTGAGCTGTGATCTCGCCACTGCACTCCAGCCTGAATGACAGAATGAGACCCTGTCTCAAAAAAAAGGTCCTTATTTTTAAAATAATGAATCTATGTTGAATTTCATTCTTTTTTTCTTTTAATATGTTAATGTGATGAATCACAAATATGGAGTTTTCTAAGGTTAAGTGAACCTTGAATTCTGAAATAAATTCATCTTAGTCTCTTATTATATACATGAAATCAGTTCATTAAACATTTACCACTTTGACATATATCTTCATGAGTGATATTAGCCTATGAATTTTCTATGACTACTGTACTTGTTAGTCAAGCATTTGTTAATTTCCTAAGTTACAATGTTCCCATATGTCTATACTCTGAAATAGTTTATATAACGTTGTAATTATTTGTTCTTTGAATGGTTGTTACTCCTTAGCAAAAATATGGGCCAAGTAGTTTTCTTTGGGAAATGTTCTACCTATTTATGCAACCATTTTAATCTTTATTAATGCAATTCAGATTTCTTCTTGAGTCAGTTTTGGTAAGCTATGTTTCTCTAGAGATGTTTATTAATAAATTTGGAAACTTCGTTGAAATCGCAAAGCTATTAACTAACATCTTCATAACACCTTCTTTTAAATCTTTGTAGTATTTGCGATTCCGTGTTCTTTTATAAAAATTCCTGACTTTTAAAACATCTTCTTGGCCTTGTGTGTGGTGGCTTATGCCTGTAATTCCAGCAATTTGGGAGAGTGAGGCAGGAGGATCACTTGAGTCCAGGATTTCAAGACCAGCCTGGGCAACATAGGGAGAGCCAGTGTCTACCAAAACTGTCTTAAAAAACTAGCCAGGTGTGGTGGCACACACCTGTAGTCCCAACTACTTGGAAGGCAGAAGTGGGAGGATCTACTTGAGCCTGGAAGGTCAAGGCTACAGTGAGCCATGATCCCACGAGTGTACACCAGGCTGGGTGACAGAGAGAGACCCTGTCTCAAAAAAACAACAAAAAAACCAAGACAACAACAACAACAAAAAAAACCTTTTTTTACTTTGACCATTCCTGCTGCAAGTTTTCTTTTAATATTTTATGAATGTTATTTTATTCGTAATAAAATATTTTATGAATATTCCTCAAAAACCAATATTTGACTTTGTTGATCCCCTGTATTATTTATGTTTGTTTTCAGCATATGTCCCATCCATATCTTCTTGGACCTTATCATTATAATGCCATTGTCAGTGTGAACCATACAATTTCAACCATATTGGGGGGATAATTTTTATTATTTGTGCCAAACTAGAAGGGTATCACCTAAAATGGTCTTTGGCTATTTATTCATTGTCCAGTTTGAGCAAGATTTTCCCCAGTGGCTAGTGGTAATCACCAAGAGACTGAAAATTTATATTGGGTACCGGTTATTGCCCTCTCTGCATTTACTGGCATCACATGCATCCTCAAGAAGGTACAGGAAAAATATATTTCTATTCTGTCTCACTGAATTATTTCTCTAATATTTTCATATGGAATATGAATATTTCCCTTGTTACAATAGCCTTTTAAAAGTCAGAAAGAGTTAGTCATTGCAGATATTCATAATGACAAATATCAAGGTTTTGACTGTGTGTGTGCACATGTATGTGTGTATTCTTTGGTTAAGATTTTAATGTAGTTCTTCTTGGTTACTACAAAGGTCATTGCTGGTCACTTATAAAAGACTAGTAATATATAGAGAATGAAGATATTTCCTACAAACTTAATTTCAGCTAGAGGTGCTAATTTTTCAAAAAAAATAGAGACAAAAATGTAAATAATGTGGATGATTCAACTCTCTGTTCCACTCAGCGATCAGAAGATCTAGAAAGAGCATGAGGTGGACATTAGAAATGTGATTTTTCCTCAGTCTTAATTTTTCAAATACCTATTTTACATTCAGAGAAAAATATACAAGTTTTTCATATAACACAGTCCTTAAACACAAACATTTGATGCTCAAGGGAAAGGTGATTTCTTCTGTTATAGAATTAAAATTAGTTATGTGGGATTTAACGAGGGACAATACTATATTGTATGACTAACGTGTGTTTTGGCATAATTTTGCTGTATGTAATATTTTTACCTTAAATATTGACTTTCGATCTTAATTCCAAAGAGACTCAATTCTTTCCTGTCATGATAGACCTTTAGGATAGGAGAAAATGTTGTCGAGTATTAAGTAAAGTCAGCTCTGCCGGTGGTATAAAACACGAATTCTAACCAGATCACCTCTAACAAAACCATACTTAGCCAAATGCTAGGAAGTGATCTGTGTGTTTTGGAATGGTGAGAATTCTTAGAAGGATCGGCTTATCATTCCTTTAGGTTTTCTACTATGTGAATCATTTTGTTTCCTCAGTAAGATAGTTTAAGTAGCACTTTTTGTTGACTGCAGATAAAATTATCCGGCCCCTTTTTAATACTCCAGCCTCCTTTTGCAAACTGTTTCTTCCCATCCTGGCTCCCCTGCTAACTGTGCTCCTCCAGCCTCAGTGATTTTCACCCGGTTGCTCATATGTACCAGGCTTCTCTTGACCCAGAGCTTCAGCTTACAGTGCTCTTCCCACTGCTTTCACCTGGTTAGTTTCTAATCTTCACAGTTAACTGAACTGCTTAGTTAACTAATCATACTTTGGGTAACTTCTTTTATCCCATACTCATATTTATTTTGTTACACAAATAATGTTTGTAACACAAATAATGATTGTAACACATGATTTATGCCTGTGGTTCTTTGATTACTGTTTGTTTCTCCCATGAAATGTAAACTCCATGTGGGCTCACAACTATATATTGAATGCCTAGCTCAGGGCATAGCACATCACAGATGTCTCACAAAGATTTGAATAAAAGAATTTATTAAAAAAGCAGTGTTCTTATCTACCATGGGTGTGAATACAAAATGATTCATAATTAATTATATTATGAATAATTACTATATAAAAGTTGCTCTAAATGCAATTCAAGAGATAGGAACAGTGTCATACCAATACACAGGAGAAGAAAATGATTCTAATGTCTGCAATTATACATTTTTTCTGTTGGAGTTGAGATTTGAACTTATAACTAATTGAGAAAATATATCAACGCCTAAGTATCATCCGAAGCAGAATAAAATAAATGATAACCAGAAGCCTGAGCAAACATCTGTGTGAATGAAGGAGTAATTAATTATAACTGCATTGATCAGAGAAAGCTTAACTGAAGATAGTAAAGTGGGCCTTGAAGAAGGACATTAAGTTCTATTGGTAGAAAAATTGGTTAAAAAATTGTTACTTTTAGGAAAAGTAACAAAATAATGAAAGTTACAGAGACAGGCAAGGGCATGGAAAATTGGCTCAGTTTGAAAGGAGGAGAGGTAGCAAGCTCCAGTGTAGAATGTGGAGCCATTGAACTCCTTGGAACAGGAGAATACTGTAATCAGAAGTGTGAAGGGTAGATCAGAAAAATGATCAATGTGGAGGAGAGATAGCAGTTTTAAGGCTATTAAAAGTACAGACAAAAATAGTAACATTCTGAACTAACCAAGGATATTGCACAGGTAGAAAACTAGACTTATTTGAGGTAGTAAACCTAGAAAAGAGAGGTTTTAAAAAAATAAATTTTATATGGAAAAGAGAATTTTTTAGAATCCCACATGGAAAAGAGATTTAAAAAAAAATCCCTTAAGATGCCATGCGTAATTTAAAATATGTTTCTTTGATTTTCATTCTGTGTTCTTAGGAGGCTATTAATGCTATTTACCTATGATTTTTAAACTGGAGATAATAAAGTCGGTTTGTTGTGATTGAGATACCTAAGGAATTAGATGTCTAACAGGCAATTGTCAATGCATGCAGCTCAAGAGAATGGTAAAATGCTAAGAATTAGGATAGAGAGTGGAAACAGAGGATGGATCAGCTTACCACAGAGCTGCAGATGGGCTTTCTACTATAGCAGTCCACAAAATGGGCAAGAAATAGAAGTGTTCTTGGAATGGCTTTAGGAACACAATTAACTACAGTTTGAGTTTTTGTGTAGGCAATGGGACAAGTGTATATGAGAGGAGATTAATATAATGATGGAATAGGATAGAAAGACAGCCCAAGATATTATAATTGAGGCAAACAAGGTTAGTTGGAGTGACACACGGAAAAGAGGAACAATTAGGGTACACAGTTGGCCCTTGAGCAATACACACGCTAGGTGCACAAACCACCTGAGAAGTTGAAAGTCCACATATAATTTCAACTCCTCCAAACTTAACTATTAATAGCTTACTCTTGACAAGAAGCCTTACTGATAATATAAACAGTTGAATAACATGTATTTTATGTTATATGTATTACATACTGTATTCTTATAACAAAATAAGAGAAAATGACATGTTATTAAGAAAGTCATAAGAAAAAGTAAATTTACTAAGTACATGCTGTTCATCATAAAGGTCTTCAGCCTTGTCATCTTCATATTGAATAAGCTAAAGAGGAGGAGGAAGAGGGGTTAGTCTTGCTGTCTCAGGGGTAATACAAGTGGAAGAGGTAGAGGAGGTAAGGGGAGGCAGGAGAGGGCAATACATTTCATGTAACTTTTATTGAAAAAAATCTGCATGTAAGTGGACCCATGCAGGTCAATCCCATGTAGTTCAAGGGTCAAGTGTATAGTCATTAGTGGAGATCTCAGAATTTTGATGTAAAAAATAATGCATTTCTGTTTAAAATTTTTTGGGTATGTATGAATTATTACTTAGTAACTGAGACTGAACGAAGATGGAGCTCCTTGGGATGCGACAAGATGAGGAATTCTGAAGTCAGGCTGTTAAGAGGATTACTAACAGAAATAATGAAATTCACAGAGATGGTGGCAAGGCTTAAAAGAATGTTCTAGGCTAGGTGTTAAAGCAAAAATAGAAAGCGAAGGAATTGTTTAGTAAATGAAAATGTTGTGTAAATGTGTGGTGTAAAACTAAAAAGTATTGAAAAAAGTGCTACCTCTTTCTCCAGGCCTGTAAGATAAAGGCAGTAGAAGGCAAGCTTCATAGTTGAGATAATAGACCAGAAAATACTGTCAGCAAAATATAAATCCTTTGCTGATCTTTTCCCATTTACTTTTGAATCATCTGTTGCTCAACTACATCAGAGAAATAAGATGTGAATATTAGTTAAAATGCCAATGCCAAGCCAATTGTATTGATTCACTTATTCAAAAAAAAAAATCTATTGACTAGCCACTCTGTGCTAAACATTGCCCCTTTGCCACTAACTTTAAAGGAATAATTTTATCTGATAAACCCACAGGCCAGCTGCAAGATTTACATCAGAGAGGTGGAAAGAAATCAAGTTTGGGCAAGGAATGATGGCTTTTCTTTTTCTGCTTAAAGGGTTTATATTTCTTGGCTATGAAGACAGGATGTGGGAATTAGAGTCGGGGCACCAGGCTTTAGTCCTACCTTTGCTGCTAACAGGCAGTGTAATTTAAAGTAAATTTCTTAATGTTAAGCCTCTGTTTCCTCATCTACAAAATAAGAAGTTTTAAAAGTATTTTTCATCTCTTCTAATCTATGATACTAAATTTAGTTCCCCTAGTTTCAGGAGAGACATGACCTAATATATAAAATATTGATTTATTGCTAGCAGTCACTTTACATTTGGTTTCTTAACCTTTCTGGCTCTCACTGTTATCATTTACAAAATGGAGATTTAAATCTGTTGTATCTACCTCACAGGAACATTATAAAAATAAAATAGGATGATAAATTGGAAAGTGCTAGTAACAAGAAATATCATTACCACCTACACATTCCTCAAATGCATAACTATGTTTAGATTATTTTGCTTCATCCTTCTCTCCTTAACATCTTTTGTATTAGTTAAGACACAGGTGCATGTTACTCACTCATTATTGAGTATTTGGTTTTCTTCTGTTTATTAGTAGCCTTTAAAGAAATAAAAGTTATGCTATTTGCCAGTTGCTCCATTTGTAATATGATAAAGCTAGAAGTACCTTGTTGAATTATTATAAATTTCTCTTAACAACGTTTTTCATATCCTCATAACCACAGAATAAAAATAATTGAGAACTTGCTAGTTAATTTGGCTAGTTAGGTTTTTTTGGTAATAGTTTCTAAGTCACTTAAAGATTTCTAAAACCATTGTGTCCCTAAATTTTTAATATATGGTTATGAGTTGTATAGAGATGTTTCGGTCCATGGCAGATTATATATAGGATGGTGGTATCATAAGATTTTTACTGTACCTTTTCTGTTTAGACATGTTTAAATTATAATTTCCATTATGTTTCAATTGCCTATAGTATTCAGTACAGTAACATTCTGTACAGGTTTGTAGCCTAGTAGCAATAGGCTATGCCATATAGCCAAGATGTGTAGTAGGCTATACCATCTAGGTTGTGTAAATATACTCTATGACACAGAATGATGAAATCGCCTAATGACACATTTCTCAAAACATATCCCTGTTGAATGCATGACTCTGTGTGTGTGTGTGTGTGTGTGTAACATCAGGACTTTGAATGCCTGAATCTATTTGGTAATATCATATACAGAGGGTTGTGGTTAAAATCGAATGAAATGCTATTTGTGCCATTACTTTGTAAGCGATGGAGTATTCCACAAATGCTTGTAATCATTAGCTATTAAGCCACATAGAAAATTTTAACTACATGCTTCAGTATTCATGAAAATTAATTATAGTCAGTCTTATTCACAAGTGTAAATTGAGTATTACATTTTAAAATCAGAAGTTATCAGAAGTAGAGTGTCTCTCCACATAAAATATTTGTTCAGTAACATTACCATTTAAGTATAATGAGATTTGATGACAATTAAAGCATACAGAAGGAAAAATGATATCGTATAGAGGAATGGATAAGATTTTACAGAATGAGTAATAATACTGGAACAGAACTAAGATGTCAAAATTCCAGCTACTTACATTTTATTTTAATAAAAGTAGATAATTTGCATGAGTCTTGAAAGGCAACAAATTCAATTGATAGACTTAATTCTCACTAACAAGAAACAACGAAGTGCTGTGGTAATGATGGAAGGAACAGAAAATCTTGGGGGATTTATAATAGAGAAGGAAGGGAACTTTTGGGACAATTAATATATATATTATAAGCTTTGGGAGAAAAACTTCGTAAAAATATAAAGAAAATATGTATTATCCAATAGCCAGATGCTCTGGAGGTAAATATGGCTAAAGACAAATAAGAAATACTAAAAATAGAGTAGAAACTCTAAAAAATATAAATTTAGAGAGAAGATTTAAGAGGAAATCAATGAAAAGACATCAAAGGTAACCGTGGTGGCTGAGTTCAGAGCTCTCTGATAGCTCCCATTTTAAATCTGCACCTAGGAGCATGGCTACCTCATCTCTGCCTTTTGCAGGCAGGAATGAGAGGCAGCGGAACAAGGAGGAGGTGAGAGAAAATGGCTTCTACTAAAGTAGTGGAGGTGTCTTTATAACATGACTCAAGCTCAGTAAGAAGACAGTAACTCTTTTGCATAATTTGGTCCAAAATTAAGCAAACAGTTCAGGTTTCTTGTAAGGATTACTGACAGAAGAACAACATGCACAGTGTGATGTTGGATTTTTTTATACATAAACCAAGAGAAATAGAAAAAGAGAAAAATAAAACTGTATCCAGAGTACAAGACCTCATGGATGTCTCCACTCTTTCTCCATTTTCAGTTTTTGTAAACTTCTCCTGCAAAAAGCCACAATGGCTTTGCTTTAAAACCCATACCAGGGATCAAGATTTCCAAGTCACAGGAGAAGCAAAACAATAAGGTTAAAAGAATTAGTTGAGGGAGAAACAGGAAGGGTGTAAAGAGGTAAGAGGGTATCTTTGTAGACGACTCTCCACCATCCAATGGAAAGCCACACAGACACAGGCCAAGTGTCTGTAGGTGAGACCCAGACCATATGTAGTGTACCTGAGTAAGCTAAGCGATGCCAAAGGCACAGCCTCTTCCACCCCATCTCCTGACTATAAAATTCAAACGTACCACTGGGAACATGGAGTAAAGAAATGCTTAAACTTCTTAGAGGTTCATTCTGTTTTTTTCCACAGACATGAAAGAAATAGATTCCACCCCATTCCCTCCTAGCCAATGACAGGCACCTGAGACAACTTCACAGCGGACAGTAGAACATAAAGTGAGTTATTTTGAATAATCAAAACAGCTGAATCTGATTTCCATGACCACATTTTCCCCATCCACAGAGGAGGGTTAGGACACATCGAGGGGTGCCAGGTTATATTTAGAGAGAATACTCTCCAGAATTTGAACTTCAGCTGCTACATGTGACACACACTGGGGTAAATTATCCCATTAAAACTGAGAAAAGGATACAAGTTCGTAGACTATCGCAATCATTTTGCAGTAAATGATTGCAAGATGAACAGAAACTAGCCCTAGTGGCTTTAAGGAAATCATCATAGGACCATAGGGGAGAGAAAGAGACTTCTCTGAGAAAGGAATCACATTATTTTGAAGAATGTGTTGAACCAATTTTACTGGACAGAGAACTGAATGTGTTTAGTGTAAGTACAAAGTCACACACACAAAAACTGTAGCAATGTTGCAGATGACTCACCCATATACCCTAGCATGCATCATTCTGGAGCACAATAACCCAGTGGCTTCCAGCTGGAAACACTTGCAGCTCTTTGCTTGAGGGCTTTTTCTCAACCACAGAGCTTACCCAGTCAGTAGGAAATGCCACACAAAGTACTTTGAAGTTAATTATCATCCTTACCTTCCTGCCCTCCTAATAGCCCTTTACCTAAGACTGATAGAAATCGATGGATACATATTTCCATTCCTTGGCTTTCAGGTGGAATAATTCTGAAGCATGCTTTATGCTGTCTCCTAGAATTCCCAAGTAGTTTTCCTCATGGCAGTAACCTATTATATAATCAATGTTAATAGGCTTTTTAAATTTCCCTAACTCATTTCCTCACTCCCCATCTAGTGCTCCCCCACAATCACTTCTCTGAAGAGCATTCTGATATTGAGAAAGCTTATTGGATAGTGGAGGTAAAAGTCAATTATCAGGGCCCTCCGAAAATGGTACAAAATAACAGAGATTCTGGAATGGGCTAAGCAGCCAGAAATCACACACTGATGCCTGAGCCCCTTGAAATCAGATCCCCAAAAATAGGGTACCAGTTGACGTTCAAGGTAGGCAAAGAATAAATGATTTCTAAGTCCCTTCTTTTAAAAGTTTATCTGTTCATGTCAAGGCCAATTGCATTCCAGACAACGTGAACATAAAAATTATACTGGTTGTTCTGACATTTTTTAGGAAGATGTGATACTAGAAGAATGAAGTAAGCAAGTTTTGTCTTGGTTTCAATTGTAATACTCAAAGGATGTATTTAATTCTACAGTGATGAGCTTGAAATCAAAAGAAGAGTTACTTTTAAAAATATATAGTTTGTGGCCACTTTTTAAAAGAAGTGGTAATAAGTAATAAACAGCATTACAAATTAAGTTATTCCTTTTTCCAATAGATTCACTGACAAATTAGGAGGAAATCATTTTGTATCTTGATTGCAAGGCAACTGAGTTTCTTATGAGTTTTGGTAGATAAGATGGAAAATTCCAACTCAAAGATTATTAGCAGCTTGATATATATTATCTTTGCCATTGGGTATGTGTTATGCCTATCAAACTTGGCACTATTGGCATTTGGACAGGACAGTTGTCTGCTGGGGTGAAGGCAGGGCTGTCCTGTGCACTTCCGGTTGTCTAGTAGCATCCCTGATCTCTACCCTGTGGACATGAATAGGTCTCTCCACCCAAAACATGACAACCAAAACTGGGTCCTGACATTACCAAATGTCTCCTGGGCAAAAATGCCCCTGGTTGAAAAGCACTGTTTGCAGGGAGGTCTTTTTGAGGCCTCCCTCAGAACTCTTTCCTAATGAACTTATTTTCATGTAAATGTATGCAAAATTTGCCAATGATGAATATTAGGACATGATATGAGAAAATCGAGATATAAATTTATCTCAACTGATCAATCTTCAATACAATGAAACTTCTCATGGTTAAATGTAAAATACTATATTTATATTCAAGTAATAAGTGTCTAGGTACAAGTTAAAGGAGACTTTACCTGGACAAAATCTGATAATTTTAGTTGATCATAAATTCAATGTAATTCAAACAAGTAATATATGCTTTTGAAAAATCATGAAATCTTAAGCATCATTATCAGGGAGAAAAAGTTCAAATCAAGAAAGGTGAAAAATCCATATTTTGGCTGATCGCCAAATGTTTTTTGGTATCAGATTTTGTGAACAGGTTGAGGGAAAGGTTACTAAGATTATGAGACACCTAGAATCTATATAATTTGAGTAATGGCCATGATAAACCAGAATATTAAGATTGGAGAAGAGAAAATCCAGGCAGTGTTTGGGGGAGGTTGATGGTATTGGAAAGGCTGTCATGTGGAAAAAGGGTATATTCTATTTTGCACAAAGAGAATTAGAAATCAATAAGTGGAAGTTAAAGAAAGCTAGATATACGGAACCAAAATTATCCTATCATGAAATCGATTGTCTTGCAAAGGAGCTACCCTTCCTTTAGCCATGGCTATACAATGCTTTGTCTGGGACATTGTAAAAGTGTCTTCTATGTTGGGAAAAATAATAACATAAACCCCTACAATAGTATTAATTTTAAATCTATAAATTTATGATAATTCTACTCTCTTAGTAGCTACCTAGCACACTTTAATTTTACCCTATTAAACAGGTGAACTTTAACTTTTATCTTTTAGTAAAATATTGAACTTTATAAAAGCATTTAAGTGCATTATGTTTTTCATTCCTCACAATCCTATAGGTTGTCTCCTTATCGTTCTTTTATGGCTGAATAAACTTAGTATGATTGAATGATTGCATGAAGTCCCACAGCTAGTAATTTTCAAATCTAGTATTTAGACCCACTTTGTTTGAAATATTGTCCTTGTGACAGATCATTATTAAGATTATTCTACTTAACTGAAAGCACACTGTTCTAATCAGTAATCATCTGAAATTTCACAGACCAGAAGCATTCAATACTTCTTTTATTGATTGCTGTTTTTACTGAATGAATACTATGGTTCCATATTCTATGTTTCTCAAGAAGTTACTTTCTCCTTTTTATTTAAAGATGACCACATATTTAGGGGTCAATAAGGTATTTTTCATAGTCTAGCTGCCACTCTCAAATATTGGTGACCTCTACATGCTTAAAGATGGATGCTTTGTTGACTTAGCCCTTGCTGCATGTTAGATGTTCACTGACTATCTTCAAGGTGTTAATCAAAGATTCCAATTCTTGGAGAAGTTTGCCCTTAAGTGACTATTAAGTTGTTCAGAAGAGTAGACATATGTGGGATGAATGGGGTGATTTTCATACACTGGGCCTCAATAAATAATTGAAGATTGAACTTGTAAAAATGAAGCAAGATTAATTGCAATAAAAATTGTATAACTGGACATTCATTTATAGAGACGGATACTGTAATGGTTAAAGTTAGTTCATGCCATCTCCTTGATGCTTTTTTTTTTTTTTTTTTTGAGACAGAGTCTCGCTCTGTCACCCAGGCTGGAGAGCAGTGGCGCAATCTTGGCTTACTGCAACCTCCACTTCCCAGGTTCAAGCAATTCTCCTGTCTCAGCCTCTTGAGTAGCTGGGAACACAGATGCCCACCACCACTCCTGGCTAATTTTTGTATTTCTTGGCCTTCTTATTACTCGCTGAACCATTCATCTTCAGAATTATTTCTAAAAAAGTTTTGTTTATATCTAATGTCTGTTTTAGTGATTCTCAATCATTTGGGAAACTTTGAAACCCTTTGAGGATTTGATGAACCTAATGAACACTTTTATCGGGAAAATGCTCATTTACATATACGTGCCAAGTTATTTTATGTATAAATATATATTATATAAAATTATTTTATGTTAAATATTTAATATATTAAAATATTTATTTTAAATATATATTTATGTTATAGCAATTATATATTTACATTAATATATCTATCCATTATATATACATATATATCTTTTACATATATATTTACATTTATCTATCTCTATTATTATACATATAAGTTAGCAACCCCTGATGCCTAATCACTGGGCTCTGGGCATCTATGCCCTCTATAGGTTAAGACCCAAAATCCTTGGTCTGATTACTAAGTTTTATATAGCAACCGCCTTTAAAGTGCCTACCTATTTTTAAGGGAAACTAAATTATATATCCTTTAATGTAGACATTAACAAAATGCGGATTTTCATGAATAGTAATAAAGAAATAACAAATATATCTAGACACTGCAGGAACAAAACGAATTAAGCATTCATGTTCAGACTTTTTACTGTTGAAGAAAAAAAGACCAAACTTATGCATTTTCATCATAAAATCATTTTCAAGTGCCAGGGTTTTAAAACAGTTTCCAACTGTTGAACTAAAACTTACTTACTCTGATAAATCATCTGATTTCTAAAAAGCTAATTTGCTTTGTGAGAAATAAATACAGTTTTATGGAAACAAACACTACGTTCTTTTATATATTTGGTTTTGTTTGTTTTTTTTCCAAATAACACAATGTGAGAGTCAAAGAAATTAGGCAAATAGTAACGAGTGTGTGATAGTGTTGGAATTTAATCACAGGTTTACTTAACTTGGATTCCACTGTCTTTTATAGAGAAAAAGCATATTTATGAAATTAGTATTTTAATATTGTTTTCAACTAATACTGTATGAGTTTATGGTTTCTGGCATATCCAGATGAACAAATGTAAACAAAAGTACATTTAATGGCTATATCTTTAAGTGTATGAATATAGAGGTGTTTAATGACTAGTTAAATCCAGAAAAAAGAGAGTCAACATTCTTCCTCTATAATATAAGGATGGGTCTTCCCTTCAAATGCAGTCTTCTTTACTTTCCCACTTAAGCACGAAATGGTGCCGCATATAATTTTTAAAATCAATAAATCACAGTTGTATTAAGAAATATTTTATTAACAAAACAGTAAATTCCACTTGCTTAGCATTTCCAATAATGGATAAATTGGCCTTGCAACAGAAAAACAAACAAACAAAAAAAGAAGAAAACCCCTTTGATACCCAATCACACAAAGCACTAGAAGGGTAGGGTTATGTGGCCTTTCTTTGATGTCTTAGGGATTGACCACTTCACACATTATTGTAGTATTTGTTCTTTTAAAAAAGGCAACACATTACATGGATAAAAAAGAAGCATAATCAATCAGAAAAGTTACAGTCTAGAGATGTAATCAAATTTATGCCAAGTAGTGTGAAATCCTCAATCAACTGCAAACTATGCAGGGAACCCTGATATGTTTGGTATGAAGATACTTGGGATTCAAGTCATTTTCTCTTTCTAACTGTGTTCCTCTCTTTTCTTTTTCCATTGAGGAAAAAATAATTTTTGCTAGAGTTTGTGTAAGCCAATAATATTAGAAATAATTTTGCTGATAATAAACTGTATCAATCATTGCATGTAACTTTAAAATTTATGCTGGGGAGAAACATTGAAATCAATCCCAAACAACACATTTCATAGATATACTGCTTAAAATTACCATTATTCAATTTATTTTCTATTATATTTTAGAATCTTTCCAGATGGAAACTGGTTTAAGCTTAATAGATAAAAAAGAAAAGCAATCTTAAAAAAAAAAAAACCCTTCAAGCTGTAAATTAGTAGTTTTACACTTCCCTTCTTATTTAACTGGCTTTCCCTGAGTAAGACTGAATGAGACGGGGGAAAAGAAAAGACTCGTGAATTATTTAATGTGGCAAATTAAAAAAAATGAAAATGTAGAAAAGCAATGGATATTAAATTTTCATTTTATACCTTCTACTTTCTGGGTCATAAAAAGCCACTAAATTTCTTTGTACACAACAATTACTTGGCAACCATAGATAGTGGTGATTTGCTATGAATTATACATATTTCTAAGGTGCTGTATATCTGAAATCCAGGCCACTTCTTGGCTTTTTTTTCATCAACTAAAGTATCACAAAAGATGTTTTGCATTTTTTGCCTTTGCTGATTAAAGCTAATTGTAAAGATATTCTTCTCTTCTACAAAATTTTTTATCGTTCTTTTAGAAGGTATTCAAGTAATGCAACCAATTTTTACTGAAACATCAACTTGCAATGTAATAATGCATTTTTTGCACTACCTTCTCATATTAGTAATTTATTGCTGTGAACATCATTGAATAATATGCAAAACAAGTGTATAATCTATACTTTTCTACTACTTAATGTGTTAAACTAAAACTATATTTAATGATATATATGTAAAACCAGAAAAGTTAAAACACAGTCAATAATTAACAGAGAATGATTTTTTAAGTGGGTAGTAATACAGAATCAAAAATTACTGAAAAATACTTTCTTAGTCGAGAGAAAGTGTTTACTTTCCAGAAATGTTCATCATGCACATCAGATTCAGAGATATATATATTATTTTATTAGAAAGAAAGTTTTCAATTGCAGCAGCCAGAGTTAAGGTGTAGATTAAACAATTTTGCTTCCATAACCTGCCCACATAATGGTTCTTATTCATGCAGCAGTATATCAGTGATATTCTATTTGATAAGGAAAGGTTCATTTCATTAGGGACTAAAATATTCTTAAGGTTACCTGGGAGCAAGATCTCAATGAAGCAAATCACCCCATTTGTCATCAATACCTTGGCACAACCTTCTTCCTTCCTGCTTTTCAATTTGTCAATAAATATTTGCTACTGTATGCACGTTTGGATCTTCCAGCATATCTGATGGATTGCTGTGGATTCGTGTGTGTGTGTGTGTGTGTGTGTGTGTGTTAAAATAGTGAATGTATGTGGGAATGTGAGTATTTCAGGGAGAAAAGATTATAAGATACATATGTATATATGTGACTTTCTAATTCACACCTTTCATACAAGTACTAAAACTTAATTGCAACAGAATGAAGGCTGTACATGTAAGAAAAGAAGTAGTTGAGTCTTTGTATATACATTCATACATATCTTCCTTAGAATAAACACTACACTGTAATTTCTTTAAAAAATAAAAGTAAGTAATTGTGGCAATTTATAATGGTGGCAAAAAAAAAAGAAAAACCCAACTGAAATAATTGTTGCTCTGATGTCATAAAACTCCCTATACTTAGCAACACTTATAACATTGAATTTACCAAAAATGGCTGAAGAGCAGAGATATATTTTGCATTTTCTATACAACAGGCTATAAAACGTCACTTATCACAGTCCAGAAAGCACACAGAGATGGATTTTATATAAACATATGTAATAACATAATAAGCGTGCATGAAAATTTCCCAATGATTGCATCTATGCCCTCTTGTTTTTGTTTTGAAATTTTGTGTGAAAACGTGCCTTATATTTCACATTTTTGAAAATAAGGCCTCCATACTTTTCTTTCCTCTCTCACAACCAGAAAGGGGCTTTTTGAATGTGTTCCTACACAAGTCTTCAAAAAAGCCAGCACTTTGTTTCAAATGCAAGTTCCAACCACTGCTCCAGTTGCACCAGGCGGCAAACTCTTAAAGGTTTGCAGGTTGAGTCACTCAAAAGGACAGTCTTCTCTGGCAATTGGACTAACTGACTTCTCAGGAAAGCGCTAGCACTTTGGCTAAATCCAGGATCATAGGTAGCTTCTTTTTTGTGTTATGTTTTGTGTTGGTTTTTGTGTTGTGCCTTGATGCTGTAGTACTCCTTTGCTTTATGAATGCGTGCGGTCATCACTGTCTTTTAGAAATGTTCCAGCAACATAAAGACAAGCAGAGTAAATGAAAACACTGTGGATGTTAGGGAATTTATTGGCCCCTGTTTTTTGTTTTTTGTTTTTCTTTTTTGAGAAACAAGAGCATGAGATACTTGTTTTTATTTTTTAAAAAGTCTTTCCTTCCTGATTGCATTCCCTGTCTTCTTTTGTATGTGCTTCATAAAAAGGAAAGTAAGTAAGTTTATATTATGTCTCAGATAAAATGAAGACTATTTCTATACAAGTGTCCATTTAAGATCTTGGGATCAGACATAATACTCTTTATCCTTGTTTTTCTTATTTTTGTTGGAGCTTTTCGCACTGCTGGGTTGTTTCTCCTTTACAACAGCCCCATTGGACTGTGCTGAGTTACTGATGTAGTTTCGACTCTCGTCCACATGGTATGAGCCTTCATCCCGGTTTCTGTACTTGTACATGGCATAGAGGAGGATAAGGATGCACAGGGCGGCAGCGGCTACTATCCCAACGACCATACCCGTGGTGCTGCTGGACTCCCGGATCACTTCTGCTGATCCTGGATACGGCTCTCTGCCGCCTGCTCGGGTTGGGTTGGCTATAGAAAAGAGGATGAGAACAAACACAAAGTGATCATTGAGTTCACTGAATACCAGAGAGCTATATTAACATTTATTATCTAATTCTAACAGCACCTATGCTTTAGGAAAGGTATGCTGTTGATAAATGTAGCCATCCCTTTGCCTCATGGTTACTAAAAACTAGGGACTGTGATTTAAAGTTCTCTGGGAGAGATTTGTTGCTGTGTCTTCTTTTTTCACAAATCAATTCTGTTCACAGAGTTTGGTAAGCATTGTCCCAAATAAACTCCAATTAGCTCTAAAGGGCCATGTGGGTGACTTAAGTAAAAAAAAAAACCACAAACCCAACATAAAGAAAAGCAGAACAGCCCTACCCTGTAATACTAGAGGGAATCATAAGAATCAAATAGGTGTTGCTCTAGAACATAGGTCTAACTCTAGACTGAATCAGGACAACTAAATTTAGGATTACTTTAGAAATCATATTCCCCTTGTATTTTAAAGAATACAGTATTGAACAGTAAGATAATCCATACATTTTAACTGTCTGCTTTTTAAAGTATAACTTTAGTTACATTTTTATAAATAAAAATAGACTAATTTCCATTTTGTTGGAGATTCATTTGTTTACATAAGTATGTGTGTATTTTATTAATTGATTGGGGAGCTCCCAAGATGAACTTTGGAGGAGAAAGTAATAAAATATTCTTTCTCAGTTTTAAATACAGTCTAGATTGATTTTTTGGTCAAAACTCTGAACTACCTAATAGATTAGATAATAATAGAAGGCTGGCTAGTCTAGTTTTATTCAACTGACAAAACCCTTCTTCAGTCTTCCCAAAGTATAAATAAGGCTCTTTCTTGGATGAGACCACTGGATTTTGGGGTGCCTACGTCTTCTTGAAGGTTTGGTCAGGCACTGAAATTGATGATTGATGGGGAAGAGTGTACCTGAGATTTAATTGGTAGATATGAGGAGAAGGGGCAGCTCTTTTCCCCTATATATAATAAACTTTTTTTGATATAAAAGGATAGAAACTGTAGAGAGAGAAGAAGATTCTATCCTACTCTGACTGTAGGTCATTTTTTCCTTGTGAATTGTGTTTTCTGTTTTTCCCTGAATCTCTATCCTCTCGCTTGTCTTACATAAAAATATTACTTTTCAGATGTAATGTATTAAAAATGCTACAACTTTCAAAACACTATTCTTTGCCAATTATGTATAATGAACAAATAATCTCACGATTGCATATATATTAGATAAGAATGTGTGTGTATGAGTGTGTGTTCGTGTATATGTAAGAACTGAAAACTCAAGAAGACTAAAATTGTGCTTTTATTTCACTACTACTAAACATCATTTAGTAATTAATTTTAATATTTCTGCAAAAGTTCCTGTTAATTACTGGGAATCATTTTACCAAACATATGGCTCTATACTGCTTTTTAATTCCATTTTCAAATATCACCAATATTTCTTTTGCCTAAATGTGTGTGTGTGTGTGTGTGTGTTTCTGTGATTTTCTTTTCCTTCCTCAAATAAAGCCTTAACAAATACAGCCATTTCCAAAGTAGTAGCTCTTAGTCTCAAAGTAGCAATATGCTATGTTCTGGTGCTACAAAATGTAGCAGGTAAAACTTTTTATGCTGAATGTGTCATTGCCTGTTTTACAAAAGCCCATGGAGTGTGGCTGAATAAAAAGCTTTGGTGTTGCTTCTGTGGACAAGGTGAAAGGAGACAAAGACTATAATCCACAGTATTTGATTACAGGAATTAATTTCCTCTCATGAAGAATAGAATCTACTGCAGTAACTCTGTCACTACCTGACAAACCAAAGGCAGCACTTTTTCTTTTAAATACAGTCATCTTTGCCAAAATGTGCCAATTAGCTCAGCTGCTTTCACTAAATGAAAACTTTCATTTTACAGAGCATTCTTTTACTATGGTGTCTCAAGAGCTAAAAAGGGAATTTTGTTTAAATGTTACCTAAATCATTTTTTCCAGCCTGATGGAATGCTTTCATTTTAAACACATTTTCACAATAACCTCACTTTTACTCTGTCTGCCAGAAGGGAATAGGGAGAATGGAGATAACATTTGAATCATTTAGCTTATGACAGTAAAATTTGAGAACTTTAATGGAGTGGAGGGTTTATATTTTGTATACTAAGAATAGACATGTATTTTTTTCAATAAGGAATTGATATCGTAAATGGACTATCTTATCAAAAAATATTTTATTTTTATCTGCTAAAATATTTCTGAGAGGTTTTCAAAACAACTATGCACATAGCATGATAACAGCAACTTTGTGTTAAAATAAGAATGAGGTCACAAAGACCATAACACAGCCTGAAACACTTCAACTGTGCCATATGCATTTGAAAACATCTCCTGTTTAAGGAAAACACTTTCTTTTTTGCAACACTAGCCAAATTGTTGCTTAAGTCATATGAGGCCTAAAAATAGCTCTACACAAAACCCAGATGTAAATCCCAGATGTAAAAATTCTAAATATCATGTTTCTTAAAAATATAACCTAGAAAATCTCTACCAAAATTAAAATCTAAACCCAATAAACATGTTATCTTTCTTTTCCCCAGATTCACATTAAAATTTTAATAACCATCATAGCAGATATTATTATAGATATGTTTGGAATAGGTAGTTACTCCAATATCTAACTGATTAATTAATATTCTTTTTCTATTTATGCTTCAAATCTGAAGGCTAAGTGAAATTTTTCTTAACTAACTTTTCTTCTGAGACTAGAAATATTTATGTGTTGGCCAGGCGTGGTGGCTCACATCTGTAATCCCAGCACTTTGGGAGGCTGAGGCGAGTGGATCACGAGGTCAAGAGATGGAGACCATTTTGGCCAACATGGTGAAACCCTGAAATACAAAAATTAGCTGGGCATGGTGGCGTGCACCTGTAGTCCCAGTTACTTGGGGGACTGAGGCAGGAGAATTGCTTGAACCCGGGAGGCAGAGGTTGCAGTGAGCTGCGATCGCACACTACACTCCAGCCTGGCAACAGAGCGAGACTCGGTCTCAACCAAAAAAAAAAAAAAAAAAAAGGAAAGAAATATTTATGTATTAATGGGACATCTCTCCCAGATATGCAATAAAAGGCCAAAGAGATTTAAATATATTCATGAATTATAAATGTGGCTTCTCTTATTGTCGCTAATGCTTTATTTTGATGATCACTGAGAAATCTCTGATGAACTTTTATATTAATGTAAATGTAGAGAATAGTATCAATGACTAATATGGTTAAATGTCTTTTTATATAATTTGTTCAAAATTTATATAAAAGGTAAATGCAGTCATCTCAGCCATTTACTAAAATGTGAAAAAAAAGAGAAACATAATTAATTTGTATATTTCATGGATTTAAGAATTTTGCATTCCCTCTACACTATATAATAAACTAAAATAAGACATTTTTTAAAAATTAAAGCAATCTGCAACATGTTTTTTTTCTTAGCAGTGCTGAAATGTGAATAATGTAATTAATTAAAATTTACTTTCATCCCTTTTTTCTTTCTTTGTCCCAGCACGTGACAAAGAAACAAGTGAAAGAGAATAACTTGTTAAAAAAGATTTAACTTGTTAAAAAAGATTTAACTTGTTAAAAAAAGCAAGTAAAAGAGAATAAGGGAGGGGGAGCTAAAATAATGGAATACACACAACTAAGCTTAAGTCTTTAAGTCTTGAATCTTCAAAGATTAACTCCGACGTGTAGGTAAAATTAAGCCGATGAAGCCAGTTCATTATATTGGGCCCAGGGGCATAAGGAACTCGGGTCAATGGAAAACTTCAGTAGGACTGACAGTGGTCTACTACAAGCGAGGAGAGCAAGAATGCACACCTTCATCACAATACAAAGGCTTTTGACTTTTGCTGGCATTTTTAACCTAAATGATTTGGAAGCTACTGATTATTCTAGCAAGGAAATAGAGCAGTACAACAGTTATGACCCATTTCATATTTATATTCACTTCCTTCTTACTCACTTCTGAGATTCATTTAGCCAAATGGCTATAGAAAAATTCCTGGGACTCTTGCACTTATAAAGCATGTTACCTTAAAGGACCACTGAAAAGTAGCTTTTAATCCTTCCTCTCTCTTCTAGCATTTGGTAAGATACGGTGGTCTCTAGAAGTTTTTCCACATGGTCTGCTTTGTCCCTGTAGATTTATCAAGAATCCTATGAATCTTCTTGTTTTTTGTTGTCTAATATATATTGTGGTAACTTCGGTAAACATAAGCTATCAAATGTTTGGACAGTTAGTAACCTATTTCTGCACTATGCTCTAAATCAATTTGTTCATATCTGATGATAATTCAGATGATAATTCATTGTGGAAAATGAACAGTTAATACTAAAGGCATATTCTAGTGCCTTGTCACATAGAAAAAATAAATGCAACTGTTGCTCTGCATTAAAAAGTAAAAAAAAATCTTTAAGATTTTAATTTGTCTTTTGCTGAGAGTTATTTTAAACGACAACAACAGGAAAGGAAATCGCCCTATGTATTATTTCTTTATTTTTGATAGTCTTTGATACAGTATCTGTGAAAGAACATCATTTCCTCAAATTAGAACAAATTTAGATCCAGTTAAGAAACACATGGGGAAAATATGTTTGAGACACATTAGACTTCAGTACAGACCAGAGAGGGCTGTCAGTGCAGGCTTCATCTCTTACCAGCTTCTTGCACCCTCTGTTGCTTCCTCCATTCTCCTCTGTATTTCTCCTCCCACTTACCCTTCTTTATTGCCTCTGTGCCTTGCTCTTCCAGTTCTTGAATTATCCTTGTAGGGGCCCTCCCCACCCCCCAGGTAAATGAAGAAGGTCAGGCCAGCAGGGGCCAGGACTTTTTGCCTCATGGGTTAGCATATTACTCAGGAAGGTGTTCAATAAACCACAAAATTTATTTTCAAGTTCCGAATTTCAAAACACAATGTAAAATAATTCTTACTGGCACAAATGTCTAAGTGTGATTATTTCACCAGAACAGGTTTTGTGTTTCATATTGGCATGATTACTTTTAAATATAACTTTCTAAATTTGTTTGCAAATAAAATTGTTTGGTTTGGCAAAACAAATAATATTTGATCACTACTTTAAAAGACTTTTGTGATGCATCTGGTGATACGATGGGGGCACATTAAGCCATTAAACTTTGCATTGTATTTATCAGTTTGCATTGTTTGATTATATCTAATCACACCTTAGCATATGCAAACAGAAGTTAAAGCTTGCAATTACTTAGTACAATGATTCACAACTGAAGTGCTAAAATAACTAAGCAATTTGAAAGATACATTTTTGAATGTTAATAAATTTTTCCAAGGAGATTTCCCTTTGCAATGGTGACATCCTTCATTTTTCTTTCTGAAATTGGAAACAGCAATCAATTATTGTCATTAAAGAAAACTGCTCTTGATCTATGTTTTTGCAACTCTGCATGATAAATGGTGTTTAAAATCCTAATTCCTGATATAGAATGGGGTTTGGTGGGTGGTGGGACCTTATCTTTCTATTGACAAGTTCACCAAGGCATTAGCATGCCATCAGATGGTCTTTTTATCACTCAAATTGTCATTTTTATGAAATTATTTTGTATACTTGAATGAGCTGTTCTTCCACTGTAATCTTATATATATATTTTGGTTCCAAAGTTAACTTTCAAGGTAAGTTTGTAGTTTCTAGGTAATTTTTCGGGCTGGTTTTATTTCTTCAGTATAGACTGTTAATGTATGTGTATGTCGTCAACTATGAACCTGGCACACCAAGGATAAAGTAAGAGTACCATTATAACCTGATGACAATGAAAATTCAGCTTTTGAGCTTTGAGAAAAAGATTGTAAGAAACTACCAATCTTAGGAAATAATAAAGAATAAAACATGCTAGTGGTTAAAAAAAAAAATAGGCTATATATTTAAGATCAGGAGGGGACCATAAGGGATCATTAAACTCCATAATGCCCAGCACGTATCATTCTGCTAACCAGAATTGTTAGATGTCCTGTCTTGCAGTGATCCTTAAAAAAAAAAAACTCTTGGCAAGATGCATTTACTGAATTTCTTCTCACTAAGAGTTTCTGACCAGTCTTTCTGGTTTTCTCATAAATTAAGCTTAAAGTAATAGATTTTAAATTTCTGTCTCCACCCCACCTAGGAAAAAGAGTTGCCTAAAATGATCTCATTAGACCAGAGTTCTATACTGTGTCTAATAGATGTGGAAGTTATTATAATTCTAGGCTAGACTTGAAAGTGATTTTGGATTTATAGGGGGAAGATTTGACTTTTCCAATACTCAGTTTCATTAATACTGTGAAAAGAAAATTGGAATTGTAGCCTCCTGGGGTGTTTGTGAATTGAGATTAGCACAGTTTTTCCCCCCATTTGAAAAAAAACAACTCAAAGTTTATTACTTTTTCCCATTTTTTTGCTTCAATACAGTGTAGGCCAGAAGAAACAGTTATGATGCAATCATTCACAAGAAGCCATGTTTAAATACTACATTTGTAGGAAAGCAGGGACACAATGATTTATATGACATGCATTAATTTCGACTCATGTGGTGGTTTTGTAAGAAGTGAGGGATGCTGACTGTTTCAAATTCCTTCCCTTCTCCCTCCCACCAATTCCACCCATGCCTGCACATTCTGAAGTACACTTACGGAGGTCAGACAAGTCTTGAGAGAGGACATGTCTGACACATCTTAGCCCTTCCCCAATACATCGGAGATTTAGAAAGAACTTGGAAATCAATAAACCTTTGCTACCTGCCTGGCTGCTGTCTCTGATATTTTCCTCTGCTTCTTTCAAAACCACCAAAGCATGCATTTGAAGGGCAGTTAAGGGGCCACCACTCTGATATTGAGACGTTCATTATCTTCTCCAGAGATCTAGGTATTGAATGGGAAGGGATGCTAGACACGGAAAAACTCATCATGTGCCTGCATGATGGAGAAACCCAACTAGGACAGGCTGCTACCTCAAATGGTACCACATCGAACAGAAGAGACAATGGATGTCCACACTCTGTATGACCTTGGTGACACTGAAGACAAATAAACAGAGGAACATGCACAATCTCCCTCATCTCCAGGGGAAGCCATAGGATCATGGTATTTACAAATCTTATTCTTCAATTATTCACTATATTGTAAACTATATGTCCACAGCTTAGTCATCTATAAGCTTCATAGACTTTTTATATAGTCATTGTATCCTTGTGGTTTGCATCTATTATGGTGCTTACTCCAGCACCATGGTCCTTACTGTTCCCATGGCCATTCATAGTCTGTTCACAGCTACATACTCCAATTTGTCTTCCATATTTGTCAAAGGAAGTTAGAGCCATAATATTATTGCTGTCCCCAACTCCTCACATACCAAAAAGAGTTCAACCTTTATGCCTTGCTCATATAACCTTTTATCTCCTGCCTGTTTAAATAGTACTTATTTCTCGAAGCTTGGCTCAAATGTCCCATCTTTTACGGTTTTTTTCTCTAAGAAAATCCCCTCCTTCTATCAACGAGTATATAATGAGCTATAGTTAACATTCCAGGGACTATATGAGGTCCTGAGGGTATAGGAGATAACGAAACAAACTTGATGTATATGTCCTCAAGGACCTTAAAATATAGTGAGGCAGAGAGGCATACAAGAAGGAATCACACAGTTAAAGTAACAGCTGGGATATGCATGATGAAGGAAAACTGTAGGTATCATGCAGGAGTAGGACAAAGGTTTCTGATTGCAACTGCAGAACAGATCTTTCTGAATTAGTGACACTTATGATAAAAATGAGTAGAGAGTCGTCAAGTGAAAGTGGGTAGAGGAGTCTACGAAAAACATGTCGAATGACCTTGAGGAAACAAAGTTTACTTTTCAGGAATTAAACAACAGTTAGAGTGGCTGTAGCACAGTGAGATTTAAGGGAGAATGAGAAGAAATTTCAAGGTGGACATGAAATTTATCACAGAGACTGTAGACTATGGAATAAAGCCATAATAAAAAGATGAGCGTATTTAACCCCATAAATAACAATTTTATGTGGCAAAAGCCACAATATCATTAACAAAATTAAAATGACAAAGGAGGAGGGAAATATCTGTAGTACATATGACGGACCAAGAGTAAATACCTCTAAAATACAGAGTGTGTGTCAACTGATAGGAAAAAAGACAAACAACCTAACAGAAGTATGGAGAAAACTACACACAAGCAAGTGGAGAAGAGATCTCAATGCTGGTGAGAATATTCTTAATAATTATTTGATTGTTATTAGAAAGTAATCCAATAACATCTATTAAATTTTTTAAAATAAATAAATTCTCTCAGCCGTATATCACATCACGAATTTTAACATTAATTCTATACTATTGTAAAATCTCACTTAAATGTTTCATTCAATAGTTTTGTCTTTTTTCAACTAGACTGTTGGTCCTTTGACAGTTTCCTGTGACTCTGTTTCTCTTTCTTATTAGTTCTCTCACCTTCCAAACTCTAATGAAGATTGAACACACTGGCTGAAAACTGCATGTTTTATGTATAGTTAGATGAAAACTTTTGTAACTTGATAAATTTTCAAGGGTAAACTAGGTTGAATCTAATCATTAAGAAAGTGTGAAAGTGTGAAAGCCAAGAACTGTGGCTCACACCTGCAGTCGCAGCACTTTGAGAGGCTGAAGCCAGGTGTTCAAGACCAGCCTGGGAAAGAGAACAAGATACTGTCTCTAGAAAAAATTAAAACAAATATTAGTTGGGCATAGTGGTGCACACCTGTAGTCCTAGCTACTCGAGTCCGAGGTGGGAGGACCATTTGAGCCCAGGAGTTTAAGAATAGAGTGAGCCACGATCATGTCACTGCCCTTCAGCCTGGGAGACAGAGCAAGAAAGTGAGAGACCTTTGATTTTAAAGTTTTGAGTAAAGGTGCTAAGCAAGGGGGTTGAACACTGACATTAACATCTCATATTTCTTTAACTCACTACTTCTCTAACCCTCAACCTTTGTAATATCTGCAGTAAAAACGATAAATGTAATATTTACTTCATTAAATCAGAAATCACTTCTTCTCTGCTTGGGAGAATTGGGATCAATATACAATAATGAAAATACTGCATTTGCTTTCCCTATGCTTCAAGGTAATATGTCACTTAATCCCAATGACTAAAGTCACTAAGCTATTTAAAGTTAACTGAGTCATCAGTTTGATTCATTTGGATGCCTTATTTACATCAACATCATCTGACACCCACAGTACTGCAAATAGTTGACAGCTAACTTGAGCTCTTTTTTCAATTCAGAGTAGTTGTAGAAATTTCTAGGGTGCTTTTCAGTCCTGTTGCTATTGGAATTGAAAAGGGTCTCTTTACTCAGGCCCAACTTTCTGTAATTGTCAAGCAGAAGAAAGCCATATAGGCAATAATTGAGAAATTCAGTTTCAAAACTAGGGACCCCAGAGAGTCTGTATATGTTTTTCCTCAAAATGTATTACATTCCAGAAAAATGCAAGAAGAGTTATATTTTGAAATGTGGATGATACTCCTTATTAACTGATTTCAACTCAACTGAGCTTCTTGATACCAAAATAGCTTCTCTTCCTGGGAGCTCATTGACTACAACACCCAAAAATACATACATCCAGAAATCACTTTTCTTAAGATCCATTTCCTTTTTTATATATAGATATTTGAATAATCTATCTTTACAAAATAATGAGATTTATTCCACAGAATTCTTAAGGCCTGAAACTAGAAATTTTTGGAAAACCTGGTTTATAGTAAGACAAAAATGGCAACATTATAGCTAGAGTAATGAGGAGTATGTGTGTGCATGTGTGTGAATGTGTGTGCATGTGAATATTGCAGCATTCCTTCCAATTCTCTCTCAGAAGTTGCTGAGTTTGCTGGGCATGGTAATTCATGCCTGTAATCCCAGTGCTTTGGGAGGCTGAGAGAGGAGTATTGCTTGAAGCCAAGAGTTCCAGACTAGCCTGGGCAACAAAGGGAGGAGACTCTGTCTCTATAGAAAATGTAAAAAAATTAGCCTGGCATGGTGGTGCATGCCTGTAGTCTCAGCTTCTGGGGAGGCTGAGGTGGGAGGATCACTTGAGCCGAGCAGTTTGGGGGTGCAGTGAGCCATAACTGCAGCACTACACTCCTGCTGGGCAATAGAGAACCTAATTAAAGAAAATGCTGAAGTCATTCTTCTTATCCTTTCCTTTCCTTTTCGCTTTCCTTTTCCTTTTCCCCTTTCACCTTTCTTTCTCCTTTTTCCTTTCTCCTTTCTCCTTTCCTTTCCTTCCTCCTTTCCAAATTAATAGGTAAAGCCAAGCTATTAAATAGTTCCAGGAAACCTTTAGCAATAACTTGGGGGTGAACTTACTTAACTAAGTAATCAAAACCCTCATCAAAACCTTCTTTCTTACATTCTTCCATATATTTTAACATTACTCAATTGTCAACTTATGCTTAACAGAGCTACTATGACTTCCCTGTAACATCTATATTTTGTTTCTTATTTTATGTAGTTAACAACTATTATTTTTACTATTATTATATGGTAATTGCTGTGCTATACATTTTACACATAAATTTCATCTAATTTATTTCTCATAACACTATGTGGTGTAGGTATTATCATTACAGGAAAGAAAACTAAGTCTCAAAGAGCTTAGCCTATTTAGACTTTATAAATGGCACAGCCAAAATTCAAACTCAGGTCTGTCTATGGCTACTAATATTTTATATACTCAGTGTGTCTGCATTTATCACTGTGGATCAATTTGTTATTGTTTCTGATTTTATTCCTGTGTTAAGTGTAAAAACACTTAGCACTTTAGGTGTATTTTCTTTTTTTGTTTATTTTTGTTTTTGTTTTTGTTTGAGACAGAGTCTTGCTCTGTCGCCCACGCTGGAGCACAGTGGCGCGGTCTCAGCTCACTGCAAGCTCTGCCTCCCAGATTCACGCCATTCTCCTGCCTCAGCCTCCCAAGTAGCTGGGACTACAGGCACCTGCCACCACGCCCGGCTAATTTTTTGAATTTTTGGTAGAGAAGGGGTTTCACCGTGTTAGCCAGGATGGTCTCGATCTCCTGATCTCATGATCCGCCCGCCTCGGCCTCCCAAAGTGCTGGGATTACAGGTGTGAGCCACTGCACCTGGGCTTTAGGTATATTTTCTAAGCAGTTGCCCAGTTCTAGCCCTTCCAGCCACATTCCTCTTCACCTGATGCCAACTCTCTGTCCTTTGCTGTGGGAGTTAACATTCCCACAGAATCTTAGAAAAGCAGTGAAGAGTGGTAAAAAGAATATCGAATTATGCATTAGGTTCTAGTCTAGGTCCTGTCCTTAACTTTTTGAGTGACAGTTTGCAGTTCATTATCCTCTGCTAACATTCCTTTATCAGAAACATGATAATGACACATAAATTATTTATATCCCATGGTTACTGTGGGCATCAGATCAGGTAGGGCATTCAGTATGAAAGTATCTGAGGAGGATGAGGACTTTGTAAAAACAGTGATTATCTGATTGTTTTCTCTACATCTTCCACACAGAAGGTACTGAATCAGCAGCTGTCCCAACAATTATACAGTTTTGCAATATGCACTGCACACAGTGTCTCAATCAGCTGTGGCAGTGACCATCAAGGACATTATCTCTCCGGGAGTAGTTGTATTTGAGGACTTCCCTTTCATGAAAAGAGGCCTTGTGAATTCAGGTGGCAAAAATGGTCATTTGCATTGTAGGGCATGTTGTTTCAGGCCATTAACTGTGGTGCTGCATGTGGAGCTTGTTTCTGTTTTTCTGTGAGACATTCTATCTTTAATGGATCAGTGCTCTCTGGCTCCTATGGTTGGAGTGAATTACATTTCTCTCTCTTTCAAAATTTTATTATGATATTTTATGTTTTAGGTGTCATAAAATCAATCATCTAAGACTATTCTTTGGTAATAAATAGCTGACAGCAAGGCTTATTATATTGGTAAAAACTCCTTTGATTAGGTTTCATTGTTTCTTTCTAAAATTGTTAAGTCAATTTTCCCCCACTTCCTTCCCTGCTCTGGAATTGCACAGTGTACTCCGGATGAAATCCAAAGGAGACTTTCCACTGCAGAGGTGCATGCTGGGTCCTAGGTGCACCCACCCCTCCACGAGGGTGTCCGCACAGCATCTATATAAACCTGAGTCATTCTGTGTAATGGGGCAGCGTACAATTTTCCTGATTTAGAATTGGGTCTCTTTGCTTTGGGTGATCATCTTTATATTGCTATCATGAGGCTATTTCTGTCTCAATTTTCTTTTGTTGGGAAAAAGATCAGATTCTTTTTGGTGAAAATGCAATAGCTAAGGTGAAAGATTAGATAACTTCCCCTCTGAGCCCATTAGAGGGAAGTGTGTCAAGTCTAGCATTAGGAAATACGAAAGACAAGGCATCCATCATGGTGGGGAGGCTGTGTGGGTAGGTGTGCCTGGTAAGTCATGCTGCTGGGAGTATTCCTGAGTGTCTTAGGAAGGAAGCAGGAAAGTTAATCATTTCTTCTCTCGAAAGCACTCTCCCTTTCTCTCTCTCTCTTTTTGTTTAGTATAAAAAGCCCAATTTTTTTCCCTCCAAAAATAAAGTAAGAAGAGCAGATGATATGTGCCCTCCTCCTACCATAGGAACCTAAATTTATCCAGCTAAAGCACTGCTCCTGTCTTAGTGGTCACTGAGAAAAGTTTTATGCTGATAGAATTTAGAAATACTTTGAAAAACTTGCTAGATGCTAAAGTATCCATCATTAACATTTCTCTTTCTTGTTTGGGGATATTTCCATTTATGATATGGTTTACTATTTAGTTAGTTTGCTACTACTACTAATAAAAGCTAATTTATGTTATCAAAGCTTTCCTGTGGTAGACTATGTTAAGTGCTTTAGACGCATTGTCTCATTTTTATCAGTACAGCAATGTCATGAGTATTGAACATTATTCCTTTCATTTTGCAGATGTAAAAAGCTGAGTACACAGAGATTCAATGACTTGCCTCTAATTACACAGTAGGTGGCCGAATTGAGATTTGAACACAGGCATTGGGATTTCTCAAGTTTACTCAATGAAACAAAATATTTTAGTGTGCTGTTAGATGTGACAACGTCAGTATTTTCCTTTCTCCTATTTTTTTTAAATGTAATTAATGGCCTCTGGCTGTACTGGCATCTTTAATACACCATTTTTAACCTGGAAATGTAAAGTATTCTGGTCTTTGCTATTATATTGCCAGTGTCAGGCTTCTTATAACATTTTGTTTATGAGTAAGGAGCAACTCATGATGAGAGTGATCTAATCGACAAGTTACTGTGTTGAGATGAGAGCTGAAGGCTAAAGCCAAATGTAGCATTTGCTGCCCCTTGGAGCATATGTGCCAACAATGAAAGCATATTGGCTCCTCATGGAGGCAGCATGTCCTCTAGATTGGAATTCAGAATATGCTTGCTGGCTTACCTCTGATATCATCTGAGCAAATGTAATTAATGAGGTACCAAGAGAATGCCACAGGAAGCCAATTTCATTATCAAAACAGGTATTTGACACAAATTACAAGACAACGTGACTTTATCCTTCCTGGATTTCATGTTTTCATAAGAGGTAAACTTACCTTATATTTTTCTAAACCTGTGCTACATTCCTCCCTTCAAGGGGGTTAAATATTTCAGAGCATGGATGTGCATCTTGTTATCTTCTTCCAAAGCTCAACAGGACATGTGCCATACTGTTAAAAGGCTATTATATTTTAGCATCTTCCAATAAGAAATTGTGATGTGAAACCGATTATTAATGCTCTAAGGCTGGATACATACAGGCTGCCTAAAAACTTATGCTGTACTCACTACTGAACAGAGTTTTCTGTTGCTTATTGTAGGAGGTTTCTGTATCAGCAGCCATCTATTTTTTACAGACTTCAAGTAAACGCTTAATCTCACTTAGCAAACTCACTTATATGCTAAGTAATTATTATAAGTGGCCAATCATATGTTAGTTAAAACATTTTAACAGAACCCACTCTCTCTAATACCTAAAGAGACTGTGCTGATTTTTTACTCAGATCAAATGCATAATGCCTTATGAGCGACCTCACTACAAGGCAGAATAATGCCTCCATTGGCACATAACCAGTGATAGTAGCAGTGGGTCCTCCACCTGTCATTGGATGTGTGATAATTATTTGTTAAACCCTTAGTATGTGGTATGTTCCAGACACTCTGCCAAGCATTGTGTATGAATCCTCTTTTTCCAATCTCATAATTAACCATATTCTCCCCATTTTACAGACTAGGAAACTGAGCATCAAAACTACTAAGTAAATTTCCCAAGACCAGGAAAGGGCTGCATCTCAAACTAATTCTATATAATTCCAAAGTCCTTGCCATAACTAATATTCATTTCTGGTGGCATGTCACAGTTCTTTTAAAATGTTGTTAAGAGCTTTTCTAAAGTGTAGCAACCATTATATTGTTAAAAAAAAAAAAAAAAGTCCAAACCTCAGAAAAGGGTCAAAATAGTTCAATTAAATACAAATTGCTATATTCTAAAAAACAAAACAAAAAACATATGCACACACACACACACACACACACAGATATGAAATACCTTTTGCTTGTGATTTTGTTTTCTGCTGAACTCCTGGTAGAAACTAATTTTGTTGAATAAAAACTGGTTGCTGGGAAACTTGATGTCAAGTTGACCAAACAAAGATACACTTCTTCCTGCCTCTGGGCCCCTGGCCTTCCATTTCTTAGGGCATTTGTAATTTCAAATACTTTATCTGTCCCTTTGATGTGTAAATATGGAGGACTTGGGAGCCATCTCTTTGTAATATAAACATCAGAGAAGATAGCGCCCCTATCTCCTAATTTCTGTGGAAAGGGTGGGAGCCTAACTTTAGTGGGCTCCATGCTCCAAATTGTAAAACTATCCCCCTGTCATGAAAACATGAGATAGTTTGTTTACATTTCCTTTGGGTGAAGCCCATTTGCAAGCACAGTTGGTCCCAAATCCATCCATCCCAGCACTTAAATACCCTCCAGCCTTTTTTGTTTGTTTGTTTTCAGTGAGTTGCCCTCGGGCTGAAATCTGGCCCACCTCTCCTATTGCAATAGCCTTGACTAAATCTTCCTTGCCTGTTTAACTTTGTTCAATGTAATTTTTATTCTGACATTACTGCCTTCAGAAAAGCAGGGGAAAAGTGAGTAAAAATGATGTGTGATAAATCTCTTCTACTTTAACCATGTACTACTTATTTTTATTCCAGTGTTCTGGACAATTAAATTTATATGGAAAAAACATTTCCTACACCAGCATGTTGCACACTGAAACCCAGCTAGCACATCAGTTTCCAACTCCAGCTGCCCCATCCCGCACCTGAATGATGAGCTGGGCCCTCAGCGCTGATTCTAGCCTGGTACACAGGAGATGCTCTCGATGTTCCCTCAAATGGAACACTCATTGCTACTGTTTTTCTGGCTGCAGCTCAAAATCCTCCATTTTGACAGCAATGTGTTGGCTATTACGGACTAATTAAAGTCACTTTTGAATAATTACATAATAAATAACACACATTTAAATGTAGAACAAAATTATTTTCTAATCAAGCTCTAAAAATATGACCCAGCAAGATAGTCCTTGAAATGATTGTGATGACTTATTTAATGAAAAGGTGCACCTTGTTCAATATACATATCTTTATTCCTAATGTGTTTAATGGTATCAATTCAATAGAAATCCCTTGACCTTTTCTCAAAATAGCACACTGAAAAACCACTGAAAATTGCATGGTAATTGCAACAAATTTAGCTTAATAGTAATACATGTAAAGAATATGACATGAAATTATTTAAATGAACTTTTGAAAAATCGATTCTATATTTGTGAGGTGCCTGAATTTTAGAGGAAAAACCTTCTGCGTTCCAAGAAACTATAAGCCCACCTTTTCTAAACTAGGGAATACACCAGCTCTCTCATATTACATGACATAACTTAATCTCTCTGAATCTCTTTAGCTATGAAAATGCTTCATAGTTTCATAAAATAATGACATAGAATAATATTTGTAAAGGACTAAGAACAATGATGGAGCGCAGAATAAATCTTCACCAAATACTAGTTATTATTGCTATTCATCATTGCTTATGTAATCTGAACCTTGATCAACATGATTCCTCTGATAGGCAATCAACAGTTGTCTTTTGAGTGGTTGTACTGATGACCTCACCTCCTGTGTTCCAGCTAAAGAGATGCCACAAAAATGGGTGATCCTTTTCTTCCCCCCATGACTAATGAGATATTTTATTATTCAATGGAACTTTTCTTTTCCTAGTTTTACAAAAGTTTAATTGATTTGAAAGTGGCCTAATATCCCATTAGCTATCCATCCCCTAACCACTCACAGAGAATTGACGTATTATTCTTAGCACTGTAAATCTAACAGGAAATTGTCCTTCCTAAACAGGGCTCCAGAAAACAGGAAGCAGGTCTGGTTCCCTTTGTAACAAATGATAAATTAGAGTTATTTATTAGGGAGCTACTACAGCAAAGAGGGTCTTTATCTTCATATAGGATCTTGAATATCAACATAAAACTCACCTTTTTAAAACTTCTTCAGGAGTTTTCAGAAAGGGTTCTATTTGGAAGAGGGCCCCCAAACTAAGAGATACTGACATGATTAAAGACCTTCTTGGAACTTAAGTGGTTTTGCAGTGTTGCCATTTTGTCAATTTACTAAGTGGATCTAAAATGTAAAATTTCAAAGACATTTTATAAAAACTTATATTTGTGTGAAAAACAAAGTCTTGGAAAATATGTGCGTGTGTGTATAAAAATAATACAAATACTAATAACAGGAAACACTCATATAGCACTTATTTTGAGCAAAACATTTTTTCTATAACATACTTTTCATATATTAACTCCGGCAATCACATAGCAATAACTATGCTGGAGCAATAACTCCAGCAATCACAATTTTTTTCTCTAGGCTGAGAAAAATCACAGAAGCTGTAAACGTTTTTTGAGAAAAATTATGAAAAAAATGTTACCTATCTCTCATGTGTCTACGCTTCTTAAACTGGGCACTTTAGGACAACACTGGCCTGTGACATTGTTACCAATAGCTGGTTCAGGTTTCTACCTGTTCACTAAGAGCTGGGGTTCAATTAGCCCTCCTCCATCACATAGCCAACATTTTGTATTCTGAAGCCATCCTTTTGTATTCTGAAACTGATCATATCAATGTGAAGTTATCATCCAATGCTAACTGTGCAGGACAGTGTGGCTAAAATCAAGTATAATTGAGTTCTATGTGTTCCCACCCAGGATGTTGACCCTGATCTAGTTTTAACATGCACAGTTCCCATAGGAGGCCTGAGTGGTTTCATCAGTTGCCCACCAATTTTCAGCCAGGAAAAGTAACAGCATTATGTAAAAGGGAAAATAGCTTGGAACATTCTTTTTGTATAACTGAATTGGGGGGAAAAAGCCACCATTTATGTTCTACATTATGCCAGACATTGCAATAAATGTCTTCAATATATTAATTAATATAGAACTGAAGGTATAAACTTTCTATTTTTGCTCCCAGAGCTTAGCAGAGCAGTAGGTATATAGTGACACTCAATACTTGATCAATGTTGAAGCTGATAACCCACCAAATATATAACTTCCCTGTTCATTAAGAGTTCTGAATGGAACCACAGGTAATTCCAATTTATCAAACATTTGATAAAAGGAATAATTTACTAGTACTCAAGATGATGCTAGATTTTTCCTGTTTCTTCCATTAACAGCTTTAGGAAGGTACCTAAATAAGGAACATAGGTCATTTTCAGAGAAAAAGCCATTTTTTGAAGGTGGGGGAGGGTCAGAGTGATTAGAAAACTCATGAGTAAATACTTAGGGAGAGTGAGGTACTCAGAAGATTTGGGCAACGCATCTATAAAGGTAATGGTGCATCTCCTTACAAAGATTTGCTTTCACTTGCCCAAGGACTAGCAAATGTGCATAGAAGATACGTCTGTTTCAGAATATTTACCTCAATATGTTAGTTTTATAAAAAGCCCGTATCCCAAAATATAGCCTAATATGTGAAATAATTTTTATTTAAGTATTTCTAACATCTAATAGCAGCAGCTAGAATTATCCAATGTCTAATAACAGCAGCAGCTACAATTATTGTTATATTATTTTATATTTGCATTCAAGATGGATCACAAGCAGGAAAAAGAAATTTAAGAAAACCAGTACATTAGGAAACAATGACCTGCAGGAGGGGCAGCCCATGATGAAACATTATTCAGACTTAAACAGGATTCAAAACAAAAACAAACAGAAAAACACAACCCATATTCCAAGAAAAAAGTTGGAAAATAGGAAAACATCATATAAACTAAGAATTTCATTAGAAGCTATCACATAAATAAAACCAATTTCTGCCCAAAGAGCCACCTTCATATGAAGCATTAAAGACAGGCTTAAAAAAAAAGTAATAGGGAGGTGGACAGAAAAAGCTAATGTAGAAAGAGATTTAACATCAGAAATCAAAAGTGAAACAATTCATGGCATATATTATCAAGACCGGGGGAGATAAGATCACAGGACAGGTTTACAGTGAATGATCCCATTAACACAAAATAATCTGAAGTTCTTGTTTTAACAGGAATTGATGAATTGAAAACTGAAGAGTGAGGAAGGACACACTGAAAGAGAGGAGAAAAAGTTAAACCAGGCTTGGTACAAGAGTGTTAAAGTAGCTGTCGTTAGATAGAATCAGTAGCTGGTGTGTTTTGTATTTTGGGTAACAGACTTTGGTACAGTAGAACAGAACTAAAATTGACAGAACAAGTCCATGCAGGCAGCAAGAAAAACAGGGTTCCTGCTTCATGGAATTTACCTTGTGGGGAGATTCAAGCTATACATTAATGAATGAAAAACAAATACGTAAACATGATTGTTTCAGATAGTGATAGTGTGGTAAAGAAAACAAAGGTAGAAAGATTCCCTGGAGTATGGCAATTAATAAGCTGCTACTCACTTTTCATTGTGCTATGATATTTAACAAAGCAGACAAAAATCGGGTGAACAAGCAGAAGACGATGGCAAAAGGGTTACCCCATCCACCTTTTCTCTCCTCTCCTCTACCTTCTTCCTCCACCATCTTGTTCTTAGGTCTAGTGTCACCAGAGCAAAAGACAGACAGTAAACTAGTCCATAAGGAATGGTTAATCAGATCTATAAGCAATGGCTCGAAGAACTGGATCATTCAGCTGAGCTCATGAAGAAAAAGTGACAATTTTAAGTGCAATTAGTTACTGTGATTCACTAGGTACTCAAGGTAAGGATTCTGCAAGAAGAGTATGATAGCCTATACTTAGACAGTAAAAGAGGGATTCAGCAAGTCCTGTAATTAGTAAGAACTTCAACAGTTTTCATCGCTGTATTAATACTGTGTAAAATACTGAAAAATGGATTACCCTGAGGAAAACACTAATTGGGAAAACAAAATCAACTATACATAACACACACCCCAATATACAAAGACCAGACCTTGTTACATGGATAACTCATGCTAGAGGATGTCAGAGAAGATGAGATAGAAAAAAGAATGTCCTGGTGCAAAAGATTAACACCAGGAAGGTTGGGCATGTGAGCGTAGAAGAAATGGGGAAGGGAAATTTGAAGTGCAGTGGCGTGACCTTGGCTGACTGCAACCTCTGCCTCCAAGATTCAAGTGATTTCTCCTGCCTCAGCCTCCCGAGTAGCTGGGATTACAGGTGCACAGCACCACACCTGGCTAATTTTTCTATTTTTGGCAGGGACAGTGTTTCGGCATGTTGGCCAGGCTGGTCTCAAACTCCTGACCGCAAGTGATCTGCCTGACTCAGGTTCCCAAAGTGCTGGAATTACAGGCGTGAGCCACTATGACCAGCAAAGAATATTATTGAATTTAAATACTGCTTTACCAAAAACCAAACCAAACCAAAACAAAACTAATGGAAATGAGCCTAACACTTGAAGTTATGAATATTTGGAATCAAATCTAGGCTATGAATTCATTCATTTTTCAGGGGTCTACAGCCACCACTTAATGGTATAAGGGCTGTATGGTAACAGTATTTATGTTAGTCACATCAGAAGATGCAAACATATCATAAAGAAGTAAAATGCTTCAGCTTGAATTTTAGGGAAACATGGCAAGACTCAAATATTTCTCTATTAAATATATCAAGGAGTCTACCTGCTGTTTGTTTTACTACTGCTATAATACTCTCACTTCCGAAATTCAGAAATATATCACTTAAGGTAATTTGCTGGCAGAGTGAGTGGTGGGGACTTTTTGTCAGTAGAAAGGTCAAATAATTTTGCACAATGTGCTGCAATTTTTTAGCTTTATAATTTTACTATAAGTGACCCAAGGGAAAGCTCATTATATTGTTACACACAAAAATTATGTTGTGAGCTAATGGAAAGTGAACAGTAAGGTAGCAGCCCTGTGTGCTATACCCACTGCTTTTTCTGAAATACATAATCTTGGCATGTTTTGTTTTTAATTTTTTCAATAAATGTGGAAAAATTTATGTAAAAAATAAGAGTCCTCATCTCACAATCAACCATGGTATAGGAGGGTAGCCTTCTATACATGAATATAAGGCCCTTCTAAAGAATATAACATGCAACAAAGATTTACAGTAAAGCCAAGGAAGTAAGAAAAAAAGTTGACTAACCTAACCCACCTGAGCTCGGCTCACAGGGGTCAATGTCCTCATCATCGCTGGGACACTCTGCTGAGGCCACAAGGATGTCATCTGTGGTCTGCAAAAGAATCACATTCAGTAGATTAATTTAAAGGGTCCTAACAGATTCTCTCATCTTTGTCTCATTGACAAGTGAAATACAATTTGTTTATCAAGAAACCAAATTCACTATTTCCCTTTCTAAAGACACGGAGCTTACATTTTAGATCCTTCAGAGAAGTAACTGCCTATTTGTGAAAACTTGATTACACTTTAGTTTACATGAGGACGCAGAAATGGTGACAGCCAACTTGTAGATACCCATCCAGTCAAATGCAGATAGAAGCTGCACACAATATCATACAGAGGTTTAAAACAACCTGGCAGAAACAGATGATTTGAAATTTATTACAGCCTGGAGTGCTACAATGTATGCATCAGTGGGCTTTATGTAGTACTTGTGCTTGGCTTCCTAAAAGCAGAATAGCCATAACCTTTTACATTCACGACTATGTAGAGTTTGATGAATCTTTGAGATGTAGCTTGTTATTGTAGGAAACACAGATTAAGTAGAGAATTAGATAGCTCTTTCATTGGTGCAAAAAGGCAAGGAAATATAATCCATTTAAGACACTTTTTCATTTTCATTATGATTTCACACTTGAAGCTCATTTTTGTAATGTTCAGATAGCAGGTATTGCTTCCTCATCATCCCTTTCATCATTATGGTTTCATAATAAATGAAAAGTGTATTCAAAGTGGGGGAGGGGAAGAGGTGGCAGTTTTCTCTGTGACATTCTAGTTGCTTCATTGCGCTTACAGCAAAAAAGATACCTATCACTGTAATAAAAAGCAGAGTCCATAAATCCTAGCAGTTAGTCACATAATCAACACACTGATAAGCATGAAAAGTTGTTCTTTATTGCCACTGACAAGCTGCAGTAAATTCAGCATAGATATTGCATGGAATCTGTAAAGGCTTCCATCAGAGTTGGCTCTGCTAAGGTAAAACAGAGAATCCAATGTATACAAATAAATAAAAATATCTCATTACATCTACTAAGGACTAAAGAGATTAGAATTGTTCAAACAATACTCAGAATTGCAACATTGATACAGTTCTCATTTAAAAGTGGAATTAAAATAACATAGGTCTTACTTCAAAGAAAAAGCAAAAATACGATATGAGCACCTAATATTAAAGGAGCACCTAATATTGTCACAGATTAAAGTATAACTAAATTTTTAAGAAAGTTGTGGCATTTTGAAAAATGGAGACGAGGGGTGATGAACTTTTATAGAAAGTATTAGGCTTAAAAATCTTTCAAGTACAGAATCTTTAAGAACAAAGAATTTGTTCAGATTCGAATGCTTTACAATATAACTTTAAATAAACACAAACCTTTAAATAGCATTGGAGATGGTTTCATGTTACTCTGCTCTTACTTCTTCTGAGACAATTGGGAGAGTTTCTGGATTCATGCATTTTGCTGCTGCTATTTTAGAAAGGGAAGGTGAAAATATTGGTTTGCCTGGAAGTGTAAGTCTTTTTTTTTTAACTGTTGAATTTATTGACAAAGTTATTCATAATATTCTCACTTTTTATTCTTCAATGTTTGTGGCATTTGTAGTGCTAACTCCCCTTTCATTCCTGGTATTTGATAATTTGTGGGGGGTTTCTCTCTTTTTTTTTTTTTATTATACTTTTAGTTCCAGGATACATGTGCAGCATATGCAGGTTACATATGTATACACGTGCCATGGTGGTTTGCTGCACCCATCAACCTGTCATCTACATTAGGTATTTCTCCTAATGCTATACCTCCCCTAGACCCCCACCCTCCAACAGGCCCAAGTGTGTGATGTTCCCCTGCCTGTGTCCATGTGTTCTCATTGTTCAACTCCCACTTATGAGTGAGAATATGCAGTGTTTGATTTTCAGTTCCTCTGTTAGTTTGCTGAGAATGGTGGTTTCCAGCTTCATCCATGTCCCTGCAAGGGACATGAACTCATCCTTTTTTATGGCTGCATAGTATTCCATGGTGTATATGTGCCACATTTTCTATATCCAGTCTATCATTGATGAGCATTTGGGTTGGTTCCAAGTCTTTGCTATTGTGAATAGTGTGGCAAGAAATATACATGTACATGTGTCTTTATAGTAAAATGATTTATAATCCTTTGGGTATATACCCAGTAATGGGATTGCTGGGTCAAATGGTATTTCTGGTTCTAGATCCTTGAGGAATCACCACACTGTCTTCCACAATGGTTGAACTAATTTACACTCCCACCAACAGTGTAAAAGCATTCCTATTCTCCACATCCTCCAGCATCTGTTGCTTCCTGACTTTTTAATGATTGCCATTCTAACTGGCATGAGATGGTATCTCATTGTGGTTTTGATTTGCATTGCTCTGATGACCAGTGATGATGAGCTTTTTTTCATATGTGTGTTGGCCGTATAAATGTCTTCTTTTGAAAAGTGTATGTTCATATACTTCACCCACTTTTTGATGGGGTTGTTTTGTTTTTTTCTTGTAAATTTGTTTAAGTTCCTTGTAGACTCTGGATATTAGACCTTTGTCAGACAGATAGATTGCAAAAATTTCCTCCCATTCTGTAGGTTGCCTGTCCATTCTGATGATAGTTTCTTTTGCTGTGCAGAAGCTCTTTAATTAGATCCCATTTGTCAATTTTGGCTTTTGTTGCCACTGCTTTTTGTGTTTTAGTCATCAAGTCTTTGCCCATGCCTGTGTCCTAAATGGTATTGCCTAGGTTTTCTTCTAGGGTTTCTTATGGTTTTAGGTCTTACATTTAAGTCTTTAATCCATCTTGAGTTAATTTCTGTATAAGGTGTAAGGAAGGGGTCCGGTTTCAGTTTCCTGCATATGTCTAGCCAGTTTTCCCAACACCATTTATTAAATAGGGAATCCTTTCCTCATTCCTTGTTTTTGTCAGGTTTGTCAAAGATCAGCTGGTCTTCAAAGAACTAGAAAAAACTACTTTATATTTCATATGGAACCAAAAAAGAGCCCATATAGCCAAGCCAATCCTAAGCAAAAAGAATAAGGCTGGAGGCCACGATAATCATGTAGGTATCTTTTTAAAAAGAAAGCTTTAAAAGCAAAGACCCATTCTCCTTTTGGCACAACTACATCTTGCTGGGTAATATACAAACAGACTTGATAATGACGTGTTACTGAATTATGTAGTCTTGCCGGTCAATTGCTCCAATTCCCTCCAGAGGAGATAATCAGCTTTTTGTTTTTTTCCCCCCGGACCAACATCTAGCGGAAAGCTACTTTTATTCTCAATTTCAAATTAATTTCAAGGTTACAGATAATTTCTCATTTTCTTTGAGGAATGTTAAATATATTGATGAAATCAATATAGTGTTGTTCCTATTGGTGTTTAATTCTTGTTAGAGGGAGGAGGATATAAATAAATTCTTTAAACCAATGGCTCTCACATCAGCAGTGATATTGCCACCTTTTCCTTCCTCCACCTGGAGGCACGTTTGGTAATATGTGGAAATATTTGAGGTCACAATTGGAATTCTGAGGTCTGCTACTATCATTGTCTCTTTTTGACTGCTAAACATTCTTTTCTTTCCTCTTCCTCTCTTCTCCTTCTCCTTTTTTCTTTCTTTCTTTTTTTTTTTTTTTTTTTCGTAGAGATAAGGTTCCAGCTCAGTCTCACTGTGTTGCCCAGGCTGATCTAGAACTCTTGGCCTCAAGCAATACTCCTACCTGAGCCTCCCGAAGTGCTGGGATTACAGGAATCAGCTACCACACAATGCCTAAATATTATAAAATACACATGACAGCTTGAAGACAACAAAGAATGATCTAACCTGAAATGTTAATAATGCCAAAGTTGAGAACCCCTGCTCAAAACATTTAAAAACAGTTCTGTCTTATTGTTCTCCTAAAAATATGGACAGCATAATAGTATCTATTGTTACAAGGATTAAATTAGTACATGAAAAGTACCTAGAAGGGGACAACACTGTAAATGTTTATTAAAACTTTCAATATTATTATAAACTTTTTTCAATATTTCATGAATGTAATGCCAATTTAATCTTTTTGCACTATAATTATAAATAATATAATTATAGATATTAAACCGAAACTTGTACATATGAATTATTCTTGAGGTCTCATGTTAAAATTTGTATCAAAATACAGTAGCTACATTGGTATTTTGTTAAACTAAGTACCATCTTTTACTGTCCAACTTTGACCTTTTAGAAGGCAAACATCAAATATAAACTTAAAAAACTGCTTCTTAAAAAAATTCATGGGCTACAACTGTGTGACTCAGTGGGTAGTGTTTCATGCAGACTAAATTATTTACGCAATACAAGTTAAGCTTTGTTTTAAAAGCTGACCTATTTTCTTTTGGAACAATTCTACACTAACCAGAAAGTGTGAGAATGTTCTCAGTGTTACCTTCTGCAAAACACAATTCCTAAAATAACAAAAGATGTCATACAATGGTACTTCCTATAGCCCTCTTACAGTAGAAAAAAATAACTACAAATGCGACCCTTTTGTAAAACTATATTTTACTTTTTAATGTAATTTCCCTGGTATAATGAAATACGTTCTTGATTTTCATATATGTTTTTCCTCCAGAAATTAAAAACCAGCAACAATCTTGAGAATAAAAGACCTCAAATCAATAGATGGCTTGGCAAAAATCATCATCGCAGTATGAAAAATCAGGAAGTGGCTCAAGTGTAGGGGAAGAAAATCAAATTTCACTTTAGAAGCGGAATTAACTGCACAATTTTCTAGCCAAAGCTGTGTAATTTAAATTTAATTCACTGTGTTTGAAGCTGCTGCTATGACTTGCTGTTGAGAGAGTGGTAGAAAGAAACTCAAATATGTCACATTAATCAATTCTATTCTTTAGTATACTTTTCCCTGATGTTTATAACCTTTTTGAGAAAAGAGACAACCTGCTGAAAAAGACAGAAGCGTGATCAAGCAGAAGCATTAGCTTTACATAACAGTCCATTTAGATGAGTGTCTCTAACTGTGCATTTAACCACCCACAGGTGAAATTGCTATGCTGATCTTCCTTAATTCAGACTGGTCTGTACATGCACATGGTAAGCATCTCTTCTTGTTGAAAATGTGCACTAAAATCTAACTCTCTATACTTTTAGGAAGAAAATGATTTGAACAGAATTCAAGAAATAAAGGCTCTAAAACTTAATCCATCCTTTTCTATATTTGAACACCAATATTTTGTAGGGTTTGAGAAATATGTCAGGACGGGGGCAAAAGAATGTTCTTAATGAATGGTAAGAAGGTAGACCAAGTGATTTAATACCCAGGGATATTAAAAAGAGGGAGCATTTGGTTGGGTGGAATTTAGAGAAACACAGATGTATTTTTGTTATTTTTTCTCACTTATAGGAAGCCTTTTATTTTTCAACATCATTAATGGTGGAATTTTCTGTATATGCATTTGCTGTCACTTTAAAAAATATAGCTTAACAGCATATCTGTGTGGTAAAAATATACAAGGAAAGCATGAATAAATCCAGTATGTAATATTATATCCCTGCTAAGAATAACATTCCAAGACTTTATTCCTTATGAAAAACAGCTTTCCTGAAGACTAATATATTCCAATGAAGACGCTTACAGAAAACTATACTATTAAGACAAATCTGTTTTGTAAGGAAAAGAGCAATTTCCAATTGTAAAATAGGATATTCATTGTCAGTATATGATACCCACAAATAAACCCGATTTATTATAAAATTTTAATTGAAAGTTTATTTCTAAACAGCAACAGTGTATCCTGCTATACCTCTAAATACGAAGCCAAAAGAATTGTCTCAGACAATGACATGAGCATTGTATAACATTATGTAGCCTAATATTTAACTGTTGTGACTGATATTTAGACTGAATTGATAGCAACAGTTAGTGGGTCGAGGACAGTGCTAGCTGAAATATGATATCTTTGGTTAACTGATGGGCACTTGTTCTTGCTGGTACTTTTCTGTATGCAAAGCTGCTTTGGAAGAGAGAGCGCTCTCAAGTGTGGTTTTCATGAATGAATCTAATAGTTTCTCCAGAAAATATTTATCACTAGGTGAAGTTCCTTGAAAAAAAAAAAACTAACAGGATTCAGGATTAGTATCACAAATTCCCAAGTAAGGTCCAACCCAGTGTCCTGATAACCTATGGAGCAAGAAGTTTCTAGGAGGTAAGGGAAGTCATAATTCTCACCAGAAGGAAAAACTGCAGAAAATAATCCACTTGTAATGTGTATATAGGTATATGATTCCCAAATTGTGGTCTATTTGATTAAATCAAATCAGTAAAGAAATAGATCAAATTGGCAATTTCAGTTAATGAACAATCCTATTAAGGTGCAAGAGGAATTTAGAGGCTGCCTAGATCTTATTCTTGTTTCCACTGTCTCAATGAAGTTGCCTCAATTGACATAAAGATGTCAATTTCATGGCTCACTATTTAATAAACATAAAAATAATAAGCTGAGATCCAGTATGTGGAGGATGAATTTTACCTCCAGCACATGAATAAGAAAGACAGTGAGGCCCAATTACTCAACAATGAATACAAAGCACCTCATCTATGCGTAGCATTTTCTGATAGGTATAAAATATTCTCAGTACACATGAAGGTATAAATTGTGGTTCCGATATGCAGATAATTTACTGTTCTCTCTCTGTTCTGAGGCAAATGAACAAATAACTCTTTAATACAAATAACAATGAGGTAAATTCAAATAGCTTATTTTTCTCGGAATGTAACAATGTTCCCATATCCATTACTTCATTTACAATTCACCAATAGCATCCTTATCTGGAATGCAGATGGAGGTACTGTTATTCAGAGTGTTATAGTTAAGTGTCTGCTAAAAAAATACTCATCTGTACACTCATCTACCCAATTTGAATGTGTGAACATTGGCTTTCATGAATATGTAGGGCAAAGCTCAAATATCCCTTAAAACAGCCACTTTCACATTTCTTTAATGTTCTTTCCCAATTGATGCCCTAGGCTATTACAAAAAGTGACCATAAATCAGCTGTCTGCTTGGGAAAAAGGCAGACTTGAAAGCCATTCAATTTTCTTCGAATTTTTTTCAGCTGTTTAAAATGTATGCAATGGTTCCAGAACCACTAAAGTGGGTTTGGGTAGAAGAACTCTGCCGTGGTAAAGAAATCACGTCTTACTCAGTCTAACGTTCATTTTTATGTACATTTGATACTGGTTCTCCTAACAGGCAAAACTCAAAGGAAAATATAGGAATATGGAAATAATGTCACAGAAATGCACTTTAATTAAGTTATGGGGAAAAGAATAAAACTGAATTTTTGAGTAATCAAAAAATAACATATTTTAGCAAACTTATTCAAAATAGAAAACCTACAAATAAGGAACCTGCTGTCAGGGAACTTGAAATTAAATTTATGTTTAAAAAATATGTTTTTTACTATTTCTTTATGCTACTGATGACCTCTATGCTCATATTGCATTTCCATTTTTAGCCAAGGCAATGTAGAAGGACTGGCAAAATAAATTAATATGAAATTTAAACTTTCAGGAAGCCATGGAACAACCTATTTTTCTGAATTCTCACTAATTAGAATTTGAGAATGTCAGACCTCCAAAGACTGCTGGTAATGGAGTAGAGGTACTGAATGAGTGATCAACTGTGTTTCCCATCTCTTTGTTTTGCTTTTGGACAAAGCACTTTCTGAAATAATTTTGGCCATTTCCAAATTAAATAAATATTGAAAGATGTTTACAAATGTAAATTTAGGCTTCTAGCTGTATCAATATGAATATCTAGTCCTATTATGGATTAGTCACACAGGTTGAAATGAAAAGTAGGGTTCTAGCTGTATCAACATGAGTATCTAGTCCTATTAATGGATTGGTGGACTAATTAATAGATTAATTAGTCACACACATTGAAATCAAAATCCTTTTCGGTAAAAGGCCAAAATAAAACCAGGCTTTATGATTGCAAAATGCCTATGATGGATAATTTCAACTAGCATGACTCCAAATCCAAGCTTTCATTGTTGCCATGTTAGGGAATGAAAACATGTTTTAGTTAAGCAGTCATATATCTTCTTGTACTGAGTCAGATCTTAGAGATCATTAATCTAAGCTCTTCATTTTACATATTGGGAAACTGAAGCTAGAAAATTTTAATTGGCCACAGTCATACTGCTAGTTAATGGCAAATCTATGAGATTATCCGACTCCCAGTAGATTATGTTTTTCTATTATCCCAGACGACTTCTACCTATCCATTCATCTATCCATCCATCCATCCATCCCAAACCATCTTGTTCTCTAATGAATTTTATGTGATTTACAAAGATACATGATAAGATAAACTTAAAATAAGTGAAAAGGTTGCAAAGGTAGAGTACTGGATTTTAGATAAGTAACCACTAAAATTGTCCTGAAGAAATACACACAGACAGGAGGTGCATATTCCCAGCTTCTGCACCATTTGATATGGCAGCACATCATGTAACACTAAAAGGGGAGCACAATTAATGCTAGAGTTCAACTTTTAAAAATCCAATTACAGAAATTCAAATATTGACATAATTACAGTTATTTTGAAATGGAGTTAACCCAGAGAGTTCTTTATTTACTTGTGAAAATCTTTTCTGAAATTATTGTTTTAAAGACCTTACATACCATGCCCTCAGTCTCTGTACCTAAATGCATAACTAATTTTTTGGTGACAAAAAGAAAATGCAAATTATTGAATCTCTTTCTGTCTTTTTATCTCTTTGACTTAGAACACTGCAGGCTATGCTGGCTACAAAATTAACTCAATGAACTCCCTGCTCTCTTCTCATTAAGCCACTGATTAAAATCCTTCCAACTTCCAAGGTCTCTCTCTTATTAACTACTGTCTTCACAACGTAAGTGCTAATGAGATATTCATCTTTGTTTCTCTCACACAACAATCATTAGAGTTCTGTCAGATTATTTCTTATTACATCTTGGGAATAAATACATGGAAGTGATCATTTATTAGCCATATTGGTAGTTTCTCCAGAAACAATTTAAACATGTATTGGTCAACTCAGTCTTATTGACACAATGACCTTTGAAGTGAAGGTTCAAGATCAAAGATGTAGAAGGAGCCACATTTACCTTTGGACAAGCAGCCATTTATAAAAAACATTTCTCTGCTACTGGGTAGTACTATGACCAATGTCACCTGATAAACTTTAACTTGGGGATAGATGAGAACTTCCATTCCACACGATGCTTGGAGTATAGAACAGCAAGAAATATGGATGTGGCTGGAAATAATCACTTAGTTAACAGAAGGTGTATTTTCTGATTTTGAGTTGATTCATGAGTTGAATATACGCAAGACTCAGGACTGCATGCCCCCAAATAAGCCAGTATCTGAGTAGCATCTCTATGCTTCTATCTATCCAGTGGTGATTGAGAATAAACATTATCTGGCTCAGATGTCACAATGTTATCTTGTTCATGTGCTAAGAGGATCCAGTGTCTTCTAGTTCTAGTTAAACTGGAACTCCAAGCTTCTACACTTGACTACTTCATTCCTTCTGGTGCACATTGGTTCTTTAATACATATTTACGATGTTGTACTGCTGAAACACCTCAGTTTAATTTATACTATGCTGACCAATAATGCAAAATAAATACTACTCCAGAATTCAAGTCTCACTTTTAGTTTTCATGAGCAGTACACATCATCTTGGACTGGTTTCTGTGTTCTAAACATGACATATGAATATATACATATTATACATTTAAATACATATATTTATATATGTAATTAATTGTGTCTCACAGGATGTTAAGGGAGTCAAATTTCATATGTGTGAAGACATTTTGGAAAGTGTAAAAGTGCCCACGATGCAGTGTTTGTATAAATTATTATTATAGAAAACACATGGACACAGGGAGGGCAACATCACACACCACAGCCTGTCAGGGTGTGGGGGACAAGGGGAGGGAGAGCCTTAGGACAAATACCTACTTCACGCGGGGTTTAAAACCTAGATGACAGGTTGATGGGTGCAGCAAACCACCATGGCACATGTATACCTATGTAACAAGCCTGCATATTCTGCATATGTATCCCAGAACTTAAGAAAAAATAAAAAAATATTATTTTAATTAATAATTTTTGTTCCTCACATGATGCTACAAAGGAGAGCTCCGGATAGTGCTTGAAGAGGACAACCAAATGTCCATTTACCTGAATACATTTTATTTTAATGTCCTGAAATCCTCTTGTCCCTCAGTTGAATAGGATCTGTATCTCTCACTTACACTAGCCCCTCACATAGATGCTGTTCTTGGGCTGCTTCCTATTATGCCAGCATTGAATTCATTTTGGCATTCCTTATTTAGGGCATATGTGTGGATCTCACTGGTAACTTACAAGGTAGGTAGCACCAATCTATGTCTGGCATTATGATTACCTTTCCTCCGACCAGATCTCCTGAAGAGCTTAGTGCACAGACTCAGGGATACTTGAGCTCTCTCTAAATTCTAAGTTCTACTCATTAGATTGTGAGAACCTGATTTATTTTATCACTGCATCCAGAATTTACCACTCTGTTAAAACTACAGCATATAAATGAACAGATGAACAGGAAAAAACAGACCACTTAGCAAACAATGCTAATTAAAGGAGAGAAAGAGAGAGAAAAAGGGAGACGGAGAGAGAAAGACTGAATCTCTAAGTGTAATTCATGCATGACAATGCTCCTTACAATAGGAGTGGTTGTATTTGTAGTTATAATACGACTTTACCTATGGTTTGTCTTCTATACGGATTAATAATATGCTTATCAACTCCTGTTAAGACAATGAGCTATCTTTTCTTAGTGCATTAGAATAGTGGTAGTAATTGCCTTTTGAAATCATCTTGAAATCTAAAAGTATGAAGACTGCTTAGTGATATGTTTTATTTTATTTCATATGCTCCTTTTGGGTACAGTTTATGTTTTATGCCCCCAGGGCATCTATACAGGAATTTAGTACAGCTGACTTAAAATGACATAATCACTCAAAAACCTGGCTTATATTCTTAAAGCATTTGCATGAATAAAAGGATTTTTTGAAAATAATTATGACTTGAAAAATAATTGTTATGAAAATACAATTTAGTTAAAAGTGAGGGATTCATCTTGACTTTAAAAATAGAAGAAATATTATACATGACACTTGAATTTACTAGAATCATCACATTTTAAATAATCTTATTCTTGATGGTCATCCACTCTAAGCTCACTACATTTTTGGTTATGAAAAAGGCATGATTGTCACAACTGCTCATTTATACCAGCTAATTAAATCTCAATATAAAATTGAACAAGTATAGATTATTTTCTAGGAATACAACTAAGAGTGGGAGATGAGAATTGTGGCAAAATAACACTCTTTCAAAGATTTTATCTGCCTTATAACATCTCTAGAAGTAACAATGAAACTTTCTAACTGGCTTCCACATTATACCCCATGGCTGGAAATGTATGGTAGAGAAATAGCAAAAAGTGACATTATCTTTAACTGAAAGAGAGAATGACTGAAGGTTAGAAGGAAGGCAAAGCTAAAAATGTCTCACAATAAGTTGGTCTTCCTGCTTTTATGAAGCATTCCTGTCCTTCGAGAAAGCAGTAAGATAAAGCCTACTCTGTGGAAGGGACTGAGAAAAACATAGTTAACTATCATTTGGGTTTTTTTTTTTTACCTACATAATATTCCTCAACTATCTCTATCTCTTACAAACTCTATTGCAATAGTCTTACATTATAAATGCTTTTACTTAGTTGCAAAAAAAAAAAAACAAAACTATTCCTTTGTAATGTTTTCCTTCAAAATCTAACTACAGGATGAAAGCTTTATCTTTTTCCTGAAAGAGGCCAGCCATAAGATTCACACCCAGAAATAGTGTAAGACAGAATGCACTAATCAAATCTATATCTACTGATTCTGCCATTCATCCATTCATCCATTTGTACTCATTTGCTGAATATTTTCATTTAATAAAGAGTTATACAGGCAAGGAATAAAAATACAATTTTCTGACTCAGAACATTTAGAATACTGTGGTGGTGCATGCAATCCAATTTCTTTTGGGTTTGGAGAAGGCATCTATCATTTTATGAATTAATCTTTTACACATGTATTAAGTGTTCACACTGTATATTCAAGGTTGCATCCCCAGGGCCTGCCACAGTACCTAGCATGTAAGAGACAAATATCTGGCCAATCAGTCAGAAATGATTCCAGCCAGTATAATCAGAAAAACAGAAGTAATTTGATAGGAAAAATAAGTCCAACACTACCCCATCATACTAGACAAAACAAAAATACCTTAGAGTTTTACAAAAACATTTCCAAATGCAAGGGATTGACAGAACCAAAGATGCTCTATGTTCTCTGATACTTCAGCTATCAGCTGATTAGAAAAGGTATCAATTTGAAAAGCAACAAGAAGCATTGTCATGTTAACTTTTTTGGAAAATGTGACTGCTACCACCATTCACTGTAAGGCAATTTGTGCTCCTTCATTTTTACAACTAATAAATGGTGCCAGTGTTTATTTTTCTCTCCTTTTCCCTTTGATTTCATTTTTTTCATCTCTTCCTATTTCATTCACGGTGTCCCAACTCCCAGAGGAGCTACCTCAGGAAAAAAGATCTCACATAGCAAGAAAAGTCCAAGGAGCAAATGCTGTTTGACTCTAACCAACATACCGTAGCACCTTAGGTCCATGTATAAATTTAGGGAAGAGAATTACATGCTCTCTTCCAGTTATTATTATATGATTTCATAAGTCAAAGAAATCTGGAAATGTTTCTATGAGTAGAAATTTGTGATAAGGGAGATAGTCTTCTTTACTCTGCTAAAATATTTTTTGGTACAAGGAAGGTGCCCTGTATATAACTGTTGATTTAATTTGAGATATCATGAGCCCTGACACTTGACTTTTAGTTCTCCAATTTAAGTTACTAAGCTGCCTACATTCGATCAGTATAATTTGCCATATAATCACGAATGGGTAGGGGAAATTGGCAGCTTTTAACAGTTCTCAAAGGTAATTCATAAGAGAGGTGAGTTGGAACTGATGAAATTGAGATAGATGCTAAGTGACCAGGCATCCCTGCTTTGAATTGTGAAATTGAACTTCAGTGTGTAACAAATGCAGGCCTTCTATGAGCAGCAAGTTGCTTTTTCCACTACTGAGCATGGAAGGAGCATGAATGTTGGAGCTGAACAGACTGGTCTTAAATCCCAGCTCTGCCACTTACTAGCTGTGTAACCCTGGGCAAGTTCCCCAACTTCTCTGGATTTCTTTCTATGTAAAAGTGAAGTTATTTACACCTATTTTGCATGAGTATTACATGTATTAAATTATCTAGATCTAGATAGGCATACTGTCTAGCACAGTAGCTGCTATATGGAAGATGTTATCATGAATATTTATTACATAGATACAACCAGCTTTCAAAATGAATGGCTTTTGTAGACATTTTCACATTATTCTCACTGCAATATGGAAATTAAACTTTATTCCTAGCACTGGACTCCCTAATCTTTAGAGACAAACACACCCTTCATAGAGAAAGTACAAGTTTCTCACCTAAATTCACACATCCATGTTTAAATATTCTATAAACAGAGAAGATTATATGTTTGATAGGACAGAGCTTGTAAAAGCACCTCAAAAAAATCACAACATTATCAGTATATTGAAAATACAAGGAGCGTCTCTTCTCTCTAGCTACACGATGTAATCAAGCATTTGTCAAATCATATTTGGAGGCTCTTTGAATTATGTGCTCCAGTTCCCTTTTAGGTAAAGAGAAGGAAACCCTAAATTGGCATGGTCAGGTGTGGGTCAGATGTACAGTACCAAATTACTGCACTGCACTGTTCAAGAGGGACTTAGGAGTATATCCCAGTTTCCTGGCTCTCCATCCAGTTGGCATCTTGCTCCTTCTACTCCTCCTAGTTTCATGTTTGGGTATGTGGCAGATAAAAATAACAGCAGGAATAATTTACTACTTTTCCCAAGCTTCTTTTACATGACTTGACTTTTTAAATTCTTCCCTATGTCTTAACTGAAATTTTAAGTAAGGCCTTTGAAAAATACTAGGGAATGACGTCGTCACTCACAGCTGCCAGACTGGAGAGCACTCAGTGGCTGGTGCAAAGCCCAGTAAAATCCAACCAAAGAACACAAGTGCAGAAACAGGACAAGAATTTTGCTAATTGTCTTCTTTGAGAACTAGGAGCTTCATTAGAGAATTTGCCTTTGTGCACGTATTTAATGAGATGGGATATGCTGCTGAACTCTTCCTGCAGGTATTTCAGTGTTTTATTTAGTTATGATATTGCCTAATGACCTCTTTTTTTGGTCCACTATTCAGACATTTTTGGGTCATTTAAAAAGTTGTTATAAATAAACATCACTTACATAACATTTAGGTTTCTAAGTGATTAAACATATCCTCTCTTGGATAGCTTTCCTCTTGCCAGCCTTGCATTTACAGTCTGTCTCACTCAATTCTGACATATTTCATTGCAGTTGTTATCATGCCTCTGCCATCTGGGTTTGTCCTTTTCCTTCCCGCACACCTCTGCAATCCCCGCCTGCCCTCTTCTCTTCATTATCATTGCTTTGATGCCTACTAATTAAGGACAAGAAAGAAGCCTATTCAACATAAATATACCTTTTATCATCATGCGAACTTATATAGATGTAGCTTTTTAAACAGTTCAGAAAACAAAATTTTCTTGATGATTTGGTGTCATTTTTATGAGCACGAGGGCTGGAAACACAGTAGTGATCTCAAAGAGTATCGCTGACTATTCTCCATAGGTACCCAAGTTGCTCGTTTACTTTTTAGTCTATGAAAGCTCAATCTAGCTTTTGTCTTTTGTCAGCCTTTATAGACCTCTTTCTTCCTTCCAATTTGCCCCTTCGGATCTGCTTTGAGCTGGAAATCCAGATAATCAAAGTTCTCTGTCTTGTCTTGAGAACTGAGAAATTGGCTATAAGGTAAAGGATATCAGAGAGGTTCTCAAATGAGAAAGCCCAGGTGCATGAGAGCACTCAGTCAAGGCTCATGGCTTAAAATACACAAGACCTGTTAGTTTCTTCCAAATGCAAAGTTCTTCGTGAAGGTAGTATATTTATTTCTAAGCGACTCTCTCAGTAATATTTTCACTATGATAATTTTCAAATGGGCTTTTCTTATTTTATTGAGTCCAAGAATCCTTATTGAAACAAGATTCCACATTTCTAAATTTCTATTTTCCAAGATCTATTCAAACAGAAGCCAAGCCTCCTTTTGTGTTCCACTGAGTTGGCTGGGAGGGAAATGAGATGAAGTAATGTAATAAGAAAGGTGGCTGTCTTACTGTCACTGACTACTTTGCTACCTGAAAAACTCGAAGGTACACTGGTTTATATTTTTACGTAGAACCTGATGCAGCCATGCAGGCATCCAGCTGTATCTATCCAGAGTGGGTGATTCACCTGGTGTACCCTGAAGAGACAGAGAAATGCTCTTCACGGTAGCATCTTTTTGGTTTCCTAGGACCAGTTGTTTGCTTGACAAATTGAGAAGTCCTGGTACAGGTTATGGGATCTTACAATGCTGCTTTCCAGTGATCTGCTGCATGGGCATTGGAGTCAGACTTACCCAAGTTTAAATCTGGACTGTACTATTTAGAGCTGGTAGAACTTGTGTGATTTATTTAACCTCTCATTTGTAAATGGGAGGGATGCACTGCCAATCTATGCAGTAGTTGTAGGGATTAAGAAAATCATGACAGATGATATACTTAACACTGTTCCTGGTGCGTGATAAATTCAAAATAAATATTGGCTATTATCACCTTCATTATTATTTTATAAGACAAACATATGTTACCTCCAGCATGCTGAAAATAACGTTTCTTAATAAAGTAGGCAAAACCCCAGTATCCTAACATTCACAAGAGGTAGACAATCCACTTTTGTCCTTGCCTAGCATATTGTGAAGTGGAAAGGGAAAAAGCCAAACAGTGCATGAAGAATGCAAATGTATTTTTTTTCCTGAATGTTCTCTTTTGCTTTTTGACTTTTAAACTCTACTTTATTTCAAAACACAGTCCCAACCATTCCAAAGCATTTTTGAATTGGAAAGCCTTCTTTTTTTGTTTCATAATAAGCTAACTGCAGGTGCAAACTCAAGGGAGACAGACCTTGGAAATTTTAAGTATGTTGCCATGGCAATGGTTTGCAAGAATGTGTATGAGTTTCATCTTAGCTTTCAAGCATTCAACTGAGTTCATACGTGGAGGTTCAAATCACTAGGCACACAATGTTTGCCACTCATTGTGTCCTGAAAGGTTTGGAAATAACTATCTGTGTTGCTTATAGCAACCAGAAACCACAAAATTCTATTTATTTATGCAAATGTAGAGATCTAGTCATTCATATCTGCTCTTAGGTGGCCTATCTCACCAGTGTGGCTGCTCTAAGAGAAGCTGTACACATAATTTCAACACTAATCATTTTCACCATTGTTGCAAACACAGTTGTACTCCCAATATGGAGTAGCTATAAAAATGTTCCACTGAATATCACATTAATTTCCTCATTCAAATTTGACAGATCCTTCCAGAAGCACAATAATTATTTAAAGATGTTGCATTAAAGCAAAATTTCAGTCTAATGAATTGTGGAGTATTTCCTTAAAAGTGTCTCATCCTATAGTGGAGGAAAGAAAGTGAAAGCACACAAGTCCAGTCATTAAATCAACACCACCCTCCCCAGAAAAAGCACCAGCACCGGCACTGCCAACAAAAAGACATGCAAAAAACATCATTTTATCATATATCACTACCCCAGTGGTTCTTAAATGCTTCAGCTAATGCTTCTAAATTCCAAAACCTGCACACTGAACTCATGCTTCATTGACAAAGGAGGCAATGGTTCTTGACAAAAGCATTCTTTTCCCCATAAATGGAATCCACAGCATACTATAATTGGGTAAGTTTTAAAGCTATCTATTGGGTACGGGAAATAATTATTAACAAATTCTCTTCAAATTACAAGGCTTTTTTCATGTAAAATGAGTACTAAACAAATATCATTTTTAATTAAATAAATGATTTATTTAATTAAAATCCAGCAAGAAAAAGCTGGATTTCTAGGGGTGTATGTTCTTCATGTTTTCTAGCGAAAACTTGCTGCAAATGATTCATCATGATACAGAATGCCCTACATAAAAACATGGCCACAGGAGACCCCAGTATCTCCTGCATTTTGTTACTGACTAAACCCTTCACAAATGCATTATTAGCTACCAAACCCTGGCAGCTATTTAAAATTCGCATTGTTGCTTTAACTTTGACCCATCTTCCAAAATGTGTGCGCGCGCGTGCACACACACACACACATACATCAATCTCTCAATCTCCCGTACTCCTTGCTGTAACATCTTGTTGACGTACTTCAAGACTGCAGTAGAGCTTCCCTGCCCTGACCCTCCATTCTAAGAAGCTTACAGCAATGCTGGAATTAAACAAATGAGAACACAATAATTAGCTATGCAAACTGTCAACTAGATCTAAAAAGAAAAACAACCCAGAAAACACAACAATCAGCAGTTTCAAGCCCTAACAAGAATCTGCATTGAATTCTCATTTATTTTAAACAAAAATAGATTAGGCCTTTTGAAAAATATTCAGTGAAATTTCTATGGAAATAGGACAAATTAGCCTATGGGTCTTTACATCTCTAATTTCTGTCATGCTGATACAGTAGAAAAGTCCAACACTCTTTCCAAATAAATGCTCTTCTACTCTTTAATAGCCAGATTTACTTCCAAAGGTGAGTAGCACCAAAAATATTTCCAAAGTGGGTATGAAACAGGTTAGTGGATCAAATTATATGGTGTGACACCCCAGTTCCCAGCTCTGTCCCCACAACCTCACCCTAATCATTTTATCAATGGTAATTAAAATATAAAGGGAAACTGTAAGGGAAAAATAATTCTTGAAATATCTGGTGTGGCTGGGTATGGTGGCACACACCTCTAGTCCCAGCCACCTGGAGGAGGCCAAGGCAGGAGGGTCACTTGAGTCCAGCCTGGGCAACATAGTGAGACCCTAACACTAAAAAAAAGAAAAAAGAAAAATATCTGGTGTGTTTATGGTATACGAAGGGGAGGGAATAGGTATTCAATTCTTTGGGTGGAGAGTATTGATTATATAATTTGTAGCTAAATCTCTGAGTTTCTTCATAGATACCAATCAACTGCCTTCTCACCCTTCGGGAACCATCCTGAGTTCTGATGAAGCAACATGGATTATCTCTATGATACAGATACTTTGTCTGAATACTAATCTAATGCTTCAATTGACTGTTAAATGTTCTCTTAACCCATTTGCATCCCATAATAGAAATTTGGATTTTTTTTAACTGAGAATTGTAATGACTCTGTAAAAGTTTTGTTGCTTCAAGTCTTTTATCTTTAAACTTGCTGAATAACTGCCTACTTTATAAATTGAGAATGTAATATGTAATGCCTGAAACTAGTGTAGGACAAGAAATAGTAATCTAAGTTTTGACTAAGAGTTCTATGTAACCCATTGACCTGGGGCAAATCACTCCTCATCCTAATATAAGTAGGTTAGAGTAGATGACCTTTCACATCTCCCATGCAATGATGGAGAGTAACACAAGGGAGTCCTGTGGTAAAGGTAGAGGTTAATATCTTGATTGCCGTGGTGGTTACAAGAAGCTACACATGTGATAAAACTGCATAGAGGCCGGACACGGCGGCTCATGAGGTCAGGAGATCGAGACCATCCTGGCTAACACGGTGAAACGTCGTCTTTACTAAAAATACAAAAATTAGCCGGGGGTGGTGGCATGCGCCTGTAGTCCCAGCTACTCAGGAGGCTCAGGCAGGAGGAGCCCTTGAGCCCTTGAGCACAGCAGTGAGCTATGATCATGCAACTGCACTCAGCCTGGGCAACAAATTCAGAGCCTGCCTCTAAATAAATAAATAAATAAAATGAAAACAAAATACAAATAAAATAAAACTGACAAAATAAAACAGGAAATATCACGGATTCACTAAAAATTGAATATCCATTATTTATATCCCGAGGATGCTGCCATTTCTGCCCAGTTAGCTACCCCTACAATGTGTAATCTTATTTTTCAATCCTCAAATCCTGCAGAATCCTTATTTATCTGATAATTCAATTGTGCTCAATATGCTTCCTTTTAACGTCACAGAATTCAGTGAATTTCCCTGACTTCCATGTGGTCTAAAAATAATGGCTGGTGACTTAGAAATTTTATCGCGATGTATTGGCTTCACAATTTGTCTTTCAAGTGACAGGAATGGGGCAGAAAAAGATAGTAGATGCCACTAGCAGAGTTCTGGTGTAGGCAAAGTAGAAGAAAAGAGGCAAAACAAACAGGAAATAACTAACCAAGAGAATGAGCAGAAGGAAGGAGAAAAGCTAAGAAAAGAGTTCCTCCACCTATGTTTGGGTGGTGGCAGAGTGTCTCTGTCCATTTTACAAGTGACATCTATGATACAGCTATTTCATATTTAGGAAAGTAGAATGAATCACGCAATGAGATGTGAAATAAGTCTTGATTACAGTATTCTAGAAAGGGGCTTAAAAGAAGCAAAAGACTTTACTCCTCGTAAACACCAAACCTTCAGACACAGAACAGAAACGTGCCGTTACAAGATCCCTCTCACCCCCATCCTTTAACATCTTTCACCAAACAAAACAGGGTAAAACAAACTGAGGCAGTTTCTCAATTACTTTCATTAAAATGTCTATGAACGGTGAATTAAATGACGAATCTCTTTCAGAACCCATTAATACTTTTTCCAGAGCTAATACTAGCAGTAAATTTTAAATAGTGGGAGGAATTATTATAAAAGAATAAAATATGTAACAGATGCTGAATCGGTCATATGTCCCAGAGCTGCTGTAACATACCCAGGCCCGTACTTCATGTGTCCATAATGAAAAGAGCTGGCTGAGAAGTTATGAGGCCACACCTCACAACACCTCACCCTGCTCTCTCCCTAGTCCCACAGAGGCACAATGCTTCTAAAGCTTTGAAGCCTGAAGTTCAGGGAATGCTTTAAAGATGAAGTGTTTAAGCTATTTTCTGGAAGCCAAATCTATCATTTTAAGATTACATTAAAAGCTACACTTCTACTGTTCATATCAATTTATGCTCCAAACTGCTGGTTTCTCAGAGCATCCATTGAATCCTGGTGGGAGATAAATAGTTTCTGTTTAGATTTTGACAGAAAATTAAAATTTAAAACATAATCACTACATCTTCCACATACTAAGAAGTCTTTGGTGGCTCATGCTGTAATCCCAGCACTTTGGGAGGCTGAGGTGGATGGATTACCTGAGGTCAGGAGTTCGAGACCAGACTGGCAACATGGTGAAACCCCGTCTCTACTAAAAATACAAAAAATTAGTCGGATGTGGTGGTGCACACCTGTAATGCCAGCTACTCGGGAGGCTGAGGCGGGAAAACTGCTTGAACTAGGGAGGTGGAGGTTGCGGTGAGCCGAGATCACGCCATTGCACTTCAGCAAAAAAGCCAGGCATGGTGGCTCACATCTGTAATCCCAGCACTTTGGGAGGCTAAGGCAATTGGATTGCCTGAGGTCAGGAGTTCGAGACCAGCCTGGCCAACATGGTGAAACCATGTCTCTACTAAAAATACAAAAAATTAGCTGGACATGGTGGCGGGCACCTGAAATCCCAGCTACTAGGGAGGCTGAGGCGGGAGAATCACTTGAACCCGGGAGGTGGAGGTTGCAGTGAACCAAGATTGTGCCATTGCACTCCAGCCTGGGCAACAAAAGCAAAAGTCCGTCTCAAAAAATAAAAAATAATAAAGTCTTGAAATGATAAATGTAAAAGTTCTTTATTTTATTTTTTGAGACGAGGGTCTCACTCTGTCACCCAGAGTGGAGTGCAGTGGTGCAATATCAGATCACTGCAACCTCTGTCTCCTGGGCTCAGGTGATTCTCCCACTTCAGGCCCCTGACAGGTGCAGGCGCACATCACCACGCCTAGCTATTTTTTGTATTTTTGGTAGAGACAGGGTTTCACCACGTTTCCCAGGCTGGTCTCAAACTCCTGAGCTCCAGTGATCCACCTGCCTTGGCCTCCCAAAGTGCTGGGATTACAGGCATGAGCCACTATGTCCGGTTTCAAAGTTCTAATTATGTTTCCTTGTGTCTAAGAAAAAATTTTTTCTGCCTAAGGTTTCTAATTATTATAGACACCAGCAGGCTATATATATGTATATATATTTTGAGACAGATTGTGCCTCCGTCTCCCAGGCTGGAGTGCAATGGCTCCATCTCGGCTCACTGCAACCTCCGCCTCCCAAGTTCAAACAATTCTCTTGCCTCAGCCTCCCAAGCAGCTGGGTTTACAGGTGCCCACCACCACGCCCAGCTAATTTTTTGTATTTTTAGTAGAGACGGGGTTTCACCATGTTGGTCAGGTTGGTCTCGAACTCCTGACCTCAGGCGATCCACCCACCTTGACCTCCCAAAGTGCTGGGATTACAGGTGTGAGCCACCGTGCCCGGACTAGGTTTTTATATATAAATTGTGAACAGTCATAAAAATAATTTGTCCTACACAAGTTTTTGTGCCTACTATAGACTTTCACACTGATAGAAAAAAAAATGCTTACAAAGCCTTTTTCTCAGAGGATCTCATTTGGCAGTTTTGAAATTTATTTTTCCATAAATCTTTATCAGTGGTAAGAATGTTTCTGAGGCTGTGCTGTCAATCGCTTATGTCACCACTTTCCTTCCCACTTCATTAGGAACCACACTGTACTTTATTTCTTAAAGGAGAATCTGAAACTGATTTGGGGAAGAAGGACTTTTAGTCCAGAATATGCAGCACTCTATCAAATATGTATTGATATAAAGCCTAAAAATACAAACAGTAGGTACAGCATTCACATAGGCAATTATTTAGCAGGTTCAGCTGGTGTGATTTTATACCACAGTGTTCTTCTTATGAATACCAGAGAGAGAATCAAAGTTTCTTGACATATGGTAATAAATATTTTCACTTACAGTAAATAATTTTTGCTCTTTTGGCATCCATTGTATAAAAGATAGTTTGAAATCATTCCAAATTAGCAAAGCTAGAAGTTTGGGAACACAAGGGGAATGAGCAGTATAGGCCCCCATACCTTCGTTTTCACTGAAGTGTGCTTGCTTTTGAGATACAACACTGAGAAAACGTCCTCATTTTCAAGATGAAGAGATGTTATTTCTTCCTATTGTGTTTCTAGGACTCGAAATGAGCATCTGTATTCTTCATTATGGAAATGGAAAATGAGTTTGCCCTATAATTAATGCTAGACATGACAATTTTTCTGGCACTACCTTCAAAATAAAAATTTTCAAGATGAAAATCTCATAAGAAAATCTCAGATGCAGATTCATCTCAAAATCCAGGTGACATAATTCAACAAAATGAAAAGCAGCCTGTTTATAAGACCAATTTTCTTT